>NC_090450.1:995344750-995645250 GCF_031143425.1 Pleurodeles waltl | reverse complement strand
AATGCCACTTTTAGAAAGTGGGCATTTTCTTGATTAACCATTCTGTGCCTCTGATTGTTTGTGGATTCCCAGTCTGGGTCAGTTTGACAGTTGGGCTGTTTGTGAATCCCCTATAGACAGTGACACAAAGGGAGCTGGGGTGTCATTAGTAAAGCACGTCTTGATCACACCGAGGTAGGAGCCCTCCCCTGAGCCATGGCCAATGGTACCCCAGCAGCATCCTTCTTGTACCAGGTGGGCTCCCAGCCATTGGCGTCTGAGTCCCCTGTAGGGGTGCAGAGTCTGTCTCGCCAGTGGTGCAGGTACCGCTGGTGCAGCAGGTGCAGTGACACCGGGTCCCTGTGGTAGAGTCACACCCGGAGAGGCGACCCTTGTGTTCCAACAAGATGCTTTATACATGGTCATATCCTGTTATTAGAGGGCATGCTGCTCCATGCATCTGAGGGGTTTTACACATTCCCGCAGGTTTCTGTGTTTATAGATGCAGCTGACGCCCCATCCATCCTTCGCTGGTGGTATGTATTGACAAGTCATCGCCTAATTCACATTATTTTCCAATAACACGTTTCAGGTTTGGTGGGGAAAGACCATCTTTGCATGTTCTAGGTTCGCTGTGCATAGCTATCAGTGGTGCAGTAGGAGTATTAGCACCGAGTCCCAAAGGTTTTAGGTGCTAACTGAACTCCAGCAAAGGGTGTTATTTTACTACCCAATTAGCGGACAGTGAGAAATGATCCAAGAAATGTTCGAAGTTATTTACATTTTTTAAACTGCTATTCATTAGAATACTGGTCCAGGCAAATGCTTCTCCTGTTCAATAGGAAAGGATGAAGGCAACCTTAGCAAAGTGAGGGTGTGGGAGGGCTGGGAGGAAGAGGGGTTGGATCCCTTGCTAAGGACAAGCTGCTACCGAGGAGTCATTCGCCCTGAGATTGAGGCCTTAATGGGAGAAAGTGCAGATCTGGGATTTCCAAATAGTGATTTTTAGCAAATCTGAGTTAGGGAATTGCAAACAAGTATGTTTCGTACGCTTTACCTTGAGAAAATGCGAGTCACAAAGTAATCGCTTCTTTATTTTCGTAATCACAATTTGCGATTAACAAAATTTCGACCAGCCAAAAAATTACAAATGTAACCACAAACATCGAAAAGCACTTCCTGGTTCTGGGTAATGACCTGAAAACCAGCGTGGGAAGCAGACAGTGGAAGTTCAGAGCAGCTGCCTGGGTGATTCCTGGGTATTGTGACACAATATCCCTTATGAAATTGTTTATGTCACACACCACCTGAATATTGAGGGATTGTGTGTTTTTCCTGTTTCTAGATAGATATTCCAGATGAGATGGAGAATAAATCCATCTATACACCCTATGACAGGGGGTAATTTAGCAATCAGGTAAAAGTTTAATTTTTTGCTTTGAATTTCCTGTGCATTTCTGGGTGGTGTATGCAGCTTTTAATGTAACGAAGCATGGCCTCTAGAAATATTCTGTAAAAATGTGAATGAGCACTTTGAGACACCCTATCAGCAACAGCAATGAAACCCCGGTAACTGCTAGAGGCCAAAAGAGGTAAAGAGCACAACACATGAACATGGGTAGGGGTAGAAATGCTGTGCAGAATACTGCTTTCTCATTGTGCCTTTAAAGGTGGGATTATCTCCATTATAACTGTACTATTTAGCCTGTATTTGTCAAATATCTCTTCCTCAGTTTGTTGGAAAATGGTCAGCCTGACTGAAAATCTCCTCCTGTGTCTGCCTCCTCCTCTGCTGAGCAGCCAGTATTCGCATTCTTCTCTTAATCACATACAACGCAGCCATTATGGAAATGACTGATGCACTCTGGGCCAGCTTTTATATTTGCACATAGTTACCACCTGATTTGAATCGGTGGTAAATTGCATGGGCAAACAGACCTTTTTGCGGCTAGTCGCTAATTGTGACAGCCTTGAACATACGGTTTTCAAGTCGCAATTATTGGTTCTATCACTGTGGTTCACAAACTTTGGTTGCAAAAAATACTGATTTGTGAAACAGTTGCATTGCAAAAGAACTTGTGAATGTCTCTCGTACGTGGCAATTAGCCACTTTTGGAGTCGCAAACCCAAGACTTGGAACACCCTTCCCAGCCACCTGTGACAGACACAGGACATACTTACCTTCAGGAGACACCTCAAGACATGGCTGTTCCAGCAGTAGCAGCCCCCCCCCCACACTCCTCAGCGCCTTGAGACCCTCATGGGTGAATAGTGTGCTTTACAAATACACTGATTGATTGATTGATTGATTTGCGACTATTTTAGGAATTGCTAAATCTTTATACATCCCATTATTCCTTTCTTATTTCCCAAAAGTTTAGTTGTGGATCCCAATTCCAAGAGGTTTTCCCGCAGACTCAAAGGACATGAAAAAGGAGTGATCCAATGGGTCATTAAACTAGAGGAGCAACAGGTTTGCTTAACCCTAGACCATACACTTATCACACTAGGGCTGGGTGAAAGATGTTTTGGCAAAAATGGCAGGAAATTACTCAGTATTCGTCAGTGCTTCTGACCATAATGGGATAAAGGATAATTTTGGAAGGTATTGCATGCAGAGAAGGTTGCTGATGATAGATCAGGAGGTGAGAGTTGTGGGACAAAAGTGTGGTAGTACAGGCAGATACTTATTCGGAAGGTTTTACATAAGCAACCTTTTCTTGGTGAGGAACGAAAATACAGGCGTGCTTTCAGCAATAAATGTAATACTGTTGAACGCTTGGGAGGTTTACCATTATTTCAAAATGAAGGATTTATTTCTTTTGCGGTACTTGCTGCTGAAAGGTGACTGGTTGACAATTAGGGGTGTGCAAAATTTGCATAATTTGCTTTTGCATAGTTACAGGAAATATTATGAAAATTACTTGAAATTCTCATAATTACATAAAACGTAAATCCATCATTTAGTGCTATGTTGTAGCTCACAATGCATTTGTATGTCAATTTTTGGACATGAGGACGCATTTTACATTAAAAATAGCTAAAAAAAACACAAGTGGTGGGAGCAGGAGCCACTCATGTTCTGGCTATTCGCTTTATCCCCACATTTGTACAGTAGAAGGTGAAAATGTCGGAATGGAGAGCGAAAGACAGAAAAACTGGAGTTCACTCCACTGACCTGGTCTTATTTTGGTGCTCTTCCAGTAAACACCTCCCTCAAAGGTTGAATATAGGCCTCTCATGTATGTGTTATTTATAGAAATACAAAGAACACACATTAAGATCTCATTAACTACCTCTGGAACTCTTTTGTTAGCACACGCAATCACAAGGCAGGTTTACCTGATGCTCCAATGACTTGGCATGCGTACCGGATTCTCCAATGACTTGGCATGCTTACCTGATGCTCCAATGACTTGGCATGCTTACCTGATGCTCTAATGACTTGCCATGCTTACCTGATGCTCCAATGACTTGGCATGCTTACATGATGCTCCAATTACTTGGCATGTTTACCTGAAGCTCCAATTAATTGGTATGTTTATAATGGCTTTGTTTCTTTAACTGATGCTCCAGTGACTTGGCATGCTTACCTGATGCTCCAATGATTTGGCATGCTTACCTGATGCACCAATGACTTGATATGTTTACAATGGCTTGGCTTCTTTACCTGATGCTTCAGTGACTTGGCATGAGTACCTGATGCTCCAATGACTTGTCATGTTCACCTGAAGCTCCAATGACTTGGTATGTTTACATGGTTTGGCTTCTTTACCTGATGCTCCAGTGATTTGGCATGCTTACCTGGTGCTCCAATGAGTTGGCATGCTTACCTGATGCTCCAAATGACTTGGTATGTTTACAATGGCTTGGCTTCTTTACCTGATGCTTCAGTGACTTGGCATGCTTACCTGATGCTCCAATAACCTGGCATACTTACCTGATGCTCTAATTACTTGGCATGCTTTCCTGATGCTCCAATGATTTGGTATGTTTACCTGAAGCTCCAATGACTTGGTATGTTTACAATGGTTTGGCTTCTTTACCTGATGTTCCAATGAGTCGGCATGCTTACCTGATGCTCCAATGACTTGGCATGCTCTCCTGATGCTCCAATGACTTGGCATGCTTACCTGATGCTCCAATGACTTGGCTGTTGATGATCCCAGATAGTTACAGGAAGGCCTCCCATACTCAGGAGCACCAGCAGCTGACACGCATGCAGAGTGTCAACTGCCTTGATAATCAAAGAAGGAATGGACACCTACAAGGTAAATGGGTAACAAGATGGTAGCAAAGGGAAAGGGACTGGGAAAAGGGCTGGGAAATAAAACAAATGTGCAAGGGACCACAAGACAGTGAATTAACTTTTGGCAGCAGGAATCCCTACATTGAAAGAAGTTGTGATGCAGCGTCTTTCATCTTACTGACACTGCTTACTCTGTATCAGATGTGCTGGCCCAGCTCCTCCTGTTCTCCTAGTGGTCCCTTCTCCTGTTGCGAACCAGCCTCCACAGGCTTGATTTCCACTTCCTCCAGTTGTTTAACATAAGTCCCCGCAGCTCTCATGGCACAGGCGGGCCCGACCTCCAGGGGGCCCTCTCAGCAAACGTGGTGAGTGGTGGGCAGGGGAGAGGGGACCCATCCATGTACTTTTGCAGGGGTGGGCCTCACGTTTTGTTAAGCCACTGACCTCCTCAATACACTCCTTTCTAGTTATCACTTTCCTGCCACATTCTTTGTTTCCTCTACATCTTGTCACGTCTTCTCACTCCATTTCCTTTCACAAGCCATTGACTCAAGTTCCTGACAGTATGATCACAGTGCATTCTGTGAGGGGGGCCATCTGCTTGTAAGGCATGGATGTTGGGAGGTAGTTTACACACAGTCGCGGCTCGCGGGGTCTACAGGGGACGGGGTGGCGCAGGGGGATTAATAAAATAAAATATATACTTTTGGCATGCCGCTCCTCCGTTTCCTCAGGCTGCATGCACAGGCTCCCAGCCAACCCTGTGGCCAATCCTGTCGCTGCTCAGAACAGCATCAGGATTGGCTGGATCTCCCACCCAGGGCACTCCCAGGAAGATTGGGAGCCTGTGCCCGCTCTATCCAGCCCGGCAATACAGTGCAAGGCTGGACAGAGCACACTGCGCATGTGTGTTTGGCTGGCCCGAGACAGCCGGCCAAACACACATGAGCTCTGAGGGGAGTGCACAGTGCAATCCCCCCAGTGCTCATCATCCCCAATGCCCCGCCCCTTTAACAATGAAAGGATAATAAAGTTAGTTTATTATGCTTGCATTGCTAAAGGATTTGCAGCGCTTGCTGCTGGAGTGGGGGGGTGACACTCAGCCGCCACTGCTTACACAATATTCCGAAAGTCAAATGCTTCAGTGTTCAGAAGGTTTTATTTTAAACCAGGTAAGATTGCTCTGAGTATTTGATTGCAGGGTTGTAACCTTAAATAATATTGACCTCCATTTCTTGACACGAAAGGTAGAGTTTTCACAGTTGGATGTGAAGAAAATCTGTTTTTTATTAAAGACACACAAGCGAAGATTACCCCTCGTATTTCTATCCTCCCTAGAGTTCAGCTTGCCCTGTGATATTCTTTGTTTTGGCAGCCGGATGAAAAGTGTCTTAATCTTGTGCCTGGAGTTTGATTCAGGATTCAATGGAGCAGGGAGATGAGGGATGCACAGGAACATATTAAGGATTTTGGGGGCCCTGGACCAAATGTATTTGGGGGCCCCTGTTCGGAAAAGCTTTGAATTTATGATCCAGTGTCAGCTCTTGCAGGCCCTCTTAGGCCAGGTCACTGACAGTGCACAGACACACTGGTCCAAATTGTAAACGTGTTTAATATCCAGAGATAGTAATGTTTGTTTTCAAAAAACACTAGCAGCTCACTAATATTACTGCAAATGTCTCTGTGACACCCTCCCATATTTCATATGAGATTCCTGTTGTGAACTAAAATAAACTTTTCTATAGGTGTTGCATGAAACATAAAAACATTTCCCAGCAAAATGTCTCTAGTAGACTCTCATATCACCCACATTAAAAATAAAACAAAGGAAACGCTATTTAAAATAATATATTTAAGAGTGATTTAGGGTCATCAGCGCAAGACTCTGCAGAACAGATCTGGGTCCTCTGGGGCCCCCTGAAAAGCCTGGGCCCCTGGGCCAGAGCCCACTTTTCTTATGCCTTAAAATGTCTCTTGGCCTGAACGCTGCAATGGTTTTGAACGAAGTGATGAAAATGTTTTAAAGTAATTAGGCCCATATTTATACTTTTTGACGCAAAACTGCGCTAACGCAGTTTTGCGTCAAAAAAATTAGCGCCGGCTAACGCCATTCTGAAGCGCCATGCGGGCGCCGTATTTATTGAATGACGTTAGCCGGCGTTAGCCGCCGGCGCCGTCTGGTGTGCGTTAAAAAAAACGACGTACACCAGGCAGCGCCGGCGTAGGGGAAAATGGAGCTTGGGCGGGAAGAAATGGGGCAAGTCAGGTTGAGGCAATTTTTTCGCCTCAACCCGATTTGCGCCATTTTTTTTCACTCCCAACCCCCATAGAAATGACTCCTGTCTTAGCAAAGACAGGAGTCATGCCCCCTTGCCCAATGGCCATGCCCAGGGGACTTATGTCCCCTGGGCCTGGTCATTGGGCATAGTGGCATGTAGGGGGGCACAAATCAGGCCCCCCTATGCCACAAAAAAAACAAAAAAAAACACTTACCTGAACTTACCTTAATGTCCCTGGGATGGGTCCCTCCAGCCTTGGGTGTCCTCCTGGGGTGGGCAAGGGTGACAGGGGGTGTCCCTGGGGGCATGGGAGGGCACCTCTGGGCTCCTTCAGAGCCCACAGGTCCCGTAACGCCTGCCTTTTGCAGGCGCAAAAAAACGGCGCAAAAGCGGCCGTGCGTCATTTTTTTTGACCCGCCCACTCCCGGGCGTGAATTTTGCCCGGGAGTATAAATCCGACGCACATGCCTCGGAGTAAATTTTTTAGACGTGAACGCCTACCTTGCATCTCATTAACGCAAAGTAGGTGTCCATGCTAAAAAATGACGCAAACTCCATGGACTTTGGCGCTAGACGCGTCTAACGCCAAAGTATAAATATGGAGTTAGTTTTGCGTCGAAATTGCGTAAAAAAAAACAACGCAATTCCGGCGCAAACGGAGTATAAATATGCCCCTTAATCTGTTAAAGGTTTGTTTGCACTTAGACAAGAATTAAGTCCGCTGCACAGTTGTAATATTATTGGAATAATGGTATTGCATTTGACATTCCATCTTCCTGGTTGGTGATGTTAGTGGCAACAAAATAGAATATACATAATCTTACACTACATGTATTTAGTTAAATCCTGATTTTCTTCATGTCGAGCTGTGGAAAATCCCATTTATTATTATTTTTGTTTTTTGTTATTCTTCATATTATTGTAGTAGATATTATTATATAGATATATGGGGGCATATTTATCAGCCCCTAGCGCCACTGTGTGCCACATTTGCATATTTTTTTGTTACGCTAATGTGGCCCAACGAGGTCAAATCCTTGTGCCATATTTACGAATGGCGTGATGCATGCATTGCGCCACTTTGTAACCCTTTCCGCTACATTATGCCTGTGCGCACGCATAATGTATGCAAAGGGGGCGTTTCCCCATTAGGGGGGCTGAAAAAATGGTGCAAGGAAATCTAACAGATTTCCTTGTGTCATTTTGTAACGCACTTTTAACACCTGCTTACAGCGGGCGTTAAGAGGAGGCTTCCATTATTTATAATGGGCCCCTATGTACTCTGCAGGAGTAGCGCCAATATTTTGGCACTACTCCTGCAGAATACATCAATAGCATCAACAAAAATGACTCTATTGCCCCCTACCCTGCGCCATGGTGTGCCGTATCTTGGATACGGCGTACACATGGTGGCGGTAGGCGGGCGCTAAGGGGCGTTAGGAAAGCACCATATTACTTAAATATGTTGCATGGAGACTTTGGCCCTCATTATGACATTGGCGGTAAATCCCACTTACTTCCATGCTGACTGTCGCCAACATACCGCCGCCGCCACGGATATTCGTTCACCATATTATGACACACACACACACCAACCTGTCACTATTCAGCCACATACAAAATTCCGCCACACCAAAAGTCAGTGATAAATTGGCGGTATCAAAACCCACACCGGTACACCAACAGAACAACACCCACCACATTATGACCCACGAATCACCACGGCGGACATTCCATGGCGCTAAACCATTGGTGGTACATACTGACGCACTCAAAATACACACACACAAACAAAACAACACCACATTGGACAATTCAAACAACACACACCTGACACCCATACATATACCACACTCACCCACTCACACCACTATAAAAAACACACCCACATTACCCACAACCCTTTACGCATACAAACAATTGCCACCAGAGAGAGACAGCAAGACCACAGACACAACCAGAGCCACACACTATTCACACCCATACACCACTCACGTAACCCACATCACACACCCCAGCACATTACCCAACACACCCTCACCGACACACATCACACAACACCCATGGCCCCACAAAGACACCCCCCGACTCACAGAGGAGGAGCTATGGGTCATGGTCGAGGAAATCATCAGGGTAGAGCCTCAGCTATTTGGAGCACAGGTACAGCAGATATCGACAGCTAGGAAGATGGAGCTATGGTGGAGAATCGTGGACAGCGCCGTGGGACGGCACCCAAGAACTAGGGATGGCATCAGGAAGAGGTGGAACGACCTATGGGGGAAGGCACGTTCCATTGCAGCAAGACACAAACTTGATGTACAGAGGACTGGTGGTGGATCCCCACCTCCTCTCCCATAACTATCAGGATGGGAGGAGCAAGTCTTGGCAATCATGCATCCTGGGGGAGTAGGAGGAGGACTGGACTTTGGTAAGTCAACTATTTACTACATTCACCCCCCTATCTTGCATGCCATCACATACCCTCACCCACACCCTCACTCCCATCACTCCACCACCTCCCACATACCCCACCATCACATCTCACTCATCCTAATGCCAAGCCCTGCATGCCATACCAATGCATGGACACCACTCACAGTCCTGCATGAATACCTATCACTAAAGCATGCACACTAGAGAGAATCAGCTATACCACCACATACCAAGTCACACAAGTGAAAGCTTCCAGGGCAAATACAAACAAAGATGGCAAGCCACCAATGCACAATATGTCAGACACAGAAACAATAACACATCATTCACATCCCCACAAATACCCCAGCCAATGTCGGCGGAGAGGAGGTGCCAGCACTATCCAGTCCCCCAACAGAAGAGGCCCACAGTGATGACAGCAACTTTGGTCTTCAGGACCTGGATGACCAACCTGGCCCATCAGGGACCTCTGGACAGCCAGTTACCCAGGCCCAGTCACATACCACCACAGAGCCTCCCCCATCAGGAAACACCACCACAGCACCCACCCAGCGTACCCACACCTCTTTCCCCAGGACACGTCAATCAGCAGTGTGTCCACCTCTACAGGGACCCCTTGGCACACCTCATACCCAAGACAATCAGGGACCTGGGGTCAGTGGCAGTGGGCACACGGTTCAGGGGACAGAGGCACAGGCCAACAGGGAAACTGGGAGGACTGCTGTGCGCCAGGGGGAAAACAGGCCCAGGGAACTGACTCCAGGAGGCACTTGCAGAGATCCTGGGAGCATATCAATATTCCTAGGACACAATGGGCCAGATCAGTGCTTAATTTTTAAATAAAAAGGTGCCGGTGCCCAAAGCCCTCCTTTTAAACCCACGGCTTCTGTAATTAACTGTATGAACACGAATTCTGAGGCAGCGTAATCCTGAAGCCATCTCGGGACTTGTTAATCCATTTAAAGCCACTCCCTGTCCCTTCAGCTCACACCTGCAGCTTTCTACTTTCTATCATTGTGACGCTTTTTCGTTTTCCTCTTTCTCCGTCTTTCCTAAATGTGTCTTTTGCTTGCAGCAAATGTTTGAGGCAGAAGACTATACCCCGGCCCTCAAAAATAAGTGCTGGTGCTCAGCACCGGAAACAACAAGCACAAATTAAGCACTGGGCCAGATCCTGGACAATGTGCAGGAGAACAGGCGGCTGCAGGAGAGACAGTACCAGGGGATCAGGGAGGCCTTGCAGGCCATCAACACCAGCCTGGCCTCCATAGCAGGGGTGCTGGCAGACATGGCCAACATTATGAGGGAGGCAGTTTCACACCAGTGGGCCCCTGCCACCAGCCAGACAGCTGAACTGCCTTCCACCTCCACTGCCGCTAATGGACAGGAGGCCCCACCACAGAACCAACAGGCCACCAGCAAACCAGAACCCCTCCTCCTGCAGAAGGAGAACCACCACGCAAACATTTCCTGTGATCCAGACAGAAGCCACATACTATTACCAAGACCCCGCCAGGAAATGAGACTCTCCTGATTGTCACCCTTGTGTCCCACTCAGTCACCCTGTCCACCTTGAACTGCCATTGCTCCCCTTCCTATGTCCCCTTGGACAATGCACCTGTGCTACAGACTGGAACAATACCCTGGAATTTCCTCCATCATCACCCCATTCCATTGCACTTTCCCCTCTATATCTTAGCACTTCAATAAACACCCTTTGAAAAAATACTATGTATTCGTTTAACCAGGTTCAAACATTGCAATTCAACTGTAGAGTAAATGAGCACATATGAATGACCTGTAGCTAGCTGCAGTGATCACACCAGGAGCTATTGTGAGGCACCAACATCTGTAAAATGAATTGTCAAAGGGTACAGTAAGTGGGCATAGAAGTGGGAAATAACAGCATGCCAGTGCCAAAAAAAGTAACAATAATGACAATGAAATGTGAAGTAACACTGTCTTACCTGTGTGTCAGTGGAAGTATTGTCTAATCACTGCTGTTCTGTTGACCTCATCCTCATCCTCTGCCGCCTCATCCTCACTGTCCACAGGGTCCATTGCTGCCACACAGGCATCTCCAGCCTCCTCCTCCTGCAGAAAAGGCACCTGTCATCTGAGAGCAAGGTTGTGCAACATGCAGCATGACACTATTAACTGGCAGACCTTCTTGGGTGAGTAGCACAGGGATCCACCTGTTAGATGGAGGCACCTGAACCTGACCTTCAGGAGGCCAAAAGTTCTTTCAATAATCCTTCTGGTTCGCCCATGTGCCTCATTGTAACATTCTTCTGCCCTTGTCCTGGCATTCCTCACTGGGGTCAGTAGCCATGAGAGGTTGGGATAACCAGAGTCACCTGCAAATATTGAGGGACAACATTTAGCCACACACTATCCCATATGGCCCACACCATACCCATACACCAACATCTACTGGATGGGAACCAGGGCTCATCTATTAGCCACATCCTGTGCCTCTGTAGTTGGGACATCACATTTGGGATGTTGCTATTCATCCGGACAAAGGCATCATGCACCAACCCAGGATACTTAGCCTTGATGTGGGAGATTTACTGGTCGACCAGGCACACCATCTGTACATTTGTTGACTGGAAGCTGTTATGATTTCTGAACACCTGTTCATTTTGACGGGGGGACAAATGCAATATGTGTTCCATCAATCGCCTCAATTATGTTGGGGATATGTCCCATTGCATAGAAGTCGGCCTTCACTGTGGCCAAATCTTCCACCTGGGGAAATATAATGGAGCTGCACATGTGTTTAATCAGGGCAGACAACACTCTTGTCAGCACTATTGAGAACATTGGCTGTGACATTCCTGCTACCAAACCCACTGCCACTTGGAAAGAACCAGTTGCTAGGAAATGGAGCACTGATAGAACTTGCACAAGGGGGGGGGATCCCAGTGGGGTGACGGAAAGCAGATATCAGGTCAGGATCCAATTGGGCACACAGCTCTGTGATTGTGGCCCTGTCCAGTCTATAGGTGAGGATAATGTGCCTGTCTTCCATTTTTGCCAAGTCCCTCAGGCGTCTGTACACGGGGTATGTCTCCATATCCTATTCAACCACAGCGTTAGCAATCTATGGGGCAAATGAGTGAGGAGGCGGTCACAAACTGAGCAATGGGGCAACAACGGTACAATGCATGCTGTTAACTTGTAACGGGTCGATGAGAATTG
Organism: Pleurodeles waltl; assembly: GCF_031143425.1. NCBI lineage: Eukaryota > Metazoa > Chordata > Amphibia > Caudata > Salamandridae > Pleurodeles > Pleurodeles waltl. The sequence continues at coordinate 995,633,106 of NC_090450.1, read as the reverse complement.
TCTTGTATGTCCAAATTTAAACAGTGATGCAGAAATTATCCAGCCCCACCCCCCTGAAATGGCGTTCGCCTATCCTGTGTGGAGGGACAGGTGGAAGTGATGTAATTCCACAGACGTTGTGCGCCGTTGCGGGAGGTGGTCGGTAACCGCCGTGCAACTCCTCATTGGTTATAATTGGGCTCTATGGGTTACAGTGGCCAATGGTGATGTATGCCGGTGGTGACGGTATGCACCGCCGCGGACGTAACCACCATTTTCTATCTGATCCCTCACTTGCTACCTGACCTTCAACAGGAGAGGACCTACACTGCATGGCCTGCTGTGACCTGTGTCTGGAACCTACCATGGCCCGTGTGACTGGGCAAAGGGCCCCTGCCTTCACTTCGGCAGAGTTTGAGAGACTGGTGGATGGGGTCCTACCCCAGTACGGACTGCTGTATGGGCCTCCAGACCAACAGGTGAGTACATTGTAGGCATGATGCATGTTGAATGAATGCATGGAGTGGTGTGTGAAGGCCTCATGCAAGGAGGGTGGGTGGATGTCCCCTGAGCGGCATACAGGTTGTGTGCTGGGCCATGTATGTGGAAATGGTGCTAAGAAGGGGTATGGTGGGCCATAAGTGTAACAAGCAGGACTGTCTGACTAATACTATTTTCCTGTGTGTATTTCCTCTGCAGGTCAGCGCCCATCAAAAGAAGGGTATATGGCGTGCCATCGCCAAGGACCTGGAGTCTACGGCAGGTGGACCACCCACTGTCACAAACGGTGGGAGGACCTGAGACGCTGGGCACGGAAGACGACAGAGGCCCAGCTGGGGCTGGCCTCCAAACAAGGAAGGGGTGCCTGTCGAACCCTGACCCCCCTGATGGCCCACAATCTGGTGGCGGCCTATCCTGAGCTGGATGGGCGCTTGAGGGCATCACAGCAGCCACAAGGGGGTGAGTACAGTGCCCATCATTACTACTTATGCCTGGTGGGAAGGTATCCAGGTGGTGGATGTGTGCGTCAGTGGGTGCCCCTAGGCCAGGCCTGACATGGCAGTGTAGGTACCCTGGTGGCAAGGGTTCTGAAGGGATTATCCTGCTAACTAGCTCATAGGCATCCACTACTAGTCAAGGCTGCATGGGTCCCAGGTGTGCTGGATTTGCCGGTGTGTGCCCCTCCCCATGCCTTGGTGGATAGCAATATCACTGGAAGTGCAATGTATTTTGCGTAGGCCTGTTCCCTGTGTGTGAGGGTACTGTGTATGCCAACGGTGGTGTTGGTGCAGCCTTTGACCAAATGTATCCTTTGTCTCGTTCCCCCCTTTTTGTTTTGTCACCCTGTCCTTATGTGCATTAGCATCATCTGGCGGAGGAGCAGAGGTACTGGCGACGGAGGGAGCTGCATTCCACAGGACCCAGGAGGCGGAGTCCACCAATGCTGGGGGCACCAGTAGGACAGAGGGCTAGGGGAGCACAACGGTGGAGGGGACAGTTCTGACACAGATACCTCATCCGTTGAAAGCTCCCTGGCCACCCCCGTACCAGCACCGCCCTCCCAGCAGCCCCTCAGCGAGTTGCCCATGCCCGCTCACCCAGGAGGGTGGGCATCTCCTTCGCCCCAGGCACCTCAAGCCCTGCTGCCCTGAGTGAGTAGGATATTGATCTCCTGAGATCCATCTCTGTAGGGCAGTCAACCATTATGAATGCCATCCAGGGGCTGGCAGCCCAGATGCAACCCTGAGGGAATTCACATTGGCATGGCAGCCCAACAGAGATCGATCCAGGCTCTGGCCCCCGCTCTAATGGCAGCCATTGTCCCTGTTTCCCCCCTCCATCTTCCTCTTCCCAATCCCATTCCCCTCAACCCAACCTATCCAAAGCACACAGGCACACAAGCATGCACACAAGACAACACACAAGAGTGGCACAGGCAAACACAAGCACCACACATCATCCCACAGGCACTCACACAAACACCATCCAGATGCAGACATTCCAATATCTACTATTTCCACTGTCTCCTCCTTCTCCACCTCCCTCCCAGTTCTGTCTATACTCACACCTGCATGCACTGCACTGCATCAACATCCAACACCAGCATCACTACACCAAGCAGAACACACACCTCACTGGCAGACACCTCCACAACAGCCATGCACACGTCCCCTGTGTCCTTTCCCACTGTGTCTGTCCCCCCCTTAGGTACACAAACACAAGCACTTAGACACCCAACAGCCATCCACCTCACAACAGCATCCAGCCCATGCAGCTGCACCCAAAATCAGCAAACAGACACCTCCTACAACCACACCCAAACCTTCTCCCTCTTCCCACCCCAATGCCCCTAAAAAACTTTTCCTATCCACCATTGACCTCTTCTGTACTCCTCCCCCTGTCCTGTACGTCTGGCCAGTGTGGCAAAAACCCAGCGAAGCACCTCAGACCACGGACCCGATAGTCACCACACCCACTCGTGGTGGGAAAGGATCCAGGGCACATGTCCTGAGGGTGAAGGAGCCTGCACCAGGCAGCCTCAAGGGAAAGGTACCTGCCCCAGCTGCTGCCAGGAAGACTAATAAGCCTGCCCCAGCTGCTGCCAGGAAGACTAAGGAGTATGCCCCAGCTGCCAGGAAGAGCAAGGAGCCAGCACCAGCAGGCAGGAAGGGCAAGGGGCCTGGGGCAGGAACCCTGATGGAGCCCCCACCACCAACCATGGTTGTGCAGCCGTCCGAGGCTGCAAGGGATGGACTGGAGCCTCCCCCCACCAGCAGCACCACCACCACCATTGAGCAGCCATCACCGCTGGCGGACTGTATGTAATCCTGCCTCCATGGGCTGCTGTGCAGCCTGCCACCCTGCAAATCTAGTGGGTATGACCTTGCCTCACTTATTTACCCTGATGTGTTGATCTCATTACATTTACTTTTCCAAAAACATTTTGTCCTTGCATTATTCATCCGAGGTATGGGGTAAAATTGTTTTAGTAATGCAGCAGATTGTGTGTATGGTGTTGGGGGTGGGGGTGTGTGTTTGTCATTTTCTTCTCCCTCCCCCCCTCACTTGTGTGCTAGGCGTCTGTACTCACCATTGTCGTCTTCGCCGTCGTTGGTGTTCGTGGTGGAGCAGCACGTAGAAGACCATGGGGAAGACATGCAGCTTAGGCTCCATGGCGGCGTGGTTATTCCCTGTGTCTCCAATGGTGAGTCCTTTCACTTCTTTGCAGTGTTGCCACCAGGCTTTTGATGTTGTTGGTATTGCCCGGGAAAAGGTAGCAATTTGCAGTGTCTTAATATGGTGGGCGGAACATTGACTTCTGCCTGGTTGTAGCCAGCTACCGCCGTGGTGCCTGTTGTTTCTGCCCTGGCAGTCGGTGTGGTAAAGTGGCTGTCTATCTAAAATCTATCCGTCATGGTCATAATTTGGCGGTAATTACTGCCAGCCTGTTTTTGTACCAACCACCAGCGTTGTAATGAGGGCCCATATGTTTGCTGTTGAGCTCTTAACACTCTCATAGTTCAGTTCTGTTTTCTCTCTTTGTATGGTGATTATTCCATGAGATTTTCCTCATCCCTGGTATTGAAGATCCCCAGGGCGTGTATGGATCTTTAAACAAACTCATGTATTAATTTCCCTCTCTTACAGCATCAGTTTACCCTATAAAAGTTCCAGTATAGAATCACAGGCTGAGTGTAAATAACACTGAAATATATATTTCTGTTGTATTTGGGTTTTGTTTGCGATTTCAGGCACCACAAAAAGGAAAACTGCAGCTTCTCTCTTCTTGGCTAAAAACCTTCACATGTTCAAGCAAATTATTTTGAGTTATGTTAGGCTATGTTGTGCCCTGTAGGCTATGTTATATTAGGTAGTGTTAGACTGTTTTGTTTATATGAGGATAAGGTATGTTAGGCTATGCTAGGTGTGCTATGTTAGGCTATGGTGTATGAGCCTATGTCATGCTAGGCTATGTTATATTAGACTATGTTTTAATATGCTAAGTTATGTTGGGCTAGATATGTTAGTCTATCATAAGCTGACTGATGTTAGGTGAGTATATATTTGCCTGTTCTAGGCTACGTTTAGCTGTGGCTATGATATTTGGTACAGAGATTAATTTGGCGCACATCCACCAAAGGTTTCCTGGCATTTAGAGGAGATAACCTGAACCAACATAACTACACAAATGTCTTGGCGAACAGGTTACCATTCAATAGCATCCTAAACTTCAGATAGTAAGATTCCAGTTTAAGGTACAGCAACTCCTGGTTATATATGGCCCAAGAAGATCCTTCCCCTACCGCACTGCGCGGATCTGGAACACAATCCCACTCCACCCCAGGCAGTCACCCTCGCTCGCTCAGTTCAGGAAGGACTTTGAGACCTGGCTCTTTGACTGAGCCACATCCACCAGCTAGCTTGAGACCCCCCCGGGTGATAAGCTTTGCTTTATAAATGTTGATTGAGTGGTTGAAATTAGGCACTGGGTTGGGCCACCAATGCCTATCAGAGCCAAGTGCAACTATGTTTCAGATGTTCAGTCTCAAAGACTTGGTCAGAGTTTTCCTTCCTCAGTGAGGGGTCTGGGATCTGGGATAGGTCTATTTTCCCAGAATGCACTGCAGCCCTGAAACAAAGATGAAGGACAAGGGGGGAGAAGTGATGGATTCAGCTGCCCTTAAGGGCTCGCTCTTCTCCATTTGTTCTTGTGGTCACAAAGGAGTTGTGCCATTGATGGCTGACAATAACCTTCACAAAAATCACACTTAAAAAAAATAAAAAAATAAAAAAGGGGCCCATCTGTGCCTTGAACGTCTGTTCTTTTCTGAAGGAGGAAACTGCTCCACAAGACGTTGATGCCAATACATTGTTCAAGCTTGAACTAAAAGGATTATTCATCAGAGGGAGCTAGGAAGAAGACACCAGTCCAGGCCACTTTTCTTGTGTTTGAAGAAAATAGATGTTCTTGAGCTATCAATTATTGTAAGTTGGGGTGTTTCCTGTTGAACTTGAGCAGAATAAATGAAAGTGTTTCAGCAGTAAGAGAGAGTAAGAGGGATTACTAGCACACAGGTGTAATCAATCAAAGATTTACAGAGCGTGGCAAATCACCCGTGTGGGTCTTGAAGCTCTAGAGCTGTATGCTGCTGCATGGAAGAATGATCATTCAAACATCCAAGTCTTATGTTCTCTTCTTAAATGCTGGAGTGATGGTGAGGTCCTTGGGTGCAGGGGGAGGTTGTTCAGGCCGTGGCCTGCCAGGTGTGAGAAGGTGCATACTCTGCTGTTGGCTTGACAGATCTGTGGGGTGTCTGCGAGGGAGAGGGAAGCTGATCGTAGGTGTCTGGTCAGTTGGTGGAAGGTCAGGGGTTTGTTGATATATGCTGGTGCTTAATTGTGTAGGGGCTTGTACGCAAGGGTCAGCATCTTGAACTAGCATCTCTTCTGAATCAGGAACCAGTGTCATTTCTGGGATGGGGTGTGATGCGGGTCCTTCTGGGAAGGTCAAGTATGAATCTTGCTGCTGAGTTCTGTATCTTCTGGAGTCTCTTTAGGAGGCGTGCTGTGACTCCTATGTAGAGCGTTTCTGTCGTCCAGCCTGCTGGTGATAAGGTCCTGCTTGACGGTTCTTCTGGTGTGGCTAGGAGCCCCCTGAATTCCTTGCGGGCATGCATAGGGTGTGGAAGCAGGTGAAAGAGGCTGTGTCAACTTGTTTCTTCATGGATAGCTTGGTATGCCCAGGTTGCAGGCATGGTCTGTTGGGGTGGGGTGGTGCAGAGCTCTGTGGGCCCCCATGTGTCAGGCCACGGCAAGGTGTTGTTCCCAAAGATGAGGACTTCCATTTTTCGGTGTTGAGTTTGAGACAGTTGTCCTTCATCCACTTAACAACATTCAATATGCGTCTCTGGATGTTAGCTTTTGAGGTGGAGGGATCTTCGGGCAGTGAGAGGATGAGCTGTGTGTTGCCAGTGTAGGAGATGATGTTGAGTCCCTGTGATCTGATGGTGACAGCCAAGGGGGTTATGTAGGTGTTGAAGAGGAGCAATCCTTGGGGGACGCCACAGATGATCTTCTTGGGCTCTGGGGTGGACAGTGGAAGACTAATCCTTTGAGTTCTGCTGGTGAGGTACGAGGCAATCCATTTGAGGGTGTTTCTTTGAATCCCGATGTGATGGAGTCTGTTGATCAGGATGTGATGGGAGATGGTGTCAAACATGGCGGACAGGTCCAGGAGGATGAGGGCTGCTCTTTCCCCATGATCCAGGAGGGATACGATGCAATCTGTGGCTGCAATAAGGGCTGTTTCATTGCTGTGGTTAGCTCAAAATCCAGATTGGGAGTGGTCCAGGAGGCTGTGGTCTTCTAGGTGTTGGGTGAGTTGTTGCTTGATCGCTTTCTCAAGGGCTTTTGCTGGATAGGGGAGCAGAGAGATGGGCCAGTAGTTCTTCAATTTGGCTAGTTCGGTGGATGTTTTTTTCAGGAGGGGCTTCACTTCAGCATACTTCCAGACTTCTGGGAAGGAGACCATGGGTATGGAGGTATTTAGGATCTTCCTCAGCTCATTGCTGATTGCCTTGCTTCTGAGGTTGAAGACATGGCGGGGGCAAGGGTCTGTGGATGCTCCTGAGTGTACGGAGTTCATGATAGAGATAGTGTCTTGTGTGATGAGGAGTTCCCAGTGGGTGAGGTCTTCAGGGTTCGTGTTTTTGCATGTGAGCTGGTTGATTCTGTCTGTGGCGGAGGGTTGGCTTTTAAAGTTTTTGTAGATAGCAGAGATCTTGTTGTGGAAGAAGTCCTAGAGGTTGTCGCACAGTTCCTGGGAAGGAGTGATGTTGTTCTCGGTGCCTGCGGGATTAGTGAACTCCTTCACAATGCCAAAAAGTTATTTTCCGTGGTTTTTGCTGGCTTTGATGTGGTTTGCTAGTGTGTTCTTCTTTGTTTCTTTCAGGAGGAGGTGGTACTGCTTGAGGGCAGCCCTGAAGGCAATGCGATCTTCTGTGTTTTTTGCTGATGTGCACTTCCTTTCAAGTTGTCAGCAGTTGCATTTGGAGGAGTGCAGTTCCTTGGTGAACCAACTTGTTTTTTTGCTTTGTTCTTTGACCGTGGCTTTCTAGGCAAGGGCGATGGTGTCAGCGTGTTGTGTGATCCACTGGGAGAAGCTCCTTGATGCTTGTTCAGAGTCGTGTGTAGAGTCTGGGAGGTGGGAGCAGAGAGTGTTGTTCCACTGGTCTTTTGATACCCTTTATCTTGATCTGGGGGTGCACAGGACCAGGGTATCTGGGTCTGGAGACGGTGAAGTGTACGCTGTGGTATGTCTGACCAGGTGAGTGGTGTGGTGTGGATGCACCTGACTCTGTCGCTGGAGGTGAAGATGCGGTCGAGCATGTGTCCTGCGATGTGGGTAGAGTCGGTGATGAGCTGCTAGAGGCCAATGTTGCTCAAGCTTTCCAAGAGGTTGGTGGAGTTGGAGACCCTGGGGTCATCGAGGTGGAAGTTGAGTTCCCATAGGAATATGCAATGCTCGGAGTTGATTGCTTGCGGGCTATGAGTTCCAGGATGGCGCTGCAGAAGCTGGGGTGCGGTTGTGGTGGACTGTAGGCCAGGGTGCTTCTGATGGTTCTTTTTCCATCTGTGTAAAGTTGTAAGTTGAGGTGTACTATTACTGATGTTGGGTCATCAGAGGATGTCGTGCAGTGGATGGTGTTCCTGTAAATAATGATGGTTATATATAATATAATGTATATAATGTATATTATATGTAATATATAAAAGTTGCATTGGCAATGCCAAAAAGATTGGACTTAAAGGAATGCTGTATGGTAATGTGAAGCTTTACAAGTAGATAGCATGGGAATGGATGTATGTTTTGTGGAAGGAACGAATTGTAGGATAACAGTGGTGTAGGTTAAAAGGTCAACTGTCATGCCAGACCTAAAATTCCATGTAGGTTCAGGACTGCGCTCCTCCCATCAGTGCTGCTTTCAGTGAAAAACATCATAAGTTATCTAGTTATTTTAAACCCTTTAATAGCACTCCAAAATCATGTGTGTGCCCCTGAAAGTTCCAGCTCAGGCAGCTGCATTAATAAAGAAACTTTTCACAGCTGTGTGAAGGGCAAGCACTTTCTCGTGGAAGCACACGACATCTGCCCAATCAAACATGTAATCCCAGGTTCCAATATGTAAGTGGAGTCAAAGCTCCTCTCTCTTGGGGATTCTCACATAATTGTCTGGCGACAGCTGTGTTGTCAAGCCCTACCCTAATGACTAAAATACAGAAGCTTCACAGGGTGGTTTGGGTGTAACTGAGGGGTTTAAGAGAGTTGAACATTAGTTGTGAGTTGTAAACAGGGAAAAGCTTGGGGTAGTATCTGGCTTCCCTAAAAAAACAAAGTTACCACTCACCAATGCTAAACAAGATCTGTCATTTCAGGCCCTGTTCCAGTTGAAAGTAAATATGTTCTGCCCACCACCACTTATCTCTGCTGATTGAATTCTTGAGTGGTTTTATTCTAGGAACTAGACACAAAATATACAAAGATTATTGCAAACCTTCTTGCATCATTAACATGCAGACAAATCAATGGATGTGTATTGAGCAAAGTTATAAGTAAGGTTTCCTTTGGCCCTCCTCCTTCCCCTATCCAAGAGTGGAGTTTTTGTTATCTTTTCATCAAAACACAAATTATTACCTTGGAGGCCAAGCTTCTCTCACAGAGCCTTGTTTCATATCTTTTATTATTGCTTGCCATTTTACTTGACTCTCATAAGTCGCAATCTCCCCCCATTACATCCTTTATGCCACGAAGGCATGCACGCACCGGCGGTAAACATCAGCCACAGATGAAATTAACCATTCTATTGGGTGACTCGTCGCATTGTTTTATTTGTATTGCAGATTGCGAGGTGGAAGGGGGCAGATAAAACATTAAAAATGAGGCATCAGACCAGGGGACCAGAGGACTGATGCTTACTTCCACCATGGGAAAAAGAAAAGAAAACATTAGATAGTGGCCTGTAAAAGGTGAAGATGTTCTACCATCTCAGAATGGGTGTTGAGCTAAACATCACAGGGGGCCTTCTGCTTTCTATATGAAAGAAAGCTCAATTAATTACCCTTGATTCATTGGGAATACATGGGTGTCCAGTCCAAGGATTTAACTCAAGAGAGGGCAGGAGGAGGTGACCAAAGGTACTTTACAACAGATTTATCAAAGGCAGCTTGAAGTGCAAATGTCCAGCGAAGGCTGTGTGTGCACAGCACTTTTAATAATAACTTGTATATTAATATAAACAAAGTATATTCCAGTGGAACCTACACAAAGCAAAGTACCACACATTAGCAACCACAATGCCCATTAATGTAAAGCAACGGTAGAAAGAACAATTAATCTCAAAGAGTAAATGGAAATCTAATGTGGGGTTACCGGACAGTAAAGAGGTGTAAACACAAAACATTACTGAAACCAGAGTCACTGTCTAAATACTGTGTAATGTTCACAAACAGTTTTAATGACCACTTGTTAGAATTGGCATCTCGATTTGGGAGAGGTATACACCCTAGTCCAAATAGGGACCACAATCCTAGCCACGGAAAGTCACACACAGTCCAAATTATCCTGTGCCCACCCTCTGGTACCTTGGCACTGAGCAGTCAAGCTCAACTTAGAAGGCAACGTGTAAAGTATTTGTGCAATAAATCGTACAGTAACACAGTGAAAACACTACAGAAATACACCACACAGTTTTAGAAAAATATATGACATTTAACTGGTTAAATAACGGTCAAAACAATAAAGGTTCAATAAGCACAAGTTGAGATATCACTTCTGCAAGATTAAAAAGAGTCTTAAATCTCAGAAATCAACAATTTTCTCTTGTTTACACAAAGTACCTGGTTTGGTTAAAAAATAACATGCACCGAGACCACAGGGGAGGAGATGTGTGGAGAAATAGGGTGTGCGTTGGATTTTCTGACGCGGTACAGATGATGCTTTGTTTCTTTCCACGCCTCAAGGGGCTTTGTGTCGATTTCCAGTGTGCAGTCTTAGTTCCTCACTGCGAAGCAGGGATCTTTCTGATGCCGAGGGACTATGCAGGGAAATCCAGGGCATGAGGGAAAAAGTCACAGGTGTTCCGTCCATCCGGTATGGTGATGCATTGAATTTTCTGTCACACGGCAGGCACTGTGTCAATTCTTCAATCAAGAAGTTAGGCCGGCTTCTTTCCGCTTTGGATGTGCGTTGATCCAGTAGACTCTGAGTCAAATTTCTGTCGCAAGGCAGGTGCTGCCTCGATTCTTCATTCGATAAGTCAGGCTGCGTCATTCTGGCTCAAATGTGTGGTGATTTCTCGGTTGTGAAACGTCTGTGCGTTGTTTCCGGCAGGATGTGCGTAAATGTTTGGCGCACAAGGAGTTTCCTGAAGAGATTAAGGGGGTCTCAGACCGCCGGGGCCAGGGTCGGCGGGAGCACCGCCGACAGACCGGCGGTGCCCCGCAGGGCATTCTGACCGCAGCGGTTCGGCCGCGGTCAGATGCGGGAAACCGGCGGTCTCCCGCCGGTTTCCCGCCGGTTTCCCGCCGGTTTCCCGCCGCCCTGCAGAATCCCCCATGGCGGCGGAGCGCGCTCCGCCGCCATGGGGATTCTGACACCCCCTACCGCCATCCTGTTCCTGGCAGTTCTCCCGCCAGGAACAGGATGGCGATAGGGGGTGCCGCGGGGCCCCCGTAAGAGGGCCCCACAAAGTATTTCAGTGTCTGCCATGCAGACACTGAAATACGCGACGGGTGCCACTACACCCGTCGCACCCCTGCAACTCCGCCGGCTCCATTCGGAGCCGGCATCCTCGTTGCAGGGGCATTTCCGCTGGGCCGGCGGGCGCTCTTTTGGAGAGCGCCCGCCGGCCCAGCGGAAATGTAAGAATGGCCGCCGCGGTCTTTTGACCGCGGTGCGGTCATTTGTCGGCGGGACTTTGGCGGGCGGCCTCCGCCGCCCGCCATAGTCAGAATCAGGGCCTAAGTCTTTTTGGCCCTGAGACTTCAGAAAACAGGAGGTAAGCTCAATACAAGCCCTTGGAGAGCACTTCTCAGCAAAGTCAGAGGGCAGCAGGGCAGCAGGGTAACTGCAAGGCAGCAGTCCTACTCAGCAAAGCAGTCCAGATGAATCCTTTGGACAGCCAGGCAGTTTCTCTTGACAAGTTGCAAGTTCAGGTGCAGGTCCAGAAGTGTCTGAGTTGGTGGGGTAAGGGACCCGGTTGATATACCCAAAAATACCTTTGAAGTGGAGGAGACTTCAAAGAGTGGTTTTGAAGTGCACGAGTTCCCCTTTCAGCAGAGGTCTGTCTGGAAGGGTCCAGTAGGTGGTTTGGCAGTCCATGGTGTGAGGGCAGGCCACTAGCCTTTGAAATGTAAGTGTCAGACACCTTCACCCTTCCAGCCCAGCAAGACCCATTCAGTATGCAGATGATTGCAGGTGAGACTGAATGTCCTTTGTAAATGTAGAAGAAAGAGGAGTTTAGGACTTGGCAAGTACGTTTAAATTCCAAGTGGAAGTGGAAATGAAACTGCACACACAGGCTTTGCAATGGCAGGCCTGAGACATGGTTAATGGGCTACTTATGTGGGTGGCACAACCAGTGCTGCAGGTCCACTAGTAGCATTCAATTTACAGGCGCCAGGCACATGTAGTGCACTTTACTAGGGACTTACAAGTAAATCAAATATGCCAGTTGGGAATGAACCAATGTTACCATGTTTAAGGGAGAGAGCATATGCACTTTAGCACTGGTTAGCAGTGGTAAAGGGTGCAGAATCATAAAACCAGCAAAAACAGTGTCAGAAAAGTGGCGGGAGGCAGGCAGAAAGTTGGGGGATAACCACCCTAAGGCGGTCAGGTCTAACACAACTATTCCTTGTGAATTTGTGTGGCTTTGTGTGAAGAAATGAAAAAGTAACCCAAAGCAGCACATAGGGCCTCATTACAACCCTGGCAGCCGGCAGTATGCTGGCGGTAAGACTGCCAACAGGCTGGCGGTGTTCCGCCAGCTATTAGGATCGTGGCCCAGTAGCCACGGCCATACCGCTGGCACCTCCAACATACCGTCAGGGATTATGAGTCCCCAACCGCCAGCCTGTCCATGGAAATGCTGGCGGTGAGGGGGACTCGGGGTGCCCCTGGGGGCCCCTGCACTGCCCATGCACTTGGCATGGGCAGTGCAGGGGCCCCAGGCACAGCCCCATCGCACATTTCACAGCCCGAATTGCTACTGAACCCGCTGCACATCAACATTTGCCACCGGCTCTATTACGAGCCAGCTGCAATGTTGATGTGACTTTTCCGCTGGGCCAGCGGACGGACACACTGTTACCGTCCGCTGGCCCAGTGGAAAAGTCATAATAGGGAGACAGATATACCGCCAGCACTGGCGGCCGCAGCTTTGCGGTCTTTGGAAAAGTCCACTGAAGTTGTAATGAGGGACATAATGTTGACGTGTTACCTTGCTTCCAAAAGGCATTGTATGGCTGGAGCATGGGTGTTGTGCAACCACCCATGGATTATGATCCAAACAAACATTTACTATAGGCTGTGAACCTGAGTTTGAGTCCAAATGGTGCACCTACCCAATGCCGGTGCAACCAGGAGGAACATCTTTATTTCTTTATTTCTCCTTGTTACTTCCTCTTGGTGTGTGTGTTGCACTCTACAGCGCACACGCAAAGAGGAGCACACCTCTAACAATAGGTTTTGTGCAGGAAGACCTCTCTTTCTGCACAATACCTATTCTCACAACAACTTAGGCACTCTTGCACCATGTGAAGGCATGAGCGGAATTGCACCATATCAATTTCCCTTGCTGTGTTGTGTTGTATGAAAGCTTAGTAAATGCAGGCTATTCGTAACTGTTGAGCAACAAGGAGGGTAACTAGGTCAAAGTTCTCAAAATGATTGGTGAACTGTAGGGCAGCTCCAAATTATTTTCACAAGTTGGGCATTTGGCACAAGCTGGATACCCAATCACTGCTAACAGTTTCAAAGCTACAGCTAATTAGGGTGGGCTCATGTGTCCCTCAATAGAGATTGTGTGGGATTGCAGGGGCATCTGCGTACCTACATGGGGCACGCATGAGCTCATGGGGTGCATCTCTGGTGCAAACCTACATGGATCCCCCAAGATTACCACAAAGGTAGGCAGGGGGAAATGGGGTTTGTGCTCTATGGGCTGCTGTTATATTGTCTTTTACAAACACCATTTACACAGTCTGACTAATCTATACAAAAATGTACGAGTAACCCTAACTTATTCACACCGGATATGTTTGTGACCCCTTATCATGATTCAGGCACAATAATGGTCACAAAGGGTCTTACCTCATAAACATTATATTTGATTTGAAAAATATATTGAAAGGGGCCTCCCTTTGCCCAAGTGTCTGGAATTCATTTTAGATGGAGTGCCCAGCATGTAGATCTCCGGAATACACACAAGCACTCTAAAAACTATTGGTCAGTGCCGCCGAACTCCTTCACTTCCAAGTCCGCACCGGCCCCAACACCACGCTCAGAGGAACACTCATCTATAGACCCCCAGGGTCCAGGGCACCTTTCAGCAAAGCCATCGCCGACCTGGCCAGCACCCACGCACTCGCCTCCATGGACTACATCCTCCTGAGGGACCTGAACTTTCACCTCCAAAACAACAATGACACCAACTCCACCACCCTGACCGAAAACCTAGCCAACCTCGGCTTCACACAGCTTGCCAACACACCCACCCACACAGCCGGTCACACCCTTGACCCCATCTTCTCCACAAGCAACCACGTCACCTTCAACCATACCACCGAACTCTACTGGACCGACCACCACTGCATCCACTTCACCTTCAAGAAACAGACAGAACACCACCTCACCGAACAACCACCCCGCCGACGATGGGGCAAAGTCACCGAACTTCAACTAACCAATGCCCTAGCCCAGAAACCGCCCGTCAACCCCACCAACCCTGACATCGCCGCACACAACCTCAAGCTATGGATCAACGACTGCGCCGGCTGCCTTGCTCCACTGAGAAAACCCTCCAACAACCACATCAACAAAAAAGCCACCTGCTTCACGACGACCTCCAAGCCTCCAAACGCCACTGCCGAAAACTCAAGCAAATAATGCTACTCGAAAGCACTCCAGACAACCACACGGCACTCAAGGATGCTACTTGCAAACACCACCAACTCATCAGGCTAGCAAAACGATCCCCCTTCAAAACCCGCCTAGAAAACAATGCCCACGACTGCAAATAACTTTTCAGCATTGTAAAAGAACTCTCCAACCCAAATGCCACCGTCAACGACATCACCCCCTCCCAAGAACCATGCAACGCCGCAGCAACCACCTTCCACCAAAAAATCACGGACATCCACAACAGCTTCAACTCCCCTCACACTCCGGACGCTCCTACCCCACCCACCACGAACTCCACCCGCTCCAGCCAACTGAACTCCTGGACCAGCATCAGCGACGACGAAACCCGCAAGACCATGAACTCCATCCACTCCGGATCACCATCAGACCCCTGCCCACACCACATGTTTAACAAAGCAGTCACAGCCATCGCACCACACCTACCGAAAGCCATCAACATCTCCTTCGAAACTGCAAGATTCCCGGAAAGCTGGAAACACGCCGAAATCAACGTCCTTCTCAAGAAACCAAAGGCGGACCCCAAGGACCTGAAACACTTCTAGCCCATCTCTCTGCTCGCTTTCCCGGCAAAGGTCATCGAGAAAATCGTCAACACTCAGCTCACTCGGTACCTCGAAGACTACAACATCCTGGACCCCTCCCAGTCCGGCTTCAGATGCAACCACAGCACCGAAACCGCCCTCCTCGCCGCCACAGACGACATCAGAAGCCACCTCGACAATGGAGAAACATCTGCCCTCCTCCTCCTAGCCCTATCAGCCGCCTTTGACACCATCTGTCACCACACCCTAAAATCCCGCCTCCACCCAGCAGGAATCCAGGACCAGGCCCTCGAATGGACCGCATCCTTCCTCGCCGGCAGAACCCAAAAAGTCCGCCTCCCCCGTACCAATCCAAAGCCTTCAACATCATCTGCACCGTACCCCAGGGCTCATGCCTCAGCCCGACGCTGTTCAACATCTACATGGCCCCCTTCGCACAAGTGGCCCGTCAGCACAACCTCAACATCATCTCTTACGCCGACAACACCCAACTCATCCTCTCCCCCACCAAGGAGCCGCACACTGCCAAAACCAACCTCCACAAGGGACTAAAAGCCATCGCCGACTGGATGAGAGACAGCCGGCTAAAACTGAACTCGTACAAAACAGAGGTCCTCATCCTTGGGCGCACCCCCTCCGCCTGGGACAACTCATGGTGGCCGACCATACCGACACCCACCGACAGCGCACGAAACCTCGGCTTTACCCTCGACTCCTCACTCTCCATGTCAAAGCAGGTCAGCGCCATCTCCTCCTCCTGCTACAACACCCTCTGCATGCTTCGCAGAGTTTACAAATGGATCCCAAAAGAAACAAGAAAAACAGTAACCCAGGCCCTCGTCAGCAGCAGACTCGACTACGGCAACGCCATCTACACCGGTATCCCATCCAAACTCCTACAACGCCTCCAATGCATCCAAAACGCCTCTGCCTGACTCATCCTCAACATCCCTCGCCACTGCCACATCACCCCCCACCTATGAGACCTTCACTGGCTCCCCTTTGAGGAGATAATCTGGTTGGGATCAGCCATTTCTTTTGCACCTTCTGGAATTCAAAGTGGTCTTGTCAGAACCTTTTCTTCAAGGAACTTGTTTTAGAGTTTCCATGAATGGGTTTAACAAGAGAATCCACTGATAAAGTGTTCCTGAAGAAGTAGGTGATGGAAATTGGGACCAGACTGGACAAGAGAGACCTTTTTGTCATATGTTTGTATGAAATTTTAGTTCAGAGAAAATTGGTCTAAGGCCATGGATAGGTTTGACTGCTATGCAGGGTCGAGACATTGGGGTGTGCATCCCTATATGCAGAAGCTGTCTGATAGATACTTCTGGTCAGGGCCGGCTGTGCAACTGGTGTGGCCACACTGGGCGATGATCTGGAAGAGAGGCACTGATCTTAGGGGAGGGCTGTGTTTAGCAATAACTTAAGATTTAAAATCCCCTGCTGCAAAGTTCCTTGTGCGTCCACCTTTCCGGGCAGCAATAAAAATATCAAGATTACTCTTGTGATTAATGTTCCTGCTAGAGAGAGTGATCAGAGGTTTGTCTAGTGGAAGTTTTGACTCGCCATGAAGTAGCGCAGAGGGTAAATATGCGTCCTGTAAAGAATAGATCTGTAGTTTTGCTAGATAGATTTCTTTACCAGTGCTTTAAAACAAATCTAATGAATGTGAGAGAGGGGCTATGGAAAGATAAGTGATGCTTTTGCTGGGTGGTAGTGAATGAATCCTAAGAGGAAGTCATGGAATGGGAGGAGCCAAAAAACATAGTTTCACTGCGTGCCAGCAGCGCTAAAGCCGGCCCTGCTTTGGGTTTTGCGGCAGTCTGCAGGCAGTTAGTCAAAAGCCCTTTGCGATTGTCTGTAAACATACTGAAGCATTACAGGAAAAAGACTATGGTTGCTTGGTAGCTTGCACACTGAAAGTGATTGCCTGTAGTGGTAAGATGCAGCATAAAGGTACATAGTCTAGCAGGAAGAATCGTTAGTGAATTTACCTGTGGCACAAGAGACAAGTTAGAATCTTTGATCACTTCCTGATTTCTAACTTTTGTTGAGGTGGTTGTTGGGGTCTGAGTCACTGTGGCCAGAGGATGGTGTGATACTTTGTCCAACAACATCTAGTTGTGACAACTTGCAAGCATTAGCTCACGGCACATGAAAGCCTGCAATACTTGTAAAACAAGCAGTACCCTGGTGTAGGAGGCTGGCCTGGCTTGTAGTGGGTATCAGAGGTACTTACACCTTGTGCCAGGTCCAGTTATCCCTTATTAGTGTAGAAGAGGTGTTTCTAGCAGCTTAAGCTGATAGAAGGTAGCTATGGCAAAGCAGCTTAGGCTGAACTAGGAGACATGTAAAGCTCCTACTATACCACTGGTGTCATTTGCACAATATCATAAGAAAACACAATACATAGATATACTAAAAATAAAGGTACTTTATTTTTATGACAATATGCCAAAAGTATCTCAGTGAGTACCCTCAGTATGAGGATAAGTGATATACACAAGATATATGTACACAAACCAAACTTATGCAGATAATAGTAAAAGGAAGTAATGCAAGCAGTGTAAAATTACAGTAGATTGCAATAGGAGCATATAGGTATAGGGGCAACACAAACCATATACTCCAAAAGTGGAATGAGAACCACGAATGGACCCCAAACCTATGTGAGCTTGTAGAGGGTCGTTGGGACTGTAAGAAAACAGTGAGGGTTAGAAAAATAGCCTACCCCAAGAACCTGAAAGGTAGGTGTAAAGTGCACCTACAACCCCCAGAGAGCACAGAAGTCGTGATAGGGGGATTCTGCAAGGAAAACAAACACCAGCAATGCAACAACCGTGGATTTCCAGACCTGAGTACCTGTAAGACAAGGGGACCAAGTCCAAGAGTCGAGACAGTGTCGAGAGTGGGCAGGAGCCCAGGAAATGCCAGCTGAGGGTGCAAGGAAGCTGCCACCAGGTGGAAGAAGCTTAGTGTTCTGCAAGAACGAAGAGGACTAGGAACTTCCCCTTTGGAGGATGGATGTCCCACGTCGTGAAGAAGCTTGCAGACGTGTTCCAACGCAGAAAAAACGCAAACAAGCCTTGCTAGCTGCAAGGGTCGTCGTTAGGGTTTTTGGATGCTGCTGCGCTCAGGAGGGACCAGGATGTCGCCACTTAGATGAGGATACAGAGGGGGCGCTCAGCAAGTCAGGGAGCCATCACAGAAGCAGGCGGCACCCGCAGAAGTACCTGAACAGTCACTTAGAAGAAAAGTGACCCGGAGTCCACCCGAAGTCACAAAAGGGAGTCCCACGACGCCGGAGGACAACTCAGAAGGTTGTGCACTGCAGGTTAGAGTGTCGGGGACCCTGGCTTGGCTGTGCACGAAGGAAATCCTGGAAGAGTGCACAGGAGCCAGAGCAGCTGCAAATCACGCAGTACCCAGCAATGCAGTCTAGCGTGGGGAGGCACGGACTTACCTCCACCAAACTTGGACTGAAGAGTCACTGGATTGTGGGAGTCACTTGGACAGAGTTGCTGAGTTCCAGGGACCCGGCTCGTCGTGCTGAGAGGGGACCTAGAGGACCGGTGATGCAGTCTTTTGTTGCCTGCGGTTGCAGGGGGAAGATTCCGTCGACCCACAGGAGATTTCTTCAGAGCTCCTGATGCAGAGAGGAGGCAGGTTACCCCCAGAGCATGCACCACCTGGAAACAGTCGAGAAAGCCGGCAGGATGAAGCGATACAAGGTTGCTAGTAGTCGTCTTGCTACTTTGTTGCAGTTTTGCAGGCATCCTGAGCAGTCAGCGGTCGATTCCTTGGCAGAAGGTGAAGAGAGAGATGAAGAGGAACTCTGATGAGCTCTTGCATTCGTTATCTAAAGAATTCCCCAAAGCAGAGACCCTAAATAGCCAGAAAAGGAGGTTTGGCTACCTAGGAAGGAGGATAGGCTAGCAACACAGTTAAGAGCCTATCAGAAGGAGTCTCTGACGTCACCTGCTGGCACTGGCCACTCAGAGCAGTCCAGTGTGCCAGCAGCACCTCTGTTTCCAAGATGGCAGAGGTCTGGAGCACACTGGAGGAGCTCTGGGCACCTCCCCTGGGAGGTGCAGGTCAGGGGAGTGGTCACTCCCCTTTCCTTTGTCCAGTTTTGCGCCAGAGCAGGGCTGGGGGATCTCTGAACCAGTGTAGACTTGCTTATGCAGAGATGGGCACCATCTGTGCCCATCAAAGCATTTCCAGAGGCTGGGGAAGGCTACTCCTCTCTAGCCCTCACACCTATTTCCAAAGGGAGAGGGTGTTACACCCTCTCTCAGAGGAAGTCCTTTGTTCTGCCTTCCTGGGCCAGGGCTGCCTGGACCCCAGGGGGGCAGAAACCTGTCTGAGGGGTTGGCAGCAGCTGCAGTGCAAACCCTGAAAAGGCAGTTTGGCAGTACCAGGGTTCTGTGCTAGAGACCCGGGGATCATGGAATTCCATGATCTTAGGCATGTTACATGGCCATGTTCGGAGTTACCATTGTGACGCTGTACATAGGTGGTGACCTATGTACAGTGCACGCTTGTAATGGTGTCCCCGCACTCACAAAGTCCGGGGAATTTGCCCTGAACGATCTGGGGGCACCTTGGCTAGTGTCAGGGTGCCCACACACTAAGTAACTTTGCACCCAACCTTCACCAGGTGAAGGTTAGACATATAGGTGACTTATAAGTTACTTAAGTGCAGTGGTAAATGGCTGTGAAATAACGTGGATGTTATTTCACTCAGGCTGCACTGGCAGGCCTGTGTAAGAATTGTCAGAGCTCCCTATGGGTGGCAAAAGAAATGCTGCAGCCCATAGGGATCTCCTGGAACCCCAATACCCTGGGTACCTCAGTACCATATACTAGGGAATTATATGGGTGTACCAGTATGCCAATGTGAATTGGTGAAATTGGTCACTAGCCTATTAGTGACAAATTTGGAAAGCAGAGAGAGCATAACCACTGAGGTTCTGGTTAGCAGAGCCTCAGTGAGACAGTTAGTCATCACACAGGGAACACATACAGGGCACATACTTATGAGCAGTGGGGCCCTGCCTGGCAGGGTCCCAGTGACACATAGACTAAAACAACATATATACAGTGAAATATGGGGGTAACATGCCAGGCAAGATGGTACTTTCCCATACCTGGTCTGGAAGGAGAAGGTGTAGAAGTTTTCCAAGGAAAGAGAATGGTGACGCTGCGCTTAACCGCGGCGTCTCCTTTTCCAACTGAGCTCGGACCGCGACTCCGATTATTGGAGCGCCGTCCTCCATCTTTTTGCCCAGCTTTTACAATGCGTTCCAGGAAACATTTTTCATGCTCCCATTCGTGTCGTCCTTACCTGTTTTTGTAATATTTCTTATTGCCTGTGGGTGGTGGACTCCTTTTCTTTTCTTTTTCTTCTGTTTTCTGTGCACTTGCCTTTTTTCCTTTTTTCCTGGTTTCCATGCTGTCTTCTTACAGGGTTCCATGTTGTCTTCTTCTGTTCCTTTTTCCTAGCATGCCTTTTTCTCTTATACGGCTATTTTTTCCCATTCTTTTCTATGGGCCTTTCCCAATCCAAGATGGTGTTTGGTTCTCTTTCCTGTGTTGTCACTTCTTGTCTTCCAGTATATAAGTCACTCAGTCCCGATCTGCTTTGCGTTGTAGACACTTCCTCTTGGTGGTGATCTTCGCTCCTATTTGTCGTTTTTTCTCCAGTTCCTGTTGCTCTGATTGTGATTTTTTCTCTTTTTTCCTTTTTTCATTCTTGTTTTTTCCTCTTTTTCAGGAGTTCCTGTTTTTGAGTTTTTGCCCATATTTTTTTTTTTTTTTTCTCTGGGACTCCTTCTGGAGGGTACGGTCTGCTTATGCGTTTTCCTGTCAAGCAGCACCGTGGCTACTAGAAAGGGTCACCACTATCTTGGTCTATCCAGAACCAGCAGAAGACCGGGTGCTCTTTCAAATCCTTCAGTCAAAGGTGAGAAGCATTGTGCAGATTGTGACAAGAATTGCACGTTCACTGCTTCGACCACCATTTTGACTTGAGGTGTAAATGAGAGCTTCACATCAACAATAATTAACAATGTACTTAATCTGGTGAAGTAGTGGGGTGCTCCAAAATGTGTAGGGCCATGTTAATGGCACTGAGTCAAGATTAGTCCCTGCTGCCAGCAGGATATCTGATCTAGCTTCATTCATGGAGATGCAACTCACTTAATCCATGGCTACTGTGGTAATGGTCAGACCTCCTGGGTTGCTTTCCAGCCTGTAGCAGATTTGCTGCAAGATGTATCAAACAATTTTGCATGTGCAAATGGTGCGAATAGCAACATTCCACCATTTGCGCATGCAAAAATGCCTTTTACGATGTATGAAGGGCATTCGCAGTGCAACTTCAAGGAATCACTAAAATAGCTATTTCCTGAAATTGCAACTCTATTTAGGGAATTGCAAATTGCGATTCTCTAAATAGGTAATCGCAAATAGGGAAAACCTATTTATGATTACTTATGCACATGTGTCATCCATTCCTAAATGCGTTCTGGGCATTTAGGAAATGCAATTACCACAAATTCAAATTTAGTGGTAACCATGTACAATTTTAAAAAATGCATTACATGGATTTGCCTTACCTAATTTGCGAATTCATAACAGGAATTTTCAAATTAGGAAATGCAAAACCATTCGCACCTATGGGCCTTCAAGCCCATAGGGATGCATAGAGTCCCATTTCCTAATAGCCATTCCCCAATAACAATTGTGAATTTTAAGTCATTGTTATTAAGGATTCGCTATTTTCTTACATCCCATTTTGCATTTCTCAAATAGCGATTTCTTAACATTCGCTATTTAAGAAATGCAAAACAGGTCTTAGATACATCTAGCCCTTGGTTTTCCAAGCTTGACTTGGTGTGGTACAAGGAGCTGTGCCAGCAAACGTATGAAGATCAAGCTAGAGCAGTCACCTCTGGGTACTAATTGTAACCCACTAGGGGTTATTGAGAAGTCCAGCAGTCCCTGGGCCAGCCCTGTGGTGTTGGTACCCAAGGCTGCTGCACCCGGTGCCAAGCCATAACTCAAGTTCTGTGTGGACTACCGGGGTGTCAACTCAGTCACACGGCCTGACGCTCACCCCATCCCCCGAGCTGATGAGCTCGTAGACAGACTAGGCGCTGCCAAGTTCCTCAGTACTTTTGATTTCACATTAGGGTACTGGCAGATCGCCTTGACTGTGGGGGCTAAAGAGAGATCTGCATTTTCCACACCTGAGGGCCATTACCAGTTCTGGGTGATGCCCTTTGGGTTGAAAAATGCCCCTGCTACCTTCCAACGGTTGGTCAACAGGGTCCTAGATGGCAAGGATGCCTTCTGCGCAGCCTACCTATACGACATAGCTGTCTATAATTCCAGATGGGAGGAACACCTGCTCCACCTCAAAGAGGTGCTTCAGGATCTGCAACAGGCAGGCCTGACCATCAAGGCTAGTAAGCGCCAGATTGGACAGGGTTCCGTGCTGTACTTGGAACACCTAGTAGGTGGTGGCAGGCTACAGGCCAAGATTGAAACTATCAAGGCCTGGCAACCACCTAGAACACAGACAGAGGTGAGAGCCTTCTTAGGCCTCACTGGATACTACTCACTGGATACTACCGTAGGTTTGTCAAAGGCTATGGATCTATTGCGACACCCCTGGCCTAACTTACTTCCAAAAAGTAAGTTAAGTTGGTGAATTGGACAGAGGCTTGTCAGAAAGCTTTTGACTCACTGAAGGAAGCCATGTGCACGGTCCCATGCTCAAGGCCCCTGACTACTCCTGGGAATTTATTGTTCAGACAGACACTTCAGAGCATGGCATAGGGGCTGTTCTACCACAGCTAAATGAGGAGGGCCTAGACCAACCAGTAGTCTTTATTAGCATAAGACTATTACCAAGAGAACAGAGGTGGAGTGCAATTGAGAGAGAAGCTTTTGTTGTGGTCTGGGCACTGAAGAACCTGAGACCATACCTGTTTGGGACTCACTTCCGGGTTCAGACAGCCCACAGGCCCTTCAGATGGCTCATGCAGATGAGGGGCGAGAATCCTGATCTCTTGAGGTGGTCCATTTCCCTACAGCGGATGGACTTTACGGTGGAGCATCGCCTGGGGATTGGCCACGCCAACGGTGATGGTCTCTCAGATACATGTTAGACCTGACAGCCTTAGGGTGGTCACTCCTAACTTTTTGTCTGCCTCCCTCCACTTTTTGGACACTGTTTTTGCTGGTTTTACGACTCTGCGCACTTTACCACTGCTAACCAGTAATAAAGTGCAGATGCTCTCTCCCTTTAAACATGATGACATTGGATCATACCCAATTGCATTATTTAATTTACTTATAAGACCCAATTAAAGTGCACTATATGTGCCCAGGGCCTGTAGATTAAATGCTACTAGTGGGCCTGCAGCACTGATTGTCCCACCCACTTAAGTAGCCCCTTAACCATGTCTCAGGCCTGTCACTGCAAGGCATGTGTGTGCAGTTTCACTGCCAATTCGACTTGGCATTTAAAAGTACTTGCCAAGCCTAAAACTCCACTTTTTCTACATGTAAGTCACCCTAAGGTAAGCCCTAGGTAACCCATAGGACAGGGTGCTGGGTAGATAAAAGGCAGGACATGTACCTGTGTAGTTTACATGTCCTAGTAGTGTAAAACTCCTACATTCACTTTTGCACTGCTGTGAGGCCTGCTCCTTTCATAGGCTAACATTAGGGATACCCTCATATACTGTTTGAGTCGTAGCTGCTGATCTGAAAGGAGTAGTAAGGTCATATTTAGTATGGCCAGAATGGTAATACAAAATCCTGCTGACTGGTGAGGTTGGATTTAATATTACTATTTTAGAAATGCCACTTTCAGAAAGTGAGCCTTTCTCTGCACTTAAATCCTTCTGTGCCTTACAATCTACGTCTGGCTAGGTTCAGTTGACAGCTTCCTTGTGCATTCACTCAGACAAACCCCAAACACAGGTTGCTCAGCCTCACTTGCATACATCTGCATTTTAAATGGGTCTTCCTGGATTGGGAGGGTGGAGGGCCTGACACTTACATGTCAAAGGACAGTAGCCTGCCTTCACACAAAGGACTGCCACACTCCCTACTAGGACCCTGGCAGACAGGATTGAACTGAAAGGGGACCTTGTACACTTCTAAGCCACTCTTTGAAGTCTTCCTCACTTCAAAGGCACATTTGGGTATTTAAACAAGGCCTCTGCCCCTACTAACTCAGACACTTCCAGGAAAAGAGAACCTGAACCAGAACCTGCAACCTGCCAAGAAGAAATGCCTGGCTGCCCAAAAGACGCACCTGACTGCTTTCTGTGAAAGACTTCTGCCTTGCTGTTGCCCTGCTGCCTTGCTTCTCTCTGGCTGTTCTGAGAAGTGCTCTCCAAGGGCTTGGTTAGAGCTTGCTTAATGTTCCCTGAAGTCTCAGGACCAAAAAGACTTAGGGGGTCATTCTGACCCTGGCGGTCATGGACCGCCAGGGCCAACAACCGCGGGAGCACCGCCAACAGGCTGGCGGTGCTCCCATGGGCATTCTGACCGCGGCGGTACAGCCGCGGTCAGAAACGGAAAACCGACGGTGTCCCGCCGGTTTTCCGCTGCCCTGGGGAATCCTCCATGGCGGCGCTGCAGGCAGCGCTTCCATGGGGATTCCGACCCCCTTACCGCCAGCCTGGCCAATGGCATGGGCACTGCAGGGGCCCCCTAACAGGGCCCCACTAAGATTTTCAGTGTCTGCATAGCAGACACTGAAAATCGCGACGGGTGCAACTGCACCCGTCACACCCTTCCCACTCCGCCGGCTCCATTCGGAGCCGGCTTCCTCGTGGGAAGGGGTTTCCCGCTGGGCGGGTGGGCGGCCTTCTGGCGGTCGCCCGCCCGCCCAGCGGGAAACTCAGAATACCCGCGGTGGTCTTTTGACCGCGCATCGGTATTCTGGAGGTTCCAGCCAGGCCGGTGGCTTCCGCCGCCAGCCGGGGTCAGAATGACCCCCTTAATCTCTGCAAAAAGAACTCCTTGTGCGGTGAAAATCGGCGCACAGCCTGCCAGAAACGACGCACAGCCTGCATGAGAAATTCACTGCATGCCAAACTGGATGAGGCAGTCCGACTTCACAACAAGAAGATCGACGCAGCGCTAGCGTAGCAACCGGAAATTCGACGCACGGCCCACTGGATCGACACACAACCGAGTCAAAACGACGCAGCCCGACTTCCAGAGAGGAATCGATGCAGCACCTGCCATGCGGTAGAAATTACCACACAATGCCCACCGGATCGATGCAGCCCCTGTGACTTCGTCCTGTTAGCGCCGGAATACAACGCATCGTCCCCGGGGCGTCCGAAAACCCCTCAACCCGAAAAGGATCCAAGACCGAGTACCAGAAATCAATGCAAAGCCTTCCCTGCGTGAAAAATTATCGACGCATCGCTGTGTGCGGCCCGAGAAATCGACGCACACCTCCCTGTTTTCCACGCATCTCCTCCTCTGCAGTTCTTTGAGGAGATTTTGAACGCAATCCAGGTACTTTGTGCTTGCAAGAGACATTTATTGCTTTTAAGAGACTAAAGACACTTTATATTATTTTTACAGTGATAGTTTCAACATATACTTATTGCATCTTAATGTATTTTTCTAAACACTGTGTGGTGTATTTTTGTGGTGTCCTACTGTGGTATTGCATGATTTATTGCACAAATACTTTACACATTGCCTTCTAAGTTAAGCCTGACTGCTCAGTGCCAAGCTACCACACGGTGGGCACAGGATAATTTGGATTGTGTGTGACTTACCCTGAGTAGAGGGAAAGTCCTTGCTTAGACAGGAGGGTAACCTGACTGCCAACCAAAGACCTATTTTCTAACAACACCCTTCCAACCACACACTCTACACGATGTACTATGCTGCACATGTAGGCAAGCACTTCAGCGTCCCAACTAGGGATAAGAAGTGGTATATATATATATATATACATATATATATATATATATATATATATATATATATATATATATATATATATATATATATATATTGTACTACAATACTTAACTATGTTTGTAAATCAATACATTACTTTGATAAATTATTACAGCTGAGTTGTGATGTCATGCCTGCTCTGTGAGCATAACAAAGGAGCATAACAAAGAGTGCCACTTCCAGCTGCGGCTCCTCTGCAATGGTGGAGGAGCGTCACCCCCGCCAGCAGCAGCAGCTGCAAACCTTTAACAATAAAACAATAATAAACTATGAGTATCATTGTTTTAATGATAAAGGGGAAGGATCATGGGGTGTGACAGGGGTGGAGTGGGAGTGCACAGCACTTCCCTCAGTGTGCATGTGTGTTTGGCTGGCCTTTTCATGCTGTCCAAACACATATGCGCACTGAGTTCTCTCCACACCAATACGGTGTTGTACAGAGGCTCCCTGTCTGCCTCAGAGCACCAAGCCAAGGCGCTCCAGCCAATTCTAATGCTTTTCTCAGCATGAGGGCAGCATTAGGATTGGCCGCAGGGCACACTGGGAGCTTGTGCCTGCAAGTGGAGCCCAAGAAGCGTCACAGTGGCTTGCAGTAAGGGAAGGTTTTTTTTTTTTCTTTAATTTAATGTTGCCCAATTGTTTTGTGTGTCCCCCTAGCCCTCCTGCCCACCATGCACCACCCCACCCCTTTATCGAACAGCGAGCCGCGGCTGGCCAATTCAAAAACTAGAAGAAATATTAACTTTTCAGGTTATTTCCTGTTAAACCGTCTTTCCCTGAAAATACAATCCATACATGAAAGGTACGGTGGAGCACAGTACAAAAAGCAGGAATCTGTCCAGGGACGGCTCCTTCATTAGGGCGGAGGAGCACCACACCCCAGGCCAGCAGCAGCAGAAGCTGCAAAACCTTTAACAAATGAAACAATAATATTATAGTTTTGTTTGTTGAAGGGACAGGGCCACGGGGGTGATAAGCCATCACTGCGCATGTATGTTTGGTTGGCTGTCTCGAGCCCGCCAAACACACATGCGTAGTAGGCTGTCTCCAGCCCAGCAACACAGTTGCTGGGTTGGAGAGAGCCTGCGCACCTCCTAGTCTGCCTGGGAGCGCCCTGGCTGGGCGCTCCCAGCTAATCCTGATGCTGCTTTGAGCAGCATCAGGAGTGGCCGCAGGGCAGGCTGGGAGCCATAGGAGCAGCACGGAGCCGCACGTGGCGGTAAAGGTAAGTGTTTATTTTTTTTTAACATATTTTTAAATACATTTTACCTCCCCCGTTCCCCCTTTCCCCCACCCCATGTGCCGCACCTGCCCCGTCCCGTCAGACCCAAGCAAGCCGCTACTGAATCTGTCTCCCTCTTACAAAAAAACGTAGACCACAAACCAGGCTTTAATACTGCCAAATACAAAAATACTTCCAGCATTTAAAAAAAGTTTCTGTGTGAAAACGAAGAATCATATTACAACTTTTACGTAACATGATGACACCTAAACAATGGATCAAACATAATGAGAATAGCAATACATGGGGGGTGTTTTGTCAAGATAAACATTTCCATTAAAATATTCCTTTAAATTCCTTTTTAGTTTTACTTCTTTTTTTTTTTATACATTAAATTGATATTAATGGGGGCAGGCAACACAACTAGGCCTGAGCGCATTTCACGGAGTCGGATTCCATGGATTTAAAAAAAAAACTCAGTGGAATTTCACAGAGTTCTGTGACCGCTGGACTCCTGAATGCGCCAGATCTTGGAAGCACTAAGCAGTGTTGGGCCAGGTCAGCCAGGCCTGACCCTGCTTCGCGCTTCTGAGATCAGCCGCATTCAGGAGAGGGCCTTGGCAGTGAAAACTGCCAAGGCCTCTTGTGCACCGGCCTGTCCTGTGTGCAGTGCACATGAGGCAGGCCGGTCCACAACAGGCCTGGCAGCTTTCACTGCCTATGGCCCTGACCTGAATACAGACCAGGGCCATAGGAAGTGAAAGCTGTTTCAGTCCTTGTTTGTGCACCATTGTGTGCACAAACAATTACCAAAAAAAGAAAAGAGTAGAGGACTTACCTGGGTCTTCCCGAGGGTTCTCCTCTCCAGTAGCTGCTTCCCTCCTCCGCTCCAGTGCGCATTGCAGCCCGGCTGGGCTGCAGCACGCACAGAGTGAGCTCCACTCCGCTGGCAGGGCTAACAAAGTATTTTGGACAAGTCTGTGCTCCAAGCGGAGTGCACAGTTCCAGAAACTCTGTTAGCTCGGCCAGCGGAGCGGAGCACCCTGCACACCCCTAACCTCAACCCCACCTCTTTGCCCTGAACCCTGCATCTTTGTACTGCTGGCAGGCCCACCTCCATGTTGGAAAGTCCTCTGCATGCTCTTGGACAAGGTGTGCCCTTATGTATTTTCAGACATGCCCTCTGTGTTTTCCTGAGTGAGCACGAGAGTCATGTAAGCCCGCTGAGTGGCTCACTGGGCCCTTTTGTTTCATTTTTTGGCAACATCACAGCTTGGTTTTGAAGTCAAAGAAAAGCCCCATTCTGAATGTGAGTGACAAGCCCCCTATCTACTCATCCTGTGGGGAGTTTGGCGGTTGTGACAGCTATTTATGGTTGACGGCCACAGATGTTTTGACCTGTACCAAAGGGACCAATTGATCCCTTCCTGCCCTCAGCACTTCACTGTCTTACCTGTGCAACTGAACCCCACACTGGTGATATCATGTATCCTTTATCTGTCTCAGCATGATGTTTTGCTGTGAGGACCATTTCAGTACTCAGGTTGGGCACCCCTCTTTTAGTTTAGTTTCACAGTTTGCGCCTTTTTACATTCATACACATTTTTATTCATGTTTGCAGTGAGTCTGCTTTTAGCACTTGTGCTGTATATTTTATCAGCTGCTTCTTCTAGGGAGGCAGGGTTCACGCTGCACATTTAATCAGCCATTGTACATCATGCAATCTGTACTTGTATCCAAGGCTGCCATGTATGGAAAGATATGATGAATTGTATTGCCAGCCCAGGAGACAGTTTCTGTCTCCGAGCCACAGCATTACAGCAGAACTGTTCTCATTATTATGGCGTGGGTTATTATATAAACAACACATGGCCCTCATGGCAGCTCCATGCCAGGTCTCCTGCCGGAGGACCCCCTGAAAGCAGTTAAGTCAGGTTCTCCGACAGGAGAGGGGGGTGTGGGGTGTTGTGTGCATGTGTGGGGGGGTGTGTTACTGTGTTTGAATGCGTGCATGCTGGTGTAATGCGTGTGTGCATCAATGGATGTGTTAACGCGTCCCAATCTAGTTAATTTATTCACTCTGGGACTCGTTTTAGGCCAATGTATCTTTTGACCCTGATTGAAGACACCTTAGGATGAGATAACTGATCAATATGTCAATCAACAAGTCAATAACGTTATCAATCAGACTCAGAAACCACCATGAGCTTTAAGTCATGAATAACCACACCAGCTTAGTACAATTTTGTGATGTTTATTCTCTATTGATTACAATTCTACTAGCAAGTTTATTAGTCTCAAAACCATGAAACACATCAGCATTGTCATAATATGGCAACTCGAATAAGATTTCATCAAAGCAAAGATCACGAACATTAGAACATAGCACAACGTCAACATAGGTTAACCCTAGCAGTGTATCATTAGAGCATTATTCAACAAAGCATTGATCCAGTCATTTGTCTATTTGCGTCCGTTTTAGTGAACCCCTTAACTAACCTCGAATTAGCATTGGCATGTTGGGCTTCATGCAAAACAATTTAGAAACATGAATTTGGAAAACATCTATCTATGGTCTCTGTCAAAAAAAGCAGTTGGTACCTAGAAAGGAAAGTCAAACAGACAATTACAATTTCATCATCAATAGTTTCCCTCCGTAATGGGTCAGCATACAGAGTCAGTCTTCGTCCTCAGGACATCAGTTGATTCGCCATCAGCCAGGGAATTCAGCAAGACGGGGTAAGCAGGGACACTTTCCCTCATAAGGAGGAAAAGTATGGAACGGGCAAGATAAGGATGAGGATGGTCTGAAGAACCAAACAGCAAAGTCTCTATGCAGAGTGACAAAGTGTCTGGGTCATAGCAAAAGTTTGCAAAGGCATCTCCTAATGGCTTCTTGTGTCAAAGGTTTTTATCCCTTTTCTGTTGTACAGTCCCCTAATTTCTAATTGGTTAGGGTTGGCACCCCACTATCTCCATCCAATGGGTTTTCACTGATACTATGAAAATTTGTCATCCCATAACAGTTCTCACGTAGTTTATTGGTTCTTGTGATTGACGTCTCCAGTGGGTAGAATGTCCGGTATGATTTCATACTTTCGTGGTCCTCTCGCATCTTCAGTCAGTAGGTCCATTGTCTGTACCGGTTTAGGTGACCTTGTACCTGTAACCAGTCTACACTGTTTCATTCAGCAAAAAATGTTTCCTTGAGCAAGTCGAATTTCGTGAGAACGGATCTACTACGGTTACACTCATCCTTTAGCTTTGGAAAAGTACGAGTACATGTCCGTCAGCAAGTCAGCACACTGCGCGTTAGAAAAACACATTTAATATGAAACCGGGCAGCCAGGCCTCGACTCATGCTAACTAAGGCCTATTGATTTAATTAACAACACTTTAACATACAACTCTTAATATTAGTACAAAATCATATATTAACGTATCATTATTTCATTATTAGTCAGCTTCATTAATCATAGTATACATTGAAGACCACTCCGCGTGGGCACATTTCAAGCGCGTTTAGCAATAACACATTAATAAATTTTCTATGCGCCATTATTATGCATTAGTTCATAAACATTTCATGTTAATTTTGAATATAAGAGCTACGCTCCTTCAGATGTGTGTGTACGTGCATGTTATGTCGTGTGATTGCGTGTGTGCCTGGATGTATGTTAGTGAGTGTTGCTGTGTGTGTGTATGAATGTATGCATGTGTGTGTGAATGTGGGAATGCGTGTGTGTATGGGTGTGTATGTATGTGCATGTATGTGTGTATATGTTGGGGGGGTCGGGAGGGGGAGGGGGAGCATGGTGGAGGCCTCTGGGGAGGGGGAGGGGGCAGGGGAGACCCCTATCAGTACCAAGGAAGGAATTTCCTGCCACTGATAGAGCCTACCGCCATGGTTTTCGTGGTGGTACAGAAACCACGGAAACCATGGCGGTGGGCGGGGTCAAAATGCCATGGGCGGCCTGGTGATGGCCGCTGGCCTGGAGACTGTAGTCTCCAGCCCAGCGGTCAGGTCGTTGTGTTAACTTGGTGGTTTGGCTTTGGCCAAACCGCCAATGTCTTAATAGTGGTGGTATGTACTGCCAGCCTGTTGGCTGTACCACCGACACTATTACACAGACCGCCGGGGTTGTAATGACTCCCATAGTTCCAAGGAGGGTAGAGGGCATTCTGGCCATGACCGTCCTGAGATTCGATTTACACGACAGACAGCTTTGCTGATCCTGGTGCTGACTTCTCAGTTTTCTGAGAGGATTGCCATCCAGACAACAGGCAGACTCCTGCTATTCTATTCAGGTATGGGGCTGGGGCTAATCCCCTAGGTAGGGCCAGACAGAGGGTTACAACCACTATACTCTCACTTCTAGACATAGGGTGTTGGTAGAAATCTCTAGACTCTTTAGACTTACACAAAATGGTGGGGTTGTTCATCTCCTTCACCTTGGCTGTACTATTGGTTACTGTGCTCTGCCTTATTATCGCAGTACATGCTTTTTACACCAGGATGTGATCGCTTCACTAAAATGCATTGAAATCTAGTTTTCATTTTCTGTCCTGCTTTGGCTGCATGAGTGACCGAGTGAAAAGGGTATGATCTGTTTCCATGACTTGCCTGAGGAGTCGGAGTGTCAGGTCCAGGTTGCCACAAATCACCTTTCATGCTGACAGGTTTGGAACTGCGAGCTAGCCAGGCGTTAGGCCAACAGCTACCAAGCGACATGGGTTTCACTGAGACTCCATTCGGTGGTGCTGCTGGCCTAAATATGTAGCTTTATTACCAAATTAGGAAACACATTATAGCTTGTAGGCAGGTATATTGTTGTTCACTTGATGGATTGTTGAGGTTGAGGTTGATAACTTTGATTTTGACTTGCCTTTAAGGACATTAACTGTTTTTCGGGATGTCACCTTTTATTCCTGAGCATCATTGGGTGCCGCGGCACCTACATCAAAGTAAAGCTTGGGTACCAGTTTCCCTGGCTGTATCCCGTCAAGCAAGTTCCCTGTTTTCTGAGTCCCAAACATGCCCACCATGACTTAAATCAACCAAAACCATTCCCGTGGGATTTCATTGGCCACAGGGCTCAATGCTAACCACAATTCTAGCTACTACGAAGGAGCTATAAAAGTGTTTGGGGTTAAAATGTGGCTCAGAAGCTAAGAGGACCGATTGATTTCTTTGTTTATCATAGATTTAAAAACTCTCTCTAGCCCTCAGAGATGCAGGTGCATACAAGGATTCTCTTAGTTAGACAGTTTGCAGTGCAAAAGCATTGTGGCCCTTGGGCTCAAGTGACAAATAATTTGGAGAACACAGAATAACCTGTGGCTGCCTTAGGTCTCCAAGAAAATGCCTCACACCAGGACCAAAACAACCGTGGCTTGTCCTCTGCAGCGCGCTCTGCAGAATACAGCATTGGCTCGAAGCTTTCCAATGAGTGCAGCAGCTGCCAAAGTCCACCGGATGTTGCGTCATTCCTCTGCACCAGAAAGTCTCTGCGGTAGAAATGCATGAACTCCCCTGCCCCTAACCCAACGCCCCCAGCCCCCGCATCGGCATGGCATCCCGCCTTTCCTTGTTCACATGCCAGATGCACGCTTTTTTCTGTCTGTCTTTGAAATAATTGTTTCTCTCTTGCAGTCAAGTTTAGTTCTATTTGACCTAAAGAAAAAGTCATGATAAATATAAGTTTTGATTTTGATGTCTTTTTAAAAAAATTACTTCTGTTTCATTTGTTCTGTCAGGTTATCATTTTCTGGGTTATTTTATTTCTATAGAAAATAAAGTTGTGTTAAAGGTAAGATTTGACTTTCATGTTTTTAAAGAATTATTTATGATTCATTTGTTGTACAGGTTATAATTTTCAGGTTTTTTTAAATCGAGGCTATTCCAAATACACTACAAGCAGTATGTTCAACTGAAAAACAAAATCAAAAATTTACAAATTATAGAAATACGTTCTACAAAAATGAACAGAAAAGGGTGTTGGCTGGTGTCCAGATTAGGATTACGGTCAGGTCTAGGTTTAGGACACTGGTAAAGTGGTAAAGATCACGAAAGTTGTTATTGTTTTTTTATATAATACTTTTATTGACGTTTAAAACATAACAAAGGTCTACACAATTAGTATTGCCTCATCCGACAACATATTGTGCGTCCTTGGGGTCTTTCCAATCTGCCCATCCCCCTCTCCAATGACATAAACACCGGTATTGCGTCTCTTGGTTTGAACGTGTCATCTCCAGTTCAATTCATTGAATCATACATGTCACCTTGATATGTGTTCCAGATTTTCCAAATCTCACCCCATTCACGGCGGCAACCTCTGCTTTCGTAGGCCACCCGCTCCACCAACATGCACCAGTCCATGTGTCTTTTCCAAGCCCCCAAATCTGGAGAATGGGTTACCCCGCAAAGTCTCACCACATTTCTCTCGGCTACCGCCACGCGCAGCATCACCCATATCCGTTGTGTTCTGCCCACCTCGGTGGTTCCCCCCCACATCAAAGATACATTGTTTCCCTGACCGAGTTACGCTCTCTCCTCCCACCATTGTTAAGCAACCTATGACCTCCTATGTACCTCAGGACAGTCCCAGAGGATGTGAAAGAAGGAGCCCAGTTGGCCACAGCCCCGCACACAGCTTCCATCTCCTGCCCTACCCATTTTAGCCAGTGCGGTATGGGCATAATAAGAGAAATTACAGGCACAATTAAATTAATTGAAACCCAGATCGAATGCCAATTTCTCTAGGGGCTGCTAAGACTACCTCCCCCCTCAGTCCTTAATTTGAGCGGCTGGTTTATGGTGCGGGCACCGCCACTTATTTTTGAGGGCAGGAACTTATTTTCTGCCTCAAGCATTTACTGCGAGCAAAAAACACCTATGGGAAAGAAGGAGAAAAAGAAAAACGAAAAAGTGTCACAAAGGGAGAAAGCTGCAAGAATGAGTTGAAGGGGCAGGGAGTGGCTGTAAATGGATTAAAGAGGCCCGCGATGGCTTCAGGATTACGCCGCCTCAGTATTCTGTGTTCGTGTCTTTAATTGCAGCAGCTGCGTATTCAAGAGGAGACCTTTGGGCACAGGCACGTCTAGTTCACCCGCATCTAGCTCCCATTGCTTTCGTAGATGTGTTAATACGTCTGGAGTATGCTTTAGTATTTTTTTGTATTTCAGGGAAGTGGCTTTGTGTGTCATGTACCCATCTAGTAGCTGGTCTTCCTGATGAGAGGACTCTGAAATATTTTTGCTTTTGAAGATAGCTACCTTAAGGGTATGCCAGATCTGTAAGTATCTGTATGGCTCAGGGGGGCCAGTTGATAGTCTGGTTGTAAATTGGCCCAAGGGAGAACATCGCCGTGGGCCCAGAGATTGCCTGTCCGTGTGGGGTCTGGCAAGGGCCCCAACACCCTGCCTGTAGAAGGCCCCCAGGTATCCACTCGGGCCCAGATCCGCTCGGTCTATACGGATGGCAGGTTCAGACAGTGGGTGGAAGGCCCATTGATTCATCATTGTTAACTGCATGGCCCAATAATATTTTCATATATCTGGCAAAGCTATGCCGCAATCAAACCACACCCCATTAACTTGGGAGGGCTACTCTAGCTGAGCCGACGTTCCACAAAAGCACTCTCAATAGCCCTAAAATAGGACCGTGGGACTTCGAACAAGGAGTTCTGCAGGACATAGAGGATGCAGGGTAGTGACATAATTTTGAAAAGTACCGCCTGACCTAGTAAGGAGAGTGGAAAGGACCTCCAGTGCTGGACATCCCTGCATAATCGATCTGATAGTCGGACCAGGTTTGTGCAAAAAAAAAGGTCTTCATTAGACAGCAGAAGGCTGTATCTGAAATTAACATCATACAACCGTGTGGCAGGTACGATATTTGGCCATTCAGCAGGAATATAACAGACTTGTGTGGTTTATGGCGTACCCCAAATGTTCACCACAGACCTTAATAATTTGCATCAACCATCTAGATTGGGATTCAGTTCAGTCACAAAGAGTAGCACATCATCTGCATATAGTGATATCCTCTCCTCCCATCGTCTCTCCTAGTCCAGCCCTGAGACCAGGGGGTCCTGGTGAATCCAGGCCGCCAGCAGCTCTAATGTCAGCGCAAAGATCAGTGGGGACAGCTCTGCTGCAAACCTCACTGTAGTTGGAACTCCAGGACAGGCTCCATTCACTCTCACTTGAGCCACTGGGTTTCTGTAGTGCAGTCTGACCCAGGCGATATATAGCCAGGACCAAAGCTGAACTTGAAAAGGAATTCACAAATACAATCCCATTTAACTGTGCCAAATACCATCTTGCCATCCAGTGATACCAGTGCTAGCTCCTTTAGAGCCATTGATCTCACTAGAACCCCATGGAAGTGGCATAGTTTAATGCTGTGCTTCTGTGGGGGTATAAAGCCCGATTGGTCCGGTCGGATGAGTGTTTGGATCACTTTGATCAGGCGTGTGGCTAGGACCTCAGCTAGGATTTTTGCCTCTACATTGAGAAGTGATATCAGTCTACAGGAGGTACATTCTTCTGGTGGCTTCCCATCCTTATGGACTAGCACACATGTAGTCAATCGCTGGTCGCTCCCAGCACCCCAATTTGGTTGCTTTTAACGTACATGAAAAGTAAATGAGGGGCTAGTTTGCTGCCCAGCATTTTTTATAATTCTATTGGGATACCATTGGGAACTACGGCTTTCGCAGGGCAAAGATCTCAGATCGCCAGGGTTATGTCCTCTTCTGTAATATATGCTTCTAAGATGTCTCAATTTATGGCAGATAAGTGAGTTAGGTGTCAGTCTTAGTAGGGAGCGAACATCCTCGGATGTGGTGGACACTGCCGGGGCACAGAGTTGTTCATAGTAGTCTGCAAATGCGGTCGCTGTCTGGTGTTTGTCTCTCACCATCTTCTCCTCTTGATTCCTGATTTCCAGAACCCATATTGTGGTCTGGTCTCACTTGTCAAGCCAGATCAGCAGTATCCCCGTTTTATTCTCTAGTTCGCAGAGGCGGTATTGCGTCACCTTATGCATAGTTTTAGCTGTGTCTGTTGCTAGACCTGGAATTCTTTTGTTTAAGGACCCGTCTGCGACTTAGGTTGGGGTTAGGATGCTGTGTTAAGTGTTGTTCTAGGGTTATAATTTCCTCCTCCAGGGTGACACGCTGAGACCTTTTATCTTTTTTCAGTAGCCTGAGATAAGTGAAATCCCCTGACCCCTTATTAAGGTCTTGTAGGCCTCCCACAAGGTCTGCATAGAAGCCAGCGAGGCTTGATTCTCTGCAAAATAATGTTCTGAGGCACTAATCAGTCCCTCCCTCATGGGCCACTGTTTACAGTACCGGGGGCTAATTGGGATGACCCCTGACAAATATGTCCACCCCAAAACCAGATGGGTCCAAACCGGAGAGTGATCTCCCTCGCCAAATGGCAGACCTCAATGAACTATTGAGCCTGGTAATGACGCGCCATTAGGTGATCTGTTCTAGAAAGACTGCCATGTGTTCCTGAGTGAAAGGTATAGTGATGGGCATGGGGTTTGTGTGATCTCCAGACATCAACCAAGCCTAGGAAAGAAACAAAATCAGCCGGTTCCCTACAGCCAGGGCAAACGGGGGCGGGAGCACCGCCGACAGGCCGGCGGTGCTCCCTTGGTCATTCTGACCGCGGCGCTTTGGCCGCGGTCAGAACGGGAAAACCGGCGGTCTCCCGCCGGTTTTCCACTGACCCGTAGAATCCTCCAAGGCGGCGCAGCTCGCTGCGCCGCCGAGGGGATTCTGACCCCCCCTACCGCCATCCTGTTCATGGCGGGAAAGCCGCCATGAGCAGGATGGCGGTAGGGGGGGTCGCGGGGCCCCTGGGGGCCCCTGCCGTGCCCATGCCCATGGCATGGGCACGGCAGGGGCCCCCTAACAGGGCCCAACTAGGCTTTTCAGTGTCTGCGATGCAGACACTGAAAAGCGCGACGGGTGCTGCTGCACCCGTCGCACGCCTTCCACTCCGCCGGCTCGATTCCGAGCCGGCTTCCTTGTGGAAGGCGCTTTCCCGCTGGGCCGGCGGGCGATCTGAATCAGATCGCCCGCCGGCCCAGCGGGAAAGTCAGAATACCCCTCGCGGTCAATTGACCGCGGGGCGGTATTCAGGCAGATTCCGACGGGCGGGCGGCAACCGCCGCCCGCCTAGGTCGGAATGACCACCTTAGTGTGTCAGTCTCGACCTTTAGGGCTGCCACAACGCTTTCAGTTTCCACCATGAGCTCCTTCATATTACAGAGGTCTGCTCAGAGTAAGGTAACTAACTTCTGTACTCACAGAGTCTTTTTTGCTCTCTAAGGAGCCATCAACCCCTTGAATGGCCTCCATGATATCTGCAAGGGTGTGTGAGCTCCAGGCATCGGGTGCCGCCCCCTCCCTAGTTCTTCTCGAGTTATTCTATTGCCGTCCCCTCCTGTAGAGTATATTTCTCTATTTTGGTCTGTTGAATTGATCTGGTTCAGTGCCCCCCGCTGTGGTGAATGACTGTACTGCTGTGGCGCAGTCTCAGTGTCAAGGGTGTTTAGGGACATGAAGCTTTTGGATGGAGTGCACTCTGGAGCATTCAATATTCAATGGCAGTCGGCTCTTGATCCCGTTCGGGGCCATGCCGAGTACGTACAGGCAATGTTTCTAGGAGGTGCTCACCGTATTGTTGGGTCCCTTGTTCCCTTTATTGGTGGAGTTGCAGAAATCCTGGCCAAGTCAGGCGTCGTTGGTCACAGCCAGCTGCTCTGTACAAGGAGGTGCCAGCCCCATCCCCGGCAAAAGCCTGCACGTGAGGCCATGGCTTTTCCCATCGCCACAGGCCCTGCCTGACCGTATCAACAGGATGAAGTCGAGGGGCCTCCACTCACGACATTGCTTTCCCCCTTGGACCCACCGCTCCTGGCACTAGCGGATGGAGGGGAGGGGGCTTGGATCTTCCAGCCGGATGGATGGGGGATTAGGGGATAGGCCCTCGGAGCTGCGTTAGGATGTGGCCATCTTCAGTTCCACTGGCCACGCCCCTCGAATGCAGTTATTGTTAAGCTTAAGGTTAGGTTAGGCTCAGGTTAAAGTTCAGAGCTGAAGGTCAGAATTGTTGTAACAGTCAATGTTTGGGTGAAGGTCAGGTAAGCCTAGAGTTAGAGGCTGGGGTTCGGTTTGACTGAGGTTAAAGGTTAGAAGCATGGTTTAGGCCAGAATAAGTCTTCAATTCAGGCTAGTATTAGAGTAAGCTTGCATCATGATGCGGGTCAAGATTAAAGGGGTGGCTAAAGTCACTGTAGCAAATATGATACAAATATAAAATGTTCAACACTCACTTCAACGTAAAATACAGTTTTCATTGAAAATATGTGAAAAAAGCAGGGTACAGAAAAGCCCAATTTTTCAATTAAATGGTTTTCATTGAAAGGTTTCTATGAAATGGTATGCCTCTGAAATGTACTGAGAAAAAAATGTCATAGATCCTTATAATGCCTCAACCAGCTGGAACCTTCTGCAAAGCAGTTATCTACACCCACAAGCTCCTATATGTCAGACACTCCATGAAGGAGGAACCTTAGTATTGGTGTGGCAGGGTCAGTCTCTTCGCGGCCCACCACTTAGAACCTTTTGTCCCCTATTTCCCACTCCTTCTGGGCCCTACTTTGTAGTCTTAATGCCATCTTCCCCTGGCTCAGGCCCTCTCTTCCTGGTCACTACAGTCCAAAAGCCTTTCAGTTTCTACTCTCTTTCTCACTTCTCTGACATAGGTTCCCTACTTCTCCGTAGCCGTGGACCCCAAGATCTCAGCTCTTATGGGCCCAATCCTGCTTTGTCACATCTCTGTGGTTGGCATCGAGTATCTCACTGGTGATCAGGTGGCTTGCTTGCTAGTTG
This sequence comes from Pleurodeles waltl, assembly GCF_031143425.1. Lineage (NCBI taxonomy): Eukaryota > Metazoa > Chordata > Amphibia > Caudata > Salamandridae > Pleurodeles > Pleurodeles waltl. The sequence goes on along the minus strand of NC_090450.1, from coordinate 995,594,229 downwards.
TGGCATGTCTTGCTGTAGGCAGGTGAGGTACTGAGATGTTGTCACAGTTAACTAGTTGTGCTTGGATTGTTTTTTGAAGACCTGGCTTCCTCGAAGGCTGTGGAGGTAGCAAAGGGATGAGAGTCCCATATACTCAGACCCTCAGTACGAATGACTCGAACTTGATTCAATACCTCCTTCGGAGTTACTGATACCAAGGTTCCACTAATTGTTGGGTGGGAGAAATTGATACTAAGGTTCCACTAATTGTCGGGTGGGAGAAATTAATACCAAGGTTCCACCAATTGTCGGGTGGGAGAAATTAATACCAAGGTTCTACTAACTGTCGGGTGGGAGAAATTAATACCAAGGTTCCACTAATTGTCAGGTGGGAGAAATTAATACCAAGGTTCCACCAATTGTCGGGTGGGAGAAATTAATACCAAGGTTCCACCAATTGTCGGGTGTGAGAAATTAGTACCAAGGTTCCACTAATTGTCGGGTGGGAGAAATTAATACCAAGGTTCCACCAATTGTCGGGGCGGGAGAAATTAATACCAAGGTTCCACCAATTGTCGGGTGGGAGAAATTAATACCAAGCTTCCACTAATTGTCGGTTGGGAGAAATTAATACCAAGGTTCCACTAATTGTCGGGTGGGAGAAATTAATACCAAGGTTCCACTAATTGTCGGGTGGGAGAAATTAATACCAAGATTCCACCAATTGTCGGGGTGGGAGAAATTATGGGTATTCCATGTTTTGAGGGAAAACATGTGGGAATAGGATGTTCATTGCTGATTCCCACAGCTGTGCAAGGGCTAAGTTCTGATCCCTGTGCAAACAAGGGTTTGCACAAGGGTTCTGAATTATGAGCTGTGTGATAATTATTGCAGTTTTCACTGGAGAGATTATGGCAAGTCAAACCTACTGAAATGTATCGATGGAAAAGCCCCTGCAAAAAGGCAAAATGTCCAGAATTTGAGGAGTCATGTATGTTATAACCAATTAAGTTAAATATTGAAAATAGGAGGTATTTACCAGACTCAGTGAATAATTCACCCTAAATTGATGGCATTTACCATATGAGATAAACACCCCACCCTATTCCGTCCAGCTTGTAATGAGGGCCCCAGTCTTAGGGGGTCATTATGACCCTGGCGGAAGGCGGAGAAGTGGCGGTAAGACCGCCAACAGGCTGGCGGTCTTTTCTCCGTGTATTATGACCATGGCGGTTACCGCCATGGTCATCCGCCGGTTCTCCGTTCCACCCGCCGGGCTGAAGACCAGGGTCTCCAGCCCAGCGGCCATCACTTAACCCCCGGCGGTATTTGGACCCGGCTGACCGCCATGGATTTCATGCGGTTTGAAACCGCCATGAAATCCATGGTGGTAAGCACTATCAGTGCCAGGGAATTCCTTCCCTGGCACTGATAGGGGTCTCCCCCACCCCCCCCCACACACACACACCCATGCACTCACACAACACCCACCACCTCCCTCCCCTCACGGAGGATCGACTTACCTGGTCCGACGATCCTCCGGGAGGGGACGGGAGCCATGGGGGCTGCTCCGCCGACACCACACCGCCAACAGAACACCACCACGCCGAATCACAGGACGTGATTTGCTGGGCGGTGTTCTGTTGGCGTGGCGGCGGAGGTGGAGCAACCTCCCCTTCCCCGCTGCCTGCCAGTATGGCTGTTGGCGGCTCTCCGTCCGTAAAAGGACAGAGAGCTGCCAACGGTCATAATAGGCTGAGCGGCAAACCGCCACCACTGGCGGTCTTCCGCACGGTGGTCCCTCTGCGGTCTTGAAAAAAGACCGCCGAGGTCAAAATGACCCCCAAAGTCTGCTTCAGCAGACAAACCTCTATGAGATATGGGGACTCAGGGACTCCTCCTCACATTGTGCGAGGGGGAGGGGTCACCGTTTTGTGTTACACCACAACAGTATGACGAAGTCCTTTGTTAGCGCAGATGGCCTGGTGGACAACGGCCACCGCTTTGAACAGATTCCTTTTTCCGGTTGGGCGCGGGGCCTCTCAGGACTGGTGCGATTTAACCACAGTTCTGGACTAGTTGTGGGATGTGTTCCATAAGTAGCCTTGCTCCGGTAGAGACACCATTGAATAAAAGCCCTTTAAGAGTCTGTCATAGCAGGCGGCCGGAAGGTGGCACAATGTCAGGAGTTAAATACCCCACAGGAAGCAGGGTTTGGCACTTTGGATGCCCCGTCTCAGAGGTGATATGAGGCTCCAGGCATGACCAAAGGCTGCGCACAGATGTTGCCAGTTGAGGCGGAGGGGCTTGGGTCATGGTCAGTTGACCATTTGCCAAGTGAAAGAACCTTCTGGAGCGGAGCAGCTTCCCCTGAAGAACACGTCATGCAGTGCTTAATTTGAGCCGGTGGTGGCCGGTGGAGGGTTCTGGCGGGGACTGTATTTATTTATCTTCATTAGACGTTTACCGAGAGCAAGAGACGGAAACATAAAAAAAAGCGGAAAAACGGAGGAAGAGAAAGATGTAAACCCCTTCACAAAGCAGAGACCTGCAGATGTGAGATAAAGGCTGAAAGGGGCATCTGTATGCGAATTAAAGATGAATGAGTCGGATTTTGAGATACAAATCCTTGGAAATCCGTGCTCCTACATTTAATTGCACCAGCAGCATCGGCTCTAGCTCATTTACAAATTAAGCACTGACGCCATGCAGCCGTCTGTGTCTCCGGGGGTGGGGAGGGGCCGGGGGGTGTCTCTGTGTCCTCAGGTAAAGCCACCAAGAACCACTCTCACACACAGAGGGTGAGGACCCCACGGGGTAAGAACGTGACTGTCATCCTAACGAGGCCGCCTCACTGCAAGGCTTGAATCCTTCACTAAAGCATGTTAGTGAATGAATCCAGATTTGTGCAGACCCCGATTTCGGCTGCCTGGTCAAACCCCGGGATGAGTGCACCGGACGCTGCAGCCGTTCTCCGCCTCTCTTCGGAAGGTACTGCTGGGTTTCATCCTTGGCTTTGTACAATTAAAAATGAAAATTACTTTCGACAAGACCTGGTGCTGGGATTCTCTGCGGCGCTGGTGCCGGCGCCAGTGTACATTAGGATAATCGAGAAATACAACGCTGGTAAATTAATGAAGTCTCTGTGGTAGAAACTTGCTATGTTTTCAGCTAAAAAAGCATAAAACTGTTATCTCATCATCACTTTCTGGATTGGGCCTATTTCTGCTATGCGTTTGCTAATTTCTAGGCTTGCTTTGACAATTAAGGAACAAGGCATGGGCATGTCCGGATCTGACAGGTGGGCGGGGGGAGGAGTGACTGTCACTCGAGATGAGTGACAGTCTACCAGGACTGTAGCACGCACTCCTATGTGCAGCTGGAGACATGGACTGTCTAAGCGGCCTGTGACCCTCATGCTAGCTCAAATGTCATGCTGTGGCCAACTGCCGACTGTCGGGGTGGGATACTGGGCACATCTGTGTGATGTATGTCTAAAGTTGTAAGGGGAAACATCCAAAATAAATGATCTCTATAAAAGGAGCTCTTGTGACCCCTCTGAGGCCTGTTGGGGGCCTCTTGCCAGATGGTGGGCAGTCTTTCAAGTGGATCCCGAGGGAACCTACCAGCGATAATTGTCCTAAATCTAGAATGTTGAGGTGACCTTTCTCCTGGAAGAGTGAGGTAGTTCCCCTTTCCAGAAACATCTAACGAGGCTGAGGGCTGCGCAGAAGGGTGAAGAGAAGGCTTGTTATGCCAGAGACCCCCTTTTCTAAATCCAAATTGGACACTACTTATTACAGCAACAAAGTGCACGCCTTGTGGCCCAGATTTAGGAAAAGTGGCGCTTTATGTCATGAAGTGCCACTTTTCTTGAGGCCCATTGCGCCCCCTAACACCACTATACGTGAACCGTATTTAACGTACGCCGCACCATGGCACAGATGAGGGATAATAGTGTCATCATTTTTGACGCAATTTTTTTTCTTTGCAGGATTAGCGCCAAGAATGTTGGTGCTAATCCTGCAAAGTACATAGAGGCCCAATATAAATAATGGTGTGCCTCCTTTTAATGCCTGCTCTGTGCAAGCATTAAAAATGCCGCTAAAAATGGTGCAGTGGAATCTCATAAATTCCACTGTGACATTTTTGTGGCACCCCTGGGGTGGATCGCCCCCCTTGCATACATTATGCCTGGCGCAGGCATAATATGGCTCAAGGGTTTACAAAGTGGTGCAATGCGTGCATTGCACCACTTTGTAAATATGGCGTGACGTTTGTGCCACACTATCTCCCCAATAGTGTGAAAAAATTATGCTAATGTGGCGATAGTTGGCACTAGGCCCTCTATAAATTGGGGCCTGTGTTTTTGTGCATTCGCTCAGTTGTAGGGTGAAACATATGAATTGCCAGCTATGAAAATTATAATGTTTTAACAACTCCCTCATATTTCAGGGTAAATGCTAACCCCCTTCTACCCAGTGCTTGACAAGGGGTCTCCGAATTCGATCAGGCCCGTGGAGTTGTCTAAAAGGCAGACATACGGTGGTCACTGGAGTCATTAGGAGCCTTCACAAGGATTGTGGAGAGCATACTCCTAGTCAACACTGAGCAGGCACTGACCAAGGCTTCTGATGTTGTTCACAAGTTCTGTCTCCAAGTGCAAGGAGCTTTAAAGCAGAATCTTCTCATGGAAGAGACGCAGCAACTGCAGTGAGACCTCTCTTGATCAACACTGAGCAGGCACCGACCAAGGCTTCTGATGTTGTTCACAAGCTCTGTCTCCAAATGCAAGGAGCTTTAAAGCAGATTCTTCTCATGAAGAGAGGCAGCGACTGCAGTGAGCGCTCTCTTAATCAACACCAACCAGGCACCGACCAGTCATCTGATGTCATACACAAGTCTGGACTCCAAGTACAAGGAGCTTTCAAGCAGGTTCTTCTCATGGAAGAGAGACAAGAAACAGAAGTAGCAGATGGGTTGGCTGGATCATGGGTAGGGGTTTATGGCAGTAAACAAGTAGGATCATTCCACTAACAGGGTTTTCTGCAAACTCAAGCAACACGCTAAAATGTACAGCCCAGACATCCCATATCTGTCCACCTTATTTGCTTCAGCAGGAGCCAACATCAGTAAGAGCTCTCGACAATAGGCAGCTATGTGAGTGAAGAACCCAGTGGCATCCCAGTTAAAAATGGACACAGAGCAAATGGTTAAAACCTGCTCAGGCTCAGTCTGGGGAGCAGGCAGATCAACAGCCAGGGTTTACAGGCAGTTTTGAAGAGCCCATGGAATACTGCATTGCTTCCAAATTCCCCCAACCAAAAGGTCTGTTCCTTCATAGAAGCAAATCATGTATGTGTCAAACAAAAACTTTGTTTGATTCACAACAGACGAATATCTATGGCACATGCCTGAAGGAGTGCATCAAGACATAGCACAATGGAGTGGCTGTAACATTCTTTAGTAGGGGCTGATGGTGTACACATGTCTGTTTGGATATTACGTGGCGTCATGTGAACGTTTTTCAACTAAAGTTATTCTGTTTCTTGTACCACTGTATAAACTTTCCTGATTTTTTTGAGGTGTCATAGATAGTGAGGGCAACACTGGTGAGTCAAGGAAATGTAGATTTGATCCTAGCTGTCATGCAATGCCTGGTGACCTAAGCCCCTTTCAACCAGCCCTGCGCCTTTAGCCTGCAGCACGTTGCATTCTGGATTATGTAGTTCTGTTTTGAAATTCGAGAGTATTGGCTCAAAACTCCCTGTACGCAAAGCATCATTGGGTAAAAAACCCGAACTGGATGAAAGTGTCCCACATGGCATGGGGCAACTTGGGGCTATATGGGGCAGTCATATTTAGTGTATTGTGGTAAATGTAATTTCAGTGGCCATTGTGCATTTTTGGGCACTGAGGGGGTGCAGGTAGCAGGAGGACACAGTTGGCAAGCTTGGGACCTTGTCCTTTTCCAGGGTGAGATCTTCGGTGTGTTAGGGTACATCACTGGTGTGTTCGGACTGCGGGTCTGGTGCTGATGTCTGCCACTGTGGCTGCAGTTCTTACACTTCTGAATTGCTGTGTTCTTGCAGTTCATTATATGTGCATCGCATGCGGCTGTTTATACTTTAGTGCTTGGGTGTGGTGTAGTTTAGAGTGGTTGGGTTGTACATCTGAGAGTATGGCACTTATCTTCAGTGCATTGTGTTTGTGTAAGACTTTTTTCATGTTATGGTGCAGAAGAGAAGGGCTGGCCGAGGATGTGTGAATCTTCTGGAGTGGGTCTAAGGTGGAGTATGATTCCTGGGTGTTTGTGTGTTTTATTACCTCTGCTGGGGTTGGGTGTTACCCGTGTGTGTGTAGAGTGAGTGCTTTCATTGGAGATGTAAGATTAGTGAGCTATGTGTCGAGGGGGTTGGATCCCTCACAGGATTGAATGATACTTGAATGAGTGTGTGTGCATGTCTGTGTGTCTGTGTGTGTGTGTGCACTCGCTTGTGTGCACCTCACTGCATGGTGTGTAGTGATGTTTTACTATGTGGGTTAGATCTGCTTTAGGTAACTTGACCCTGAAAAGGTAGTAGGTTATTCTTGGCATATGTGGGTGAGGAGTGAGGGAATGGTATCGCTTGTGAGTTGGTCATGCCTGTGCGGGGAAGATTTGCTGTCCACAGTGAGGAAGAAAGATTATTGTGATACTAGCCGTGCAAGTTGTACACAAGAGACACTTTATATTCGTTGAGTTCTGGAGCTTTAGTTTAAGCGTCCATCAATGTGCATTTGTGAGTGATTCAGGAAATTGTAAGTGATGTTTCTCTGTAAGTTTAAAGTACATCTGATTGTTCATCGTTAAGGGGTCTGGGTATTTCTACCAGGTTGGCACCTTTTCAAGGACTCACTGCATTCATTACTGCACATTGTTCTTTTGTGTTCAGATGTTCGAACATTAGGCATCCACCACCATAAAAGTATTTGTATTACTTGTTATTTGGTGTTTTTCAGCACTCTGTAACCTTGACTCTGCACAATATACTTTTGTTACTGTTGTGTTTTTTCATCTATACTATCATTGTTTTACGTTGTAACTTTACATATGACCCATGGCTACTTTTGACAATAATAGAGATACTCTTTTGGAAGAACTATTTCATGCAGGTACCCATAATGTATCACTTAACGTACATGATCCATCTAAGGAAGGCCTAAGAATGAAGTTTATCAAACTTGAGTGACTAAAAAACACAGGAACTCTCACGGTGGTGGGATTATACTATCCTGCAAAACAAAGGAAATGGAAAACAAACAAATCCCTAGGGGTTTGAGGGTCATCTTGTTCCCTTCCTTTGACAATCTCAGTCCTGATTTACTTAAAGAATGGGAACAACTCCTTATAGCATCATCATTTGGCATGATGGACATTCTCATTCGAGATGCCAAGGCCAAAAGAGACATACTGTTACAGGACATTGTCCTGCTAGAAAAAGAGATTAATGGCATAGACTCACCTGAGAGAAAAGTAAAAAACTTCAATATTCTTAAGGAGGTCCTACAGAAGCACCAACTATACATAAAAGACAAAAAACTTTGCAAACTTAGGAGAGATGATAATGATTATAAAAATGGTAGGGTCTTTACCTTTGCACGTAAATATGACAATTCAAAATTGGATAAGGTTAAGGAACCTACACCAAAAGACCTTACCTTTTCTAATACTACAACTAGTGACACAGATCTCTCCAGTATTTCCAGCAGTGCAAGTGAAGATACGAAAGACCAGTTACCACAACCTTCCTCTAGTTTCTCCCATAGATCGCCTTTTTTATTAGAACTGGAGAGATACCGGAAGGGAGAAAAACAAATGCACAGGAGGGAAGAGGTACCCGTAAGACCATTAGGCGGGGAAAACACAAATCCAGACATAAGCAAAAGACTAGAGGGAGTCACCACACGTTCGACAACACACAACTTACAACAGTGACAGGTGATTTAGTTTTTTTGACACACACCCCCAATGAAATCTCGATTGTTAATATCTCAACAGTCATTCTGAATCGTGAACAAATAAACATTCTTAAAAAAGGTTTAGGCTTTGTACCTACTGCATTACACGACTTCACGCAATTACATATCAGTCTTTTTAAGTTTATACGTAAATGTAAACTTTTCAAATACTTCCAAGATAACAATACCCCACTTCAAGTTGCTACTGCTCTGTGGACCACCTCTTGCTCCATGTCCATCAAAGACGTTAAGGACGTCCAAACTTTGCTGTCCATTGACCATACGGAGGGTTCTCTTCCATCACTTTCAGAGATTCTTTTGGATCTGGAAGTATCCACCAACACTAGGGTACCCAGTGGCTTGAGAACTACTTCGAAATTTACACCTGTCATACCTAGAGATTATGCAATTGACTCTTTCTACAACAAAGTAACCAATGACCTCTATTCCATGGAAGAACAATATCATTCAAGACATAAGACAATCTCTCTGCACAATATCACTAAAGCGGAAAGACAGGCATTGCATTCTCTTAAAACACTGAAGGATATTGTAATCAAAGAAGCCGATAAGGGAGAGAACATTGTCATTATGGACAAAGTGGACTATATCTCTGAATTGGATCGCCAACTCTCAGACAGTACTGCTTATCAGAAACTTAATTATAACCCCATGAGGGAGGTCAACAGTTGCATACAACAAAAATTACAGACATGGCTGGACCTTGATCTTATTTCAGATATGGAGTTTAAGTATCTTTACAACACCACACCTACATCACCTTGTATCTATATCTTGCCCAAGATACACAAATCGGGTTCTTTCCCCCCGGGCAGACCCATTATTTCTGGCATAGGTTCCCCTACGGAGAAACTATCGTAGTATATTGATATCTTCCTCCAGCCCTTCGTGCATAACTTACCCTCCGGGACACCAAGGATTTACTATGTAAGTTCACCGATTTTGAATGGACAGAGGGGCACTTTTTAGTAACCCTGGATGTCACCTCTTTATAAACTAGCATCCCTAGAACAGAGGTCCTGTTAGCCATCCAACACTACCTTGACACCAGGGATGCCACACTACTTGAACACTCCAACATGTTGCTAGATCTTATTTGTACGGTTTTGGATAACAACACTTTCATCCACAATGGTTGTTGGTTTCGCCAAATACAAGGAGTGGCTATGGGGGCCACATTCTCTCCATCTTTTGCTAACTTATATATGTGATACCTCAAGAAAATACATGTGTGGCAATTCTGTCTGCCCACACTAACACAGCACATTCTGTATTGGGGAAGATACATTGACGATATCCTTCTGTTCTGGTCTGGTGATGCACACTTGTTGGTCCTTTTCACTCAACATCGCAATGCGAATACTTTCAACATCAGGTTCATGCATGAATCCAGCCAGTTCTCCATAAACTTCATGGATCTCACACTCTATATTGACCATAGTAAAATTTGACCAAACTGTTCAGGAAACCCACAACATGCAATGCGATTTTACATGCACGAGCTCACATCCTAAGTCTCAGATACAATCAATCCCCTTTGGGGAGAGTACAAGGATTTGTCGTAACTGCAGTGAAGACGGGGTGTTCCTGAAGGAACTGCACAACATGGAACCACGATTCACACTGAGGGGTTACCACCCTCACACTCTGAAAGAGGCCAGTAATAGGATTAAGAAAATCAAACGTTCTGACCTTCTCAAAAGTTCCAAAAAAGATAAGACGCATAAAAAACTATCTCTTATTACGACACATAGTGCATTACTTACTCAGATTTTCAAAATCATGCAGAAACATTGGTCATTACTGTTGATTGACAACACACTCAAGAGTGGCTTGACAGCAAGACCAAGCATTATCTATAAGAGAGGACAAACCTTACGTGACCATCTATGCCACAGTTTCATACCCCCTGCCAACCATGACACTTGGTTACCCAAACCTCCACCAGGCTCTTCAAGTGTGGCCATTGTAATATATGTGGCTACATCAAGGACACAATAGTATGCTGCCAGTACAACACACATGTCACACATAAAATCAAACATTTTATTAACTGTAATACGAGTTTTGTTGTGTATTGTATTGTCTATACTTGTGGTCTCATCTATGTTGGGAGTACTATTCGGCCTCTGAAAGAAAGAGTACAGGAACATTTGAGAGCCATCCGCTCACCCAACACAAACTATCCGTTTGCTGTACACTACAACGAGGCACATGGACAAAAAAAATTCTGTACATGGAATTGACTCACTAAACAAACAACCGAGAGGGGGCAATAGGACTTTGTCCCTGAGACGCCTTGAGAGCAGGTGGATCATTAAACTGAGGGCCGCGGAAAATGGCCTGAATATTCATAAGGACTTACATATGTTCTTATAATGTTACATTTTGTCTCCCTATACCTGTTTGGCCTCTGATAATTTTATTTTTGGACTGTACGCTTGTAACTTACAAATGTGTATATACATATATATCAATATACACAACATGTATCTCTTTGTATATGACTGATCTGTGCCGTTTGAATTGTTTTACAGATGCCCCTGTAATAATGAACTGTAAGCAGGGCTTTTTCTTATTGAGACAAGCAACTATATACTATATAGATATATAACGTGTAGGTTTTGGACTTGAATTATGCGCCTGCCTTTAGTTCATTTCTTTCCTTTTTGACTTACTGTCCAGCCCCTTTTTTCTCACCTCTGTTTACACTCATAACACACTCGGTTTTTCTTTAGCGCCGTGTATCTTTGGTCACAGTTTCACACCACTTTTTATCTTGCGGCTTCTCCCGTAGTTGGAATTTTTTTGTCTTCTTAGTTCACATATTAATACTATGTGACTTACTTACCAGCAAATATTTTTTTTCCTAAAATATTCTTCTCTAATCAGTTTTTTATCTTTATGCAGCATATACGCTACTTTGTTTCAATAAGCCTCTTTTTTACCTCCTAAGATGGCCCCCAGTATTCCCCGGGGCTTCAGATACTAATTATCTTGCCTCCTGTGTAGTCCTTTTTCGATGTCCATCGCGATTATATACGAAGCGAATGGCGGGGCGCTGTGTTACATCTAATCACAGCGCATGCACGCTGACATCGGTTTTCCGACTCTCAGGGACTTGGAGAGTACGGGTAAGTGTTTTTTTTTTTTCAGTACAAGTTCCCTGTGTCCTGCACTTATTTTTACACACCTAACCAGTACTGATATCATTTTATTTTTAGACTACGTGTATATTTCGGCTGTTAAATACTTATTTTTGACTCAGGACCGCTAATATGCCGATATGGTTCAATTCCCTCACAAATAATATAGAGACTTACTCCCGATACCTGCGCGTTATACTTTTGTCGCAGCCGTCATGATTATTTTGTTAGTCCTAATTGTAAACAGCTCATTTCAACTATTTTTACCAGACATCATCTAGTTACGCTAAATGCACCTGGGGATCCTCCCGTTTTGGACTGCCCATTAGCTTATAACTTTCGCTTAACCGACAATAAATTCCTGCCTCATCATGAGCTGTTAATTTCTGACCCCACCCCCTTTTGCGCTTTGATGCTGTACCTCATTTTTCTTTATAGTTCTGTTCGGATTAGCAGTGGGTTTTTCTTATGGTGCATTCTCCAATTTCTGTCTTATAGGTGAATGGGCTTATCAGGGCCCCACTGTATACTACATTTGGGACTCATCGAGTGCTTGCTTCTATTGCCCCAACGTCATTCAAAACGTAAGTTTTCCTGTGATTGGGAAACACTATTAATTTTTTCAGGAACTCATCCATTCGCATGGTTTATTTTTTGGATACGTCCTCTTCTGTTTACAATTCTGGTATGTTACATACTTTATTTACCTTACTCCCCAGAGTTAACTATTTTCACCTATTGTTTTAAACAAATTAATCTTCACCACAGTTATAATTTCCTACTATGTATGTGGCTGTTCTGGCCATCTACACATATTCTTATGTGTTCACATTTATGGGCGAGATTTTCCCCCCGCTACTACGTGAGGATTTCCGCATGCTTTTTTTTCCACATCACACCGAGCTACTTGGTTTCTATCTTTTTTTCAGTTTCGAACTCAGAGATTTAACTCTGTTTTTTTCTTTTTAAAAATGAAATATTGTGTTTCTAAGTAAAATGTCTGGTTTCTAGTTTAACTTTTTCTCACAAATTCTCACTACGTCTGATCTCATTCGTGCACTATCTGTTTTTGGCATTTTTTAGGAGAATCTGGTTTCCCATTCTGCATGAGAGTATCTCAACTTTAACTTTTTTTTCTTTAATGTTTTTACTCGTTTTGTTCTGTGTGCTACCCATTATTTCCTGTTGTATTTTGATATAAAAAATACTACTTTCCATTGTTCCAGTCTTGAAAAAGTCCTGTTGGACGAAACACGTGTTGGCTGCTTTCTGCATACATATGTTTCTTTGAACACAAGAAATTAAAGATTTTGTCAGGTGAAAACTACCTTCTGGAACGTTGGACTTTTATTCGCTGTGGACCATTATCTGGAGTACCTTGGTATCTCTGTATTGAAATTTACTTTCCAGCACGGCTCAAAGGAAGTTGCCTTCTTTTTGGTCTAGTGCAAATAATACCCTTGGTGGTTGGGTATTTCTACCAGGTTGGCACCTTTTCAAGGACTCACTTCATTCATTATTGGACATTGTTCTTTTGTGTTCAGATGTGCGAACATTAAGCATCAACCACCATCAAATTATTTGTATTACTGGGTCTGTAAGTGACATGGCCAACAAGTGTAACTCTCAATCTTTGCCAAGTGACGTTGGCAAAGTATTAAGGTTTATGGCTTAAAACAGGTAAGCTTAAATCCTGTTCTACACTTACTCCCTCATTATGAATTTGGGGGTCCCACCATGGGACCGGCAAACTCACAGGGAGGACGCCACAGCCATAGCAGTGATGTTCCCCTCAAGCCTCTTACAATTTTTACACTGGGTTCCTAACACGCCATCACCCTCGGAATGCGCACTGTCTGCAGAGCAAAGACAGTGCGCATTCCGACAGTGCTGGGCTGGGGGGCCCCTGCACTGCCCAGACCAAGGTTGTGGGCAGTGCAGGCACTTCCTTTCCACCAGCCTTTTCATGGTGACATCCAGCCATGAAAAGGCTGGCGGAAAGAGAGGTTGTAATCAGACAGGCAGTGGTTAGTTTAGCGACCCCATGCCTGGATGCAAGCTCAACCACCGTCATGCCGTCGGGGACCATGTTACAAGCTGGGGCGGCAGTCCTTTGGCAGTCCGACCGCCAAACTCGTAATGAGGCCATTAATGTGCCACAATCGAGGCTTTCTGGTATTTAATTCAGACATATCACACAACAGGCCATGCACCTACAATACACCTGACCAATTTGCTTTTCAATGCTTGTTAGCAGTAGTGGATTAATGAGTGACAACAATAATACTATTATGAATAATTGGACTTCTTTTGAAAGTTTGAATTTTGAAATCATGAGACTGTGAAATAAACATTACTGATGTTTGTAGTTGGACTGGTGGTCTAGACAGTGCTGCAATCAACCCTGCCCTCCACTGCATCCAATTTCCTGAGTAGTTTACCTGTGAATCCATTTTCACTCTCTTTCTCTCCATCTCTTTTTGAAATCTTTCATCTGCATATTTCACAACTCACCTCATTTCTCTTCTGCGCCCTGTTTTCATTTCTCTTTTGTCACATGCTTCCTCGCCCGCCCTTCACTTCATTCACCACACACACACACACACACCACACACACACACCACACACACACACACACGCACACACACACACACACACACCACACACACACCACACACACACCACACACACACACCACACACACACACACACAACTCACCCATTCCCCTCTAAGCACTGCATTGTTTCACTTTCTCCCTGTCAACATTTTCAACAGCTATGTATCTTCATTACACATTTTCACACACAGTCACATTTACATTTGCCATGTGTCACCCTTGGACTCTGCGCTCTGCAGAGGATCCAAGGATTGGATGAGCATGTATTCTGAGCACCAACAGACACTGTGAGAGTCTCCAACTCCTTCAGCCTCGAAAACATAGCTCTCAGTCATGGGCCATTATAAACACTCATTCACAGCCTGAACTCACACAGACACCTACAGGAAAACCTCTTCGTCATAAGAACAATACAGATTACTATGATGGCTGGAAAGAAAGAGCGTGTTGGAAAAAAAAAATACTATTAGAGAAATAAATAAAATATAAACAGGAGCAACCTCACCTTAAACCAGATTACCTTAAAAGTTTTCATAGTCATTGTTCAGATTTCGATGCTGAGAAATCAAGAAGTGTTTGTACCCTGTAAAAGGACACCAATAGAGGTCCAAGAGTGACCAGTTTCAAAGTAAGTTTTTAGTTACTGCAGGGTCAGAGACTTGATGGGCCTCACTCCACCTAAGGTTGGGGATCACCTTGTTTCATTCCTCCCGTGAGTCTCCTGAACTCCACATATTTGGAGCCTGATTGTGTCTTTTTGATGGAACATGAGCATAGTTCGACCCAACCTCAGTAAACAAGCACTGGCAAAACCAATAGATCTAGTCATTTCTAGTGCGATGGTTATATTTTACTGCAACCACGTGCCATAAATGAAAAAAAATGCAGTTACCTAAATGCGGCTGCCTGGGACTCGTAATAAAAATATTGTAATTAAAAAACATTAATTGAGGTGGCCACTTTACTGGTGATTGTTGTTAGAAATGGGGTCTTTGGTTGGCAGTCAGGTTACCTCCTGTCAATCAAGGACCCTCACTCTATTCAGGGTAAAGGAGAATCACTCTCCGTTTTTTTATTTTTTATTTTAATCTGTTTATTAAAGTTTTCGATTACTGTGCAGTGATAACAATATTTTGTCAAACTGTGTTACAGGTTACTTCACCTGCAAATTACATTTCTTCTGCTTTTCAATTTAATATTTTATACATTTGGTGTGTACCTTAATTAACATCACTTATCGTAGTTTAGTATAGAAGAGGAAGAAAAATGTAGTAGAAATGGGGAGAGTAAGGAGGGAAGTTCCATGAGGGGATGACAGAGGATGAGTGTTTTAGCTGGGGGGGATGCTCTTTGGAAACTCTCGGAGTCACGCTTTTGGTGGTTAGGGAAGTAAGAGGGCGTGTAGGGGCACGGGTGGCATGGTGAAGGAGTCACATGTTCTAATCTTGGAGGGGGTGGTGTGTGAGGAGGGAGGGGTTTCCCAGACGAGGTGTCTTGTATCTTTATCTTTTTGTGTGAATGTTATGTTGATGGTCTAAGGTGGACGTGTGTCGTCTTTTTCCTGCAGCTGGTCTAGGAAAGTGTCCCATATGTTTCCGTTCTTGACCTCAATCCCAATGTCCCGAAGTGTGCACAACACTTGTATCTCTGCCTTGGCCCAGTGAGTCAGGTCTTTGGTCCATCTGTGTATGTCTGGGGCGCCAGGTGACTTCCATTGTGTTGCAATGAGTCGCTTGAGCGTGACAAACGCTAAATCCGCGCATCTATGTTTTTGATTGTCTTTATTGCGCCTGCGGCGTATTCCTAATATGCAGGATTCGGGTGTGGAAACCAGAGGCAAACCCGACCACCTGGTAATCTGTTGTGTGGCGTCGTGCCACATTCGGAGTAGCGGGGGGCAGTTCCAGGTCATGTGGTAAAAGTCTGCCTCCGTATTTCCACACCTTGGGCATTCAGGTGTAGCTTGTGGGAACATGCGTTTTATGCGAATCGGAGTTAAATATGTCTGGTGTAGATAATTGAGTTGGGTATATCTGAAGCGGGCATTACGCAATATTTCACGTGTGGTTGAGAGGGCCATGGACCATTCTTCTGTTGTGAGGGGTGTTTGTAGGGACTTGTCCCATCTGGTCTTAGCTTGCGTTTGTGCTTCTTCCGGATAGGCCTGTAGTGTGTGGTATATCCAGGAGATGCTTGTTTGTGTGCCAGCGCCTGTCAATAATTAATGTAAAGTAGATGATGTTGGTGGCTCTGAATCGCCGCATCCACATGTTTTGCGTATTAGATACTTAAGTGCCCCGTGTATAATGAACCAACCCGGTCCTAAGGTGTATATTTCTGCTAACTTCATATAGGAGATAAAATGGTCGTCTGCGAACAGGTCGCCGACCAGTTGCATACCTTTTGCAGTCCATGGAATAAGGCCTGATCTACCTTGTAATTTGTCTATTCCTGGTATGGCTAGTAATGGAATCTTGGGTGAATATAGTGGTGTGTGGACACCTCTTGATACATAGCGTTCCATATTCAATCAGCTACTGTTATCAGAGCATTGCTATTAAGTGAAGGGGGCTCGCGTCCTATGAGCCAGCCTAACACGTCAGTCCGCCCCAGGTACGACCTCACTTTGTGACCCTCTGGGCTTAAGGGGTCCTGTAGCCAGGCCATGATCCAGTGTAGTTGTGCTGCTGCATAGTAGAGTTTGAGTTGTGGTGCGCCCATATCCTCTTTTTCTACTGGAAGGCAGATCTTAGTCATGGCTACTCTTCTGCGTCCGTTGGCCCATATCAGCTCAGTCAGTAGCTTAGTTAATTGTGCAAAGAGCATTTTTGGCAATATGAGTGATAGTGCAGTGAAGTGGTACAGTAATCGAGGGAGCAAAATCATTTTAATCAAGGCCACCCTACCCATGGGTGAGAGGGGCAAGGAACACCAGAAGGGTATGGACCCTTTTATTGATCTGATTGCTCTGTCTAAGTTACCTTATTTTAAATAGGAGGCACTGTGGTATATGTGGACACCCAGATATTTAAAAGTTGTGTGTTCCCATTTTAGGTCATTATCGACTACTGTGTTATCGCGTGGTTCTGGGAGTGGCTGCATGTTGAGTATACATGATTTAGCCCAGCTGACACGTAAGCCAGATAGGGCCCCATAGTTATTAAGCAGATGTAATATATGCGGTAGAGATTCGGTGTTGTTGCGTTGGTATATTAATGCATCGTCTGCGTATAAGGAGACGATGCGGAATTCCTCTCCATCTGGGATACCTCATCTTGTTGCTTTGTTGCGTAATCTCGCTGCTAGAGGTTCTATTGCTAATGTGAACAATAGTGGTGACAGTGGGCAGCCCTGACGCGTGCCTCTGCTTGTGTCAAATTTCTCTGAGATGATAGCACCAGTTTTGACCCTTGCTTTGGGACTGGTATATAGTATGGATATCCAGCGCATGAACCCTTCACGGAATCCCATTTTTTGTAGGGTAGCCGCCAGAAAGGGCCAACCAAGCGTATCAAAGACTTTCTCGACGTCTAACGAGACCGCCCCACGGGAGTGATCCGCTTTGGGGGTCTTGGCCATTGTGCGCAGTAAGTTCCTGATATTGACAAAAGTATTACGCCCAGGTATAAAACCGGATTGATATGTATGTATCAAGGTGGTCATCAGTGGTAGGATGCGATTCGCTAGTACTTTCCCTAGTATTTTGTAGTCTGAGTTTAATAACGATAAGGGTCGGTAAGAGTGGACACCCAAGGGGTCATGGCCTTTTTTATGTAGGACTACGATTGTCGCTTTGCGTTGTGATTCCGTGAGTTGTCCAGTTTCATATGTTTCTTGTAATATTGTTTGGAATGGTGTGGTTGTCTGTGACGTGGAAGTCTGGTAGTATTCAATGGGTAGTCCGTCTGTCCCTGGGGTTTTATTGTGGGCTAGCTGTTGTAGTGCCTGTAGTATCTCCTCCTTTTCTATGGGCTTGTCTAGCTCTGCTATTTGTTCTGCGTGTAGTCGCGTCAGTAATGTGTTACTGAAAAACTCTGATAGTTGTGATGGGTGTGGGGGGTTCAGCTTTGTATAGTGTGCTGTAATATTGTTTAAAGGCGTCATTAATCTCTAGTTGCGTGTTTACTATTGTGCCTGTGTCTAGTTTAATGGCGTTTATGCGGGTGGCCCTTTGTGTTCCTCTCGCTAGCCATGCCAGCATTCTGCTGGAATGGTCGCCTTCAGCATGCAGGCGCGCTGTATAGTGTCGATAATCGAATGTTCGCAAACGGGTCTCAGTTGCGCTCCATTGTTTTTTAAGATTGTTTAATTCGTCGCTGTTAACCTTACCCCAGGCCAGGTCGCGTTCCTTATTCCGTATTTTCCCTTCTATTTCGTGTAGCTCTGTAGTTAACTCCCGTCGAACGCCGCCTGACATTGTCATGCACATGCTCCTTATGACTACTTTGTGTCCGTCTCATTCCATCGCTTGTGATGCCGTCGTCTTTGTGTTTATTGTGAAGTAGGACTTTATTTCTTCTGCAAGTTTATCTCAGAAGGGGGGATTGCGTAATAGGGTGGGTTGTAGGTGCCATGTGGGAATGCGCGTTGGCTATTTACCCCATTTTAGTGTTGCGATTAAGGGGTTATGGTCAGATAGAGTTTTTGCCATATATGATGCACTGTGTACCACATGTGTTAACCTGGTTGAGCATAGCAGCAGGCCTATCCTTGTTTGGAGCTGGTGTACCGGTGAGTAAAAGGAGTATTCTTTATCTATGGGGTGTAAACATCGCTACACATCTTGTAGTGTCCTCTCCCGCATCCAGGAACCCAGCACACAAGACAGGTTCCTGCACTGGGCATCCTTTATTGGGGGATGGGATCTGTCCATTGGCACTTCCACTACACTGTTGAAATTTCCCCCCCAAATAGTAAGTGTGATCGGATCATGCGGGATTTTTGTAGTTGTGGTCCAGAAGAACTCTCCTTGTCCCGTATTTGGCGCGTATATCCTGATTATTGTTAGCTGTCTGCCGTCTAAATCTCCGACCAGACAGACGTACCTGCCGTTTCTATCTATATGAACATCTTGGGCTGCATAAGGGACACCAGGGGCGATCCAAATTAACACGCCTTTCGCGTATGTTGAGGTTTTAGTTCCATATACCATGCCCAAACAGTTTTTGCTGATTTCGCCCAATTCGTGTGCTGTTGCATGTGTCTCTTGTAATATAGCAATATGTATCTTATGGTGTTTAAGGTAGGCATGTGTTCTGCCCCTTTTAGTTGTATTGGCTAAGCCCCTAACGTTCCAGGTTACTATGTTGTATGTCGTCATTATGTTTGGGATTCATAGTGTAGTGCGTTGCCCGCCCTAGGAGTAATCTCGTCGCGTCCCTGAGTCCCCAATGTTTCACCTCAGGCCCCCTCACCCCTCCGGCGTATAAGAGTGTAGAACATGTTGGGAAAAGAAGGAAAGAAGAAGATAAGATACAACTTACAGTTATTAATCTAACTGTGAACTGCCAGGCACAACTGGTGCAACTGCATACATTGGTTCCTTCTAGGTCCATTCGGTAACCCAAGTGGGTTAGGGGGGTGTTGATGTAGAGTCCGAGGTAGCGTCTGCATTACGGCCCATACGGATATGGCCATTTCCCGTCTTGGACTCTGTGTTGTGCCTTTTAGAGTCTTTACTCTCATGTTGCAGTGGGTTGTATATTAATGTGTCCTCTGTTTGTGTTCCTTAGGGGACTGTGGTTGAATTTGTCTTATCGACATTGTCTTTTGGGAAAAGTGGTCTTGTGCAATACTTGTTGTACATTTGCATTAGTGCAGACACATGGATTTGTGCGGTTGTAGTCCCCGCGTGTTATTTTAGAGATCGTCTGCCGAACGTGGTGTGAACGCTGGGCCGGAGGTTAGCAGTGACGTGGCTGGGCCGTGATGACTGCTCGCTGAGTCTGAGTCCGAGTTGTTGGTGTCTTGGTTGGATTGTCGTCGTGTGCACAAGAATCTGTTTACTACTTTTAAGGCTTGAGCTTGTTCGTCCGTTGCTTGTGATTTAGTTAGGCATGACTCAGTTCTGGGCTTTGGCCTTTTCTTTTGGTGTGGCTGTCAGGTCAACCATTCTTTTTGTTCTTGAGTTTCTGTTTTAGGGTCTGTCAGTCCCTTCGCGTGTATCCAAGACCATGCGTCTTCCGAGGTTGGAAATATGTGAGATCTGTCATCATCCACCAGGCGTAATCTGGCTGGGTACATTAGGGAGTATGAGTAGTTTTTATTACGTAGGACTTGTTTTGCTGAGTGGAAGGTGGCACGTTTACGCTGTACATCGACTGTGTAGTCTGGATAAGCCGTGATTTTTGCATTTTCAATGTCTATTGGGCCAGATGTGCGGAAGCCCTTCAGTACCTGATCTCTGTCCCTGTAGTTTAAAAATCTCGCTATTAGTGGACGTGGGGGGCCTCCCGGTAGTCGATGTGTGCGTTCCACTGCTAGGAATGACGAGGTCTCTTGTGTTAATATGGTTTCTTTGAGCCATCAGTCTAGGAATGACTCCACGTTTGGCAGTTCGATCTTCTCAGGGAACCCTAGGAATCTCACATTATTACGGCGTGATCGGCCTTCTGCTTCGTCTGCTCGCTTGTGCAGTTGCTGTATTTCAGATTCTTGGCATTGGAGACGGAGTTTCATTTCTTCGATGTCTGGTTTTGTCGTTTCGAGGGTTGTTTCACATGTAGTGACCCAGTCTGCTAGTTTCCGGTGTTCCATTCGAAGGATGTTGACTTCTGCCACTACTGTATCTATTTTGCCCTGTAGTGATGTTCTGGTGTCGAGTACAGCTTGCAGCACTTTCTCAATTTGTGTGGAGTGGGCGGCCAATGTCTCTGTCACTTTGCGTAAGGCGTTTGAGTTGAGTTCTGTGTCTGTTTCTAATGATGGGACTGTGGGTCTGGCTTCAAGTTGGCCACTTGGGGGTTTCGGTTTCATCATAGTTGTATCTGTTGTAGGCGCGTTGTGCATTAATTATGGGATTAAGTTTGTGCCTTGTTTTGTATTTTGTGCTCCCCAAGTTTTTATCGCGGATCGTCGAGTGATCAGTCCTAGGCGACGCGAGCGTCTCAGTTTATATTAGCCCTGGGTGGGCTGGCTCCCGTAAAAAAACTTCAAAAAGCTCTCCTGGGGAGGGCCCGCCCAGGAACATCAGCCGCGTATTATGGTGTGGGTAGAAAGAGCACTCCAGCGGCACCGCGACGCCAGGCCAGGTCAGGTCACTGCCTCTGCTCAGGTTTCCGCCACGCGCCCTCTAAAAGAGCCACTCCAGTGCTCCCAGGCTGGGCCCACGTCCGTGGCTCCATGTGCCGCAGCGCGCGCTCCCCCGTCTCGTGCCCCGCGGCAAGGCGCACCGCGTCCCACGACTCACTTGGGCCAGGTCGCGCAGCAGGTGAGTCCTTATATAATTTTTTTTTTTTTTTTTGTAATATATTTTTCTTGCCCCTGCGTCCTGACCTTATGTCCCGTTTGCTCCTGGAGGTGCTCGCCGTCGTGTTTGCGCGGCTCAGGGTCCTTCAGCTCCACTGGTTTCGGCTGGCCTCCATTTTGTCTCTGCCGATGTCCGCGCCGCCCGGCCGTTTCCCGTCTCAGTGCCTGCGTCGTATGCACGTCCGTGGTTCTTCGGTGATCTCCCTGGGCCCGACGGCCCATCCCGGCACCCCACAGAGCGTCGGCGGCGTCAGCCCGAAGCGGGAGCCAGACACCCACACCATCTCCTCACCTCAAGTGTCCTCCGTCCACGGTTGCTGCTGGCTCCGGTTCCGGCAGTCGGGTTGCGTTAGTCCTCAGTGGGGCTCGGCCACAGACAACGCTTTACAGCCAGCACAGGCCCAGTCCGCATCGCGTCTGTGGTGACACGCGTCGCCACTGGTGGGTCCGTGGCGTGCAACAGTACACAGCGCTACTGACTTTCCTTGGTTTGAGTCAGGGAGTTCGGGATGCAGGCATTTTCAGGATCTTTTTTGTGGCCTGTGAGCAGAGCTCTCTGCTGAGCGTCCTCTCACGTCACCATCTTGGACACGCCCCCGAGAATCACTCTCAGTTAACCCCCGCTCACCCCCTTGAAAGCTTGGCACAAGCAGGCAGGATTCACTTCAGAGTCTGGGAGTAAAGTATTTGTACCAACATATACAGTAACTCAGTGAAACCACTACAAAATGACACAACACAGGTTTAGAAAAATAGGTAATATCTATCTAAACAAAACAGACCAGAACGACAAAAATCCACCATACACAAGCCAAGTTATGAATTAAAAAGCAAAAAGAGTCTTAAATCCTTAGAAAACAGCATCAAAATAACACCGTACGGGCCAGTGTACGTCTGAAAAGGTCAGCGATGCTTCGATTTCTAATTGCAAGCGAGACCATGGTCGGGTCCGCATGCGTCGTTTTTCCTCTCCGCAGGAGAGCGATGTGTCGATCCGGACAAGCACCTCGGGTCCAGGCAGGCTTTTCATCGTTTTTCCATGCCCAGTGAGGTTTACGTCAAAAATCCTGACGCATGGTATCAGGAAAACAGCGCGGTGTGGGTTGCCCCATTATTAGCCTCCGTCAGCAGGTGTTGTGCATCGTTATTCCAGCCACATCCGTCGATCTTCCAGACGCGATGCAGGTGGAGCGTTGATGTCAGGTGTGAGGCCGGCGGCGCGCCGTTTCTCAGCCGCTTCTCGGAAGGTGCATCGAAATTTCCCCGCACGGCGGTCTGTGCGTGGATTTTCAGTATTGGTCTGCCAGCTACACCTTTCAAGGGCAAGGAACTGTATAGGGCACCACTTGGCAGGGCAGGAGTCTCAGCAGAAAGTCCAGGTGGTGGCAGGGGAAGTATTTGATGGCCCTGAGACTTCAACAACAGGAGGCAAGCTCAGGACAAGCCCTTGGAGATTTCTTCACAAGCAGGAATGCACAACAAAGTCCAGTCTTTGTTCTCTTGCACAGACAGAAGCAACAACTGCAGGATACTCCAACAAAGCACAGTCTTCAGCTCTTCTCCTTGGCAGAGGTTCCTCTTGATTTCCAGAAGTGATCTAATTTTCAGGGGTTTGGGTGCTCTTCTTATACCCAGTTCTGCCTTTGAAGTAGGCCTACTTCAAAGGAAAGTCCCTCTTGTTTGTGAAATCCTACCTTGCCCAGGCAAGGCCTCAGACACACACCAGGGGGTTGGAGTCTGCATTGTGTGAGGGCAGGCACAGCCCTTACAGGTGTGAGTGACCACTCTTCTCCTCCCTCCTAGCACAGATGACTCATCAGGATATGCAGGCTACACCCCAGCCCCCTTTGTGTCACTGTCTAGAGAGAGGTGCAAACAGCCCAACTGTCCAACTGACCCAGACAGGGAATCCACAAACAGGCTGAGTCACAGAAATGGTATAAGCAAGAAAAGTCTCACTTTCTAAAAGTGGCATTTTCAAACAGACAATTTAAAAACCAACATTACCAATAGATGTATTTTTAAATTGTGAGTTCAGAGACCCCCAAACTCCACATGTCCATCTGCTCCCAAAGGGAATCTACACTTTAATCATATTTAAAGGCAGCCCCCATGTTAACCTATGAGAGAGATAGGCCATGCAACAGTGAAAAACGAATTTTACAGTGTTTCACTGTCAGGACATGTAAAACACATTAGTATATGTCCTGCCTTAAACATACACTGCACCCTGCCCATGGGGCTACCTATGGCCTATTTTACGAGTGCCTTACATGTATGAAAAGGGAAGGTTTAGGCCTGGGGAGTGGGTGCACTTGCCAAGTCGAATTGGCAGTTTAAAATTGCACACACAGACACTGCAGTGGCAGGTCTGAGCCATGTTTACAGGGCTACTAATGTGGGTGTCACAACCAGGCTGCAACCCCACTAGAAGCATTTGTTTACAGGACCTCTAGTGCACTGTACTAGGGACCTACTGGTAAATCAAAAATGCCAATCATGGAAATCCAATTTACACATATTTTTACAGAGGAGTACTTGCACTTTCTCACTGGATAGCAGTGGTAAAGTACCCAGAGTAACAAAAACAGCAAACACAGAGTCCAGAACAAATCATCAACCTGGGGAACAGAGGCAAAAGGTTAGGGGAGACCACGCCAAGGATGCCCACGCAAAGGGTGCCAAGTCCAACAATTGTTTTTTAAATAACAAGCCTCTGAGTTGAGCCATGCATTTTAATACTATTATTTGTCAAGCAGGCAATACAAAATCTTCACCAAACCAAACACTTAAATTGAAGGCTGCTACAGTGTTGCACTGTCACTTGAAAACTTAAATTCAGCGGCTTAGAAAAGGAGACCAACCATAACTCGCTGATGAACTGCCGCCTTGTAAATATGGAAAAGGGCACAGTGCCACCAGAGCGTCACTAAAAGTGAAGCTTTGGTCCCACTAGGGTCTTGTAAATGAGCCTCGGTTTTTTAAACAGTAGCATTCCTCCCAGCCTGCTGGAAAATTGACTTTGTATCTTAATTCCTAATTGATTAATAGTCATTACCTTAACAAAAAACACACAGTACATCTGAACTCAGGCCCTTTTGTGATTGAGCAGTTTCGCGACTTCAGTAACTGGAGGGTGAAGACAACAG
This sequence comes from Pleurodeles waltl, assembly GCF_031143425.1. Classification (NCBI taxonomy): domain Eukaryota; kingdom Metazoa; phylum Chordata; class Amphibia; order Caudata; family Salamandridae; genus Pleurodeles; species Pleurodeles waltl. Next base: position 995,569,848 of record NC_090450.1, on the reverse strand, counting down.
TTTGTTTACAACCAGAGTTGCTAATGACATCATGCAGGAACTGCAAGCATGGGGTCAAGCACATCAGACCCCAGAGCCACCTTTACGTATAGTGCCCAGCGAACAATCTTCTTTGCTGCCCCATCAATGATCCCCTGCTTCACAGATTCCCTCACTAGCTCCCTCCAACAGTACCCCTCAACTTTCCATAGTCCCCCCACATGTTTTTGAATTCTTTTATAGCTCTTTTCATACCAGTGTAGGGCGTCAGAGCAGTTTACGTCACACACATCGTGCACAGAAAATGAATCGTACGTGTATAAATCAGTCTATAGGAAATGTTACATAAATCAATGAGGTTTACACCTTGTCAGCCATCCATACTGGTAGGCAGTATAATTTAAGAGTGTTTAGTCCAGAGAAGGACAAACTCAGAATTCAAAATGTACCACAGTAGCTAGGGTTGGATTTACTAATAAGAATGTATTTCTACCCCAATGAAACACTTTTTGTAATGAAACAATAGAGAAAAACACTGTTCTAATTTATACTATGTAGTTTGCAGGCAGCTCTTTGATGACAGGTCACAGGTCACTTCTTTGTATTCAGATTGTCACTTATGTACTGCAAGTTACAAAAAAGATGTCAACCCACCGAGCTATTCACATAAAATACAATTCTGTGACCTTCATGGTACACGTCCTTTACAGCAGGCACATTAACCTTCTGCGCTACTTTATAATGAGTCAGAATTGCCACTAGACAAAACTTGGATCTTTCTCCAGCATGAACATTAATCATCAGAGTTACCTTGACATTTATATTGTTGCCTGAAAAACGTAGGATAAACAGGGAACTCTGAGTTGAGGGTTTTTAAACCCATAACATATTTCTAAACCAAGCGCTCCCCCCCTAAATTCAGAGCCAAGTGTGGCTGCACCAGTCACACCACCCGAAGCCAGCCCGGTCTGACCCTCTTTATTTGGAAATCAGTGCCTGTAGCTGCCCTTCCCCAGAATGGCCACTCTAGTAATCTACCCAACAGCCTTACGTGGCCAAATAAAGATCTGAAGCAAACCAACACATGAAAATGCAGAGGATCAGCGCGCTTTAGCTATAGCTCCTAAAGAGATGGAAGAAAGATGACTAAAACACAGCACCAGGCGTAGAGAAAATGGAAAGAAATGAGCAAACATTGGGTGAGTGAAGTCCCTCTTTGAGATCGTCAATGAGAGCTTACAGAACAAGTACTGTATTTTCTGTAGGACTGTCACCTGTACCCACCCAAGGTAATGACGAGTGCACCAGTTGCTTCAATCCATTTCCACCATAAGGGTGACCCTTGATACATTCCTAGCTACTGCCTCTGAAAGATTGTTGGCTATCATTATTTCAGGGTATTCAAGGGCTCCCTTCTACCACCAAAATGGGCCCTTGGTTTGTGTGATTTGAATAGTTCCCTGCTGGTGGGCTAAGATCTAAGCCTTCTGATCTTGTTAGGTTGATCTTAAGTCCTGATGCTAGGTGGTAATCATGCAATTCTGTTAGCAGTGCAGGCATGCCTGTTTCTACGTAGCAGGTCATCATTATATCATGTGTGAAAGCCACTGCTTGACGTAACCTGGCCGCGGTTTCACTCCCCTGATAAACGAGCTATCTCGCACCCGTCCTAAGAAGGGTTGAAGGACCAAAGCAAACATCAAAGGAGACAGTGGCCATCGCTTCCTCGTTCCTCTTGAAACTGAACCTATCAATACATTTTCTTTTTACTTTCTTCCTCACCCAGATTCTGACACTGCTCCATGATTGCCCTTAGAAAACAGGGTCTTATCCCCCCCATCTTCCTCAGGACATCACACAGGAAGGTTCAATCTACCCGATCAAATGCCTTCTCGGCCTCAAGTGAAAAGTAGACTGTACTTTACCTCCTCTCAATGGCACTCAATAATGAGCAAGATGTTCTTTCCATAGTCACAAGTTTTCATCCCCTGCCCTGAATAGGGCCAAGTTGATGGGGTGTTTCAGGTCTGGTAGTAGTTTGCATATTATCATCACTAGTACTTCGGTGTACAGCTTTGTCTCCATGCTGACTAAAGAAGAGGGCCTATTTGATTAGCACCTGATGGTATCTTTGCCTGGCTTATGAAACAAACGAATACACGCTTCAGTCATGGACGGGGTCAGGGCTGCTTCTGAGACACAGCACTCATCAGCTACATTAAGTGCGTAAACGATTGCAAAGCTTGCCGAGAAGCCATCGGGCAAGGAGCCAGGAGCCTTTGAAAGCATGCAGATTTGAATAACCTCCAAGGCTTCTCTTGTAATGGGCTCTTCAAGCTCCTTCTAAATCACTCTGATATTGTTGGCAATAAAATGTCTCCCAGATATTGTTTCCTATCTGTCTCTTCTCTTGTGTTCCTGGAATATATATCTGTATAAAATGTATGTAAATATTAGCTCTTCCTAAGACCTTTCTGGGGTTCTTGGCCTATTTATCGTCCGTACCTCCTCTTGTTGTTAAATTCTAGTTCCCTCAGCTGCAAATTGCTCCTGTGCAACCTCTTTCATTGCATTCCGGTGTGCCACTGACCTTACTTCCCATCCTGCATTATTTTTTAGATATTCCTTGATGCATGAGCCTATATTATTTCTAGCTAAAGTATATTTTTGAAGTATTTTCCTGAACCCCACAGACCTTTCTGGGTTGGGGTTATCTCTGTCTTCCACCTTAGGGCCTAAGTATGTGGGTTGTGGCCTGATAGTGTATTCAGGCTCTGGTCAACTCCCTCTACCATATCAAACATTTGTCTGCTAGGAGATGATCCAATCTAGCAAAGTGCTTATTGGAGGCTGACTAAAATAGATAATCCACCAAGAGGATGTTTATAGCACCAAAGCTCTATGAGGCCCATATCTTCCAACTAGTTTTTGCTCTCAATGGAGAATAACCAATTTGACCCATCTCATTCTGCTGACATTACCATAGTAAGGCCCCCCAAACAAAAGGGGGGCTGTGGCTTAGCGTAGGATTATACCCATTGCCTCCTTGTGAAATCTCTCCAGCCCAGTGTTCTGTATGTAAAGTGAAGATAAAAACAACTGCTTCCTACAGAGTGTGTTATTAGCCATTATCTGGTGGACATTTTTATCTGTGTGACAATGTTGGATCGTATATTCTGCCATCCTGGAGAGAATTTACAACAAAACCTACCTTATCTCCCCACAGGAGGCGAGCCCCCTGCTGTAGGTAAAAGCAGCTTGAGCCCTTTCCATCTGATGCATTTTGCATCAGTATCCTTTTGTATGTTGTATGTTGTGGCATTGTAAGTCAGTGTGGGGTTGTCCTCATTTGCTGGTAAGTTTCCTTTGATGGCCCTCTACCCTACTGAGATATGGCTGCCTGCATAACCACTTGCCATGTAGGTGGAGTAATCCAGTATTCCCTTCTTCCGCACACACTCCCGTTTACTTCATCCAAATTAGGAACCAGAAACTAAACTCATAACTTTTCCTAATATTTTCAATACTTATAACCTTTTCTAATATCTTCAATACTTAGTAACATATTGTCCCTAATGTCTACCTCACTGTTTGTAGGATGTATTACAAATGTCATTGTGCCAAAGTGTATTCTAATCTAAATAAGAGCAAAAGCTTTGATGTTATAACAGGTTGGTGGTGCTTTCTATGCCAAAAGAGTTGTCCCCCCTCCTTATCTTGCCACAGGAGTGTCAATTGTCAGAATCCCTAATGTAAGCTGTTTTTGTCCCACCTGACCCAATAGGCCTAGTACAACTGTAGAGCCCCCACCGGGATGTTTTGATCTTGATGCTAATCGTGCAATTAGGGACGTAGCTTCAGGGGGATGTTTGGTGTGTGACACCCCTGAAATAAAATGCATTGTAGCTTAGTAGTTGGGTCTGGGGGCCTTCAGTAGGGTCTGATATGTCTGTGTCAGTTTTCAAATCATTTTCATTTCACTAAGAAGTTCTAACTTGCTTACTTTTTGGATTCAGATCGTATATATATTTAGTGACCGGTTTACGAAAAAAGAAGCAAGTCTGCAAGTCTGCAAGTCCGCAGGAGTACAGAAGTACTCCTCGAATGCAAGCAATTTTGCTACATTTTAGAATTCACAAATATTTGCAGTAGTAGGCTTGTAAAGCTGTGCCAGTCCTAGTTGATAGGCATACTCCTAGCAATCCAATCACACAAAAGGTGATGGGATGAATACTTGTACATTGTCTAACCTCTGGCAATCGCTCAAGGTAGACTTCAACCCACAGTGTCACTCTAGATAGAGGGTCAAATTTGCAGTTTGTCATATGGAGTAGGTGCGGAGAGAGTGGCAGAGATCTTTACATCCACCATTCAGCCTATACTCTGTCCACCAAATTTAGAGATGTCTGTTGGCCCCACTGACATCTCTAAACATTGGCAGAAACCACTGGCATGGTGTTTATTGTCAATGTAGGAAAGGTTTGATGGGCCACTCCATCAGACACAACAGCTGGCTGTCACATTTTCCCAAACTGAGCATGAAGCTCCTGGTGATCAGTTTCTTGTCCATCTCAAGGTCTCTGTGTCCTATGAGTCATCATCCATCCTCTCTCTGTGTTGTTCCTCTGCTTTTGTATCCTCCACTCCACACTGCTACACCATATCTTCATTGGTTGTGATCTGTCACCCATTCATGTTGTGTATCTTAGCTTTATTAATCAAAATCTGCCGCTGGTGTCCTCTTCCCAAAACCTTAACCGTTTTTTTTTTGGGGTCCACTGAAATTGTCTTTTGCAGGTTTTTTTTTCTCAATAGATGTAAGTACTCTTCATTGGTGGGCCTCTCCAGTCAAGTGTGCCCAGCCATTTTATTCAGAAGACTCTCAAGAACAGCTTCCATCACCTCCAGGTGATTCTATCTTAACACTTTTTCATGTGCAAGTCTGCTCTTTTCAGGGGTACCTTGCTCATCCCAGTCTTCTGGGCACCTCCCGTTTCCTACAAGGACACCTTGCTTGGAGTTAATACTCTCTATTCTACATACTAGAGCCTCTGTCTACCAGTCCTGATCTAATGTCTCTCCATTCTCCTATACAAGGGGTCAAGGTGCACTCTGGGGTTCCAACTGATGAGGATGTTACAGGCAACCAGGGGTCCAAATCAGAGGCAACCTTGGCTAGTAAGATGGCCCCAGGTTCCCGCCCTATCAGCCTCTCACAGTCATGCTCTTTGCTTTGTTTTCTATAGGTCAGGTTAGGCCCTGCCCTCTTTTCACTGGGTTCAAGAATGGTTATCGGTCCTGCTGGTGAAGGATGCGGGTCTGCCTCCAACCACTCAGATGCTGCTTCCTCCCGGATGGTGCTCTCAACAGGCACCAAGAATCCTCCACTGGGAAAAATTGGTTGGTGGGGTGACATCCTCCCACCCTGACATCCTCTAGGATTCACCCGATGTTAGCTAAATCCCTCTTTGCCACTCTGGAGTCTTTGTATTGGGAGTCTGGGTCCATCTCCAGTCTATGAGCACTGTGCTTCCTTCCTTTCTGTTGTTCTGCTGGGTTGCCAGGATCTGTGTCTGGATTGCTCGAGTCACTGATGAGCCATGTTGACGTGGCCTGGGTTCTTCACCATGCTGTTTCTACTGGGTCTAGAGTTTTATGGGACCTGCCTCTCTTCAAAGATCCCCAGTGGTCTCCAGACCCAGGCTAGTTTAAAATCAGGACCAGGGTTCGACAGCATGTGTCCGGCAGGTCCATATATTCCCGCAGCAGGAGTGGAGCTTGGGATTGTATGTCTGCCCCCATTTTAGGCTTCTTTATGTCTATTTAACCAATTTTTATTGGGAACTCAAAGCTGCATGATGTTAATAAACATTGATTGATAATTAGCACAAAACAACCTGCTGGACTGTTGCAACGTCAATAATCAGACTGATTAAAACATACGCAGTCCAGAAGAGCTTCATGCAGCAGCGTGGAAGTCGATAATCCATACTCTACACACTGAGTTACTTTGGTCTAATCTTATTCGGAACTTGTATCCCGCCATTGTCAGTTAATTCTTACCTGGGCCCATTCTGTACTTCCAATATTATAGTAAATATTTCCCTGACAATATTCCTCATGCACTGTCGATCAGACATATCCTCTGAGCTGTTTGTGGATGATGCACTGCCCATTGGAGACATCCTTATGATGCTGCTACAATTTCTGTCAAAAAAAGTGTGCATTACTGTGTACTGAGCAAAATGGGTCAATCCAATTTCCACCTACACCTTACCTTAGTAAGCATGGAGTCTGTTGAGCTTAGAGGGCTGGGTCTTCATACTATAGTCTGGAGCCACTCAGGTAGGAGATAAGTTCTTTATTTCATACTAGGCTCTTAAGTCACAGCGACAGCAGGTAGGTCCTTTCAGGGTTCCATCCTCCCTCAAACTGTTGCTCTTTCCGAGCTTCCACTCCACACCACACGCCAACACTCTATGACATCATTTACTCCCAGCGTTCCAGGAACCAGCTCAAACCAACATGGAATGGAAACACAGAGGACACTATACTCATCCCTTCCTTACACAAACGATAACAAAGAAGAGCCACTCCCTTGCATACAAAGTACAGGAACAATCATTCACAATCACTCAGTCTCCAACATTCTAGATTACACATTCATCCAACAACAACCTCTTAAATTCTCCAATACGCTTGAAGAGAACAAATAGCAGTCCCAAAAACTCTATGATGGGTGAAGACATGAGGGTCTCCACACCTCATGTTAAACAAAGAAACAAGAAAACAACTAGGTTGTAAGTACCATTGCACAAAGTTCCAAGACATGCACATCTTGTGTTACGTCCTCGAACATGAGGTCCTACCAACACATCTGCACAATAACAGCAAATAACATTTATGCATCCAAGACAAATAATCACAGATGCTCAGTCACATAACAGCCAGGGCAGGGAACCTAAGGCTTCCTTTGACACATGTTTTCCATGTTTTCCCCACCATCCCTGAATGTACACATTCAAGGCACAAGCCATTAAAAACAAAAGATTTCATCATATGTCACATGAACTAAAAAAATATTCTTCACCAGACTCGAACACAAAAAATTTCATCAAAACTACACTCATACGGAGTGTCCCAAGACATTCACCTGCCACAGACACAACTCTTACTCTTTGTCTGTGTTCACACAAGCATCACAAACACCAACAGAGGTCAACTTACATTGAAACTTATTAACCCAGTACATGCATTACCAATGCGTTATCAATAAAATGTATATGGCACATGTCAATAAGCAAGAATCAGCAAACAAACTGTTTCCCAATCTAATAAACCTCACAATTAGTTGGAAACAAGGCACGTTTTAGCAGAAACACATAAAATAATATGAGCTTCATGAATGCCAAATGCCTCCATGGAATAATTAGTTTAATGTCATATTTTAACATTGCAATGGGACAAATCTCAGGTGTGAGATGTTTCAACTTCCCATGAATTCAGGACACATTACACAGTCTAATTTCTACCTCCCTCCCATGTCATTGGAGATAGTCCTCCTTGTCCTTCTCAGTAATCAGAAAGCCTTGAGTCTTTCTTCAACTTCCCCAGACCTGTCCCAATCAAACATCAGCTTAGTACCCTCCTTCATGATGTCAACGTCTACACAACCAGCACCTCCTGTCACGAACTGCACTTGACTTCTCACCTCTGGATGTAGGATTGGAGAACACACCCAGTCTTCTACAGGTTCTGGATGATCCCAGATAAGGGCGACCCTTTCTAGTAGCCACGGTGCCAATGACAGGGAACACCAAAGCAGACCGTACCCTCCAGAATGAGTCCCAAAGGAAAAAACCCAAAGAACTGGGGAAATACCTCAAACAGGAACTCCTAAAAAAGAAGAAGAAAAACAGGACTTGAAAACAGGAAAAAACAAGACAAAAAATACTCCAAGGCAAAAACAGGAATGATGAACAGGAGCGAAGAGCACAACCAAAGGGAAGTGTTTGCAACGCAAGGTAGAGCATGACTGAGTGGCTTATATACTGAAAAAGGGGAACTGACATCACAGGAAATGAAAAGAATACCATTTTGAATTGGGAAAAGCACATAGGCAAGAATAGGAAAATAGAGGCAGTATATAAGAAAGAAAGCATGCTGGGAAATACAAACAGGAAGCAGACAAGATGGACACAAACATGAACATGAAAAGGGCAGAATACTGAGGCAAGAAAAAAGACAAAGAAAAAACCAGAAGAAGGCCACCACTGACAGGGGATATGAAAATGCATTACAGTAGGTAAGGGCAACGCGACCGGGAGCGCAAAACACACTTCCCAGGACGCGTTGCCAAAGTGACCAGAGAATGCGGGGAACGGCGCTCCTAGAATCGGCAGCGCGTTCCGACCGTGGAAGCAAAAAGAGACGCCGCGTCGGGTCGCGGCGTTACAGTATGTCCCCTCCCGAGGCCCCAGGTTTGTCAGGGTGACGATCAAAAAACAGGCGAACCAAACGGGGAGCATGGACGGAGGAAGCATCCTCCCAAGAGCAGTCACTGAGAGGGTAGTCCTTCCAGTGAACCAAAAATTGCAGTCTGCGCCGAAAAAATCGGGAATCACAAATTTCCTGGACTTCATATTCAGGGGCTGTCAGTAACTTTTTTAAGGCTGTGAAATGTGCCATCTTGGTGAATGAATCTACTGTTACCATGATTACATGGTTACCAGAGAGGTAGGTAAGGAAGGAACATATGAAATCCGTGGATAATGTACACCAAGGAGCAGAGGAAACCAGTAAAGGCCTTAATAAACCTGCTGACATAGTTCGGGGTGTCTTGGTCTGAGCACATACTGGACATGCTGAAACATAGGTTTCTGTATCTGTCTTAAGCGAAGGCCACCAAAATGATCGTTGTAGCAGCTCCTGGGTCTTCTTGATTCCTCGATGCCCGGCTATCGGGGAATCATGACACATTTGTAATGCTTCTGTCTGAACTTTCTTGGTAGGTAAGAAAAGAGCCTGCTGATGATAGAAGTAGTCATCCTTCTTCTGCAAAAAAGGAGTCCCTCTATCCCATTCTGAAGTAGAAAGAAACTGGTACTCAGATTTAACATGTTCTTGAAAAGACTGAGTACCTCTGATGATTCTACTAGACTCAATAATGTGTGGAGAAGAGTTCTTAGCGACATCAGGATATCTACGGGATAAAGTCAAATCAAATCAAATCAAATCATTAACATTTGTAAAGCACGCTACTCACCCGTGCAGGTCTCAAGGCGCTAGGGGGGAGGGGGGGTTACTGCTGCTTGAAAAGCCAGGTCTTGAGGAGTCTCCGGAATGCGGAGTGGTCCTGAGGCTGGTGGGGAGGGTGTTCCAGGTCTTGGCTGCCAGGTAGGAGAAGGACCTCCCACCCGCCGTGGAGCGGCGGATGCGAGGGACGGCAGCGAGCGCGAGGCCAGAGGAACGGAGGAGACGGGTGGAGGCGTAGAAGCTGAGGCGACGGTTGAGGTATTCCGGTCCCTTGTTGTGGAGGGCTTTGTGTGCGTGGGTGAGAAGACAGAAGGTGATCCTTTTACTGACTGGGAGCCAATGCAGGTGTCTCAGGTGTGCGGAGATGTGGCTGTTGCGGGGTACGTCGAGGATGAGGCGGGCCGAGGCGTTTTGAATACGTTGCAGGCGTTTTTGGAGTTTAGCGGTGGTCCCAGCGTAGAGGGTGTTGCCGTAGTCCAGGCGACTCGTGACGAGTGCGTGGGTCACAGTTTTTCTGTTGTCGGCGGGGATCCAGCGGAAGATCTTGCGGAGCATGCGGAGGGTGAGGAAGCAGGCGGAGGACACAGCGTTGACTTGTTTGGTCATGGTGAGAAAAGGGTCCAAGATGAAGCCGAGGTTGCGGGCGTGGTCTGAGGGGGTCGGTGCGGTGCCAAGGGTCGTGGGCCACCAGGAGTCGTCCCATGCGGTCGGGGTGTTGCCGAGGATGAGGACTTCCGTTTTGTCAGAGTTCAGCTTTAGGCGGCTGAGCCTCATCCAATCTGCGACGTCCTTCATGCCATCTTGTAGGTTGGTCTTAGCGCTGGCGGGGTCCTTGGTGAGGGAGAGTATAAGTTGGGTGTCTTCGGCGTAGGAGGTGATGATGATGTTGTGCTTGCGTACGATGTCGGCGAGGGGGCTCATGTAGACATTGAAGAGTGTCGGGCTGAGCGAGGAGCCTTGAGGTACGCCGCAGATGATCTTGGTGGGGTCTGAGCGAAAAGGTGGGAGGTAAACTCTTTGAGAGCGGTTTGAGAGGAAGGAGGCGATCCAGTCCAGGGCCTGGCCTTGGATCCCGGTGGAGCGGAGGCGGGTTATTAGGGTGCGGTGACAGACGGTGTCGAAGGAAGCCGAGAGGTCGAGGAGGATGAGGGCGACTGTTTCACCGTTGTCCATCAGGGTTTTGATGTCGTCTGTGACTGAGATGAGGGCGGTTTCAGTGCTGTGGTTGGTTCGGAATCCGGTTTGTGAAGGGTCGAGAAGGTTGTTGTCTTCCAGGAAGTTGGTAAGCTGTTTGTTGACGGTCTTCTCTATTACCTTGGCAGGGAAGGGGAGGAGCGAGATGGGGCTGAAGTTTTTCAGGTCGCTTGGGTCAGCCGTAGATTTCTTTAGTAGGGCGTTGACTTCGGCGTGTTTCCAGCTTTCGGGGAAGGTAGCAGAAGAAAATGAAGAGTTGATGATGGCCTGGAGGTGCGGGGCGATGATGTCGTCGGCTTTATTGAAGATGAAGTGAGGGCAGGGGTCCGATGGGGCGCCGGAGTGGATAGAGTTCATGGTGGTTTTGGTTTCTTCAGTGTTGATGTGGGTCTAGGCGTTGAGGGTGATGGCCGGGGGTGTGGGTTCGGTGATGCTTGGTTGGGTCTGGTGTCCGAAGCTGTCGTGGAGGTTGGTGATCTTGCGATGGAAGAAGGTGGCGAGGGAGTTGCACAGGTCTTGTGAGGGCGTGACGGCGTTAGCGTTGGCGTTGGGGGTGGAGAACTCTTTAACGATGCTGAAAAGTTCTCTGCTGTTGTGGCTGTTTTTGTCCAGTCTGTCGGTGAAAAAATCCCTTTTGGCTGCGCGGATCAAGTGGTGGTGTTCGCGGGTTGCGTTTTTGAGGGCGGTCATGTTGTCGGCGGTGTGGTCCTTTCGCCAGGCCTTCTCGAGGGCGCGACAGGTTTTCTTTGATTCCTTAAGGGTGTCAGAGAACCAGAGAGGTTTTTTGGTGATGGCCTGTTGAGATGCGTGCATCTGAGGGGAGCAAGGTTGTCTGCGCAGTTGGAGATCCAGTTCGAGAAGCTGAGGGCTGCATCGTTGGGGTCGGTGGTGAGGGTGGGTTGGTTGACGGTGAGTGTGGAGAAGAGTTGTTCCTCTGGGATTTTGTTCCACTGTCGACGAGGGATGGGTTGAGTGCGGAGGTGGCGGGTCTCGCGTCGGAATGTGAAGTGGACACAGCTGTGGTCGGTCCAGTGTAGAGCGGAGGCGTGGCTGAAGGATACGTGTTTGCTGGCGGAGAAGATGCGGTCAAGCGCGTGTCCGGCGATGTGGGTGGCGGTGTTCACCAGTTGCTTGAGGCCGAGGTTGGCGAGGTTGTGGAGCAGAGCGGTGGTGTTGGGGTTGTTGTTTTGTTCCAGATGGAAGTTGAGGTCGCCTAGGAGGATGTAGTCCGGCGAGGCGAGGGCGTGCGGGGAGACGAAGTCGGCGATGGAGTCGCTGAAAGGGGCGTGCGGCCCGGGAGGACGGTAGACGAGGGATCCTCTGAGGGTGGTCTTGGGGTCTGTGCGAATCTGGAAATGCAGGTGTTCAGCGGTGAGGGGGTTGTCTTCGGTGGAGGTGGTGACGCTGAAGGAGTCTTTGAAGACAATGGTGATTCCTCCTCCTACTTGGTTGGTGCGGTCTTTCCTGGAAATCTTGTAGCCTTCGGGGATGGCAGTGGCGATGTCAGGGGCCGAGGAGGCGTTCATCCAGGTCTCCGTGATGAAGGCGACGTCCGGTGCTGTGGAGTCCAGGAGGTCCCAGAGTTCAACGGCGTGCTTGTGGATGGATCGAGCGTTGACCAGGATGCACTTGAGGTGGTTGATGGCGCGTGGGCTGGTGGTCGTGGTAGTGGCGTGGTGGAAGATGCGTTTGCAGGAGTGGCAGGTGAAGGGTCCATGTGTGCGTTTGGGGTGAGCTTGGAAGCAGGTGTTGGAGCGCCCTGGGTTGAGGGCGTGGAGGGTGGTGGGGTCGTAGCGGAGCAGCGGGGTGTAGGAGAGCTGGGGACAAGGGGTCGTGGCGCTGGGCACGGGGCAGGCGCGGAGGGGCGCAGACGGGCTTGCCTCTGGCGTGCCAGCGGCGCCCCTGCTGCGCAGTCGCGCAGCGGCTGCCATAAGTGGGAGGAGGAGGGGGAGGGATCAGCTGGGGGCGAATGGGAGCTGGGGGGCGGGGGCGTGCAGGAGGTGGCGGCGGGAAAGCGGAAGGGAGGGGGGACAGGTAGAGGGAGAACAGCTGGGGGAGGGGGGTTTAAGGGCGGTGGGGGGTGAGTTTTAGGAAGTTTAGGGCGAGAGATAGGAGTAAGGTTGGGAAGATAGGGGAGGGGGGTTGTAGAGGTGGGTGAGGGTGAGAGGTAGAGAGAAAGGATAGGAAGATAGGGGTGGTAACAAGGGAAGATAGGGGTGGCGAGTGGGGGGAAAGATAGAGAAATAGGTAGATAGGAGGAGGTGGTGAGTGAGGGAGATAGATAGTGAGATAGAGAGATAGGTAGATTGGTAGATAGGAGGAGTGAGGGAGGCAGATAGTGAACGGGGTAGATAGGGGTGATACAGAGGGGGAGGCGAGTGAGGGAGAGAGATGAGACAGGAGCAGGAGGGCAGGCACGGGAAGAGCAGAAGACGGAGGACGAAGAAGCAGAAGAACAGAAGACAGAAGATGAAGAGCAGAAGAAAGAAGCAGAAGAACAGAAGACAGAAGATGAAGAGCAGAAGAAAGAAGCAGAAGAACAGAAGACTGAAGATGAAAAGCAGAAGACAGAAGACGAAGAAGAGAAGACAGAAGACAGAAGACAGAAGACGAAGAACAGAAGACAGAAGACCACAGAAGAAGGTGCAGGAGACGAAGAGCAGAAGACAGAAGACTACAGAAGAAGATGAAGAAGAAGAGGAGCGCAGAAGACAGAAGAATACAGATGAAGAAGAAGAAGAGGAGCGGCGAGCGGCAGAGGAAGGAGCCAAGAAGAGGGACAGAGAAGAAGAGGCACACGCGTGTCGCGGTGCAGAGGAGAGGCTGAGAAGCACACAGATGAAGAGAGAAGACGGGGAGCAGGAGCGAAAGAAGAGTACAGAAGAAGATTACAGAAGAGGAGCGAGGAGGAAGAACAGAGAAGGAGAAAAGAAGCAGGAGAGAGGGTGAGTAGCGCAGGGCAGGGCGAGGGGCTGGGAGGTGGGGGGTACTTACTGCGAGGTGGCTGGGCGCTCTCAGGAACCTGGAGGAGCTGGAGGAGCTGCAGCGGCAGGGGGAGCGATCTACCCTTGGGTCAAGGGTCGCTACTACTTTCGCGCAGCGGGCGCCATAAGAGGGAGGGGGGGAGGGGTTTGCTGGGGGCAAATGGGAGCTGGGGGGCGGGGGCGTGCAGGAGGTGGCGGTGGGAAAGTGGAAGGAAGGGGGGGACAGGTAGAGGGAGAAGAGCTGGGGGAGGGGGGTTTAAGGGAGGTGGGGGGTGAGTTTTAGGAAATTTAGGGAGAGAGATAGGAGTAAGGTTGGGAAGATAGGGGGGGGTTGTAGAGGTGGGTGAGGGTGAGAGGTAGAGAGAAAGGATAGGAAGCTAGGGGTGGTAACGGGGTAAGATAGGGAAGGCGAGTGGGGGGGAAGATAGAGAAATAGGTAGATAGGAGGAGGTGGTGAGTGAGGGAGATAGATAGTGAGATAGAGAGATAGGTAGATTGGTAGATAGGAGGAGTGAGGGAGGCAGATAGCGAACGGGGTAGATAGGGGTGATACAGAGGGGGAGGCGAGTGAGGGAGAGAGATGAGACAGGAGCAGGAGGGCAGGCGCAGAAAGAGCAGAAGACGGAGGACGAAGAAGCAGAAGAACAGAAGACAGAAGATGAAGAGCAGAAGAAAGAAGCAGAAGAACAGAAGACAGAAGATGAAGAGCAGAAGACAGAAGACGAAGAAGAGAAGACAGAAGACGAAGAACAGAAGACAGAAGACCACAGAAGACGGTGCAGGAGACGAAGAGCAGAAGACAGAAGACTACAGAAGAAGATGAAGAAGAAGAGGAGCGCAGAAGACAGAAGAATACAGATGAAGAAGAAGAAGAGGAGCGGCGAGCGGCAGAGGAAGGAGCCAAGAAGAGGGACAGAGAAGAAGAGGCACACGCGTGTCGCGGTGCAGAGGAGAGGCTGAGAAGCACACAGATGAAGAGAGAAGACGGGGAGCAGGAGCGAAAGAAGAGTACAGAAGAAGATTACAGAAGAGGAGCGAGGAGGAAGAACAGAGAAGGAGAAAAGAAGCAGGAGAGAGGGTGAGTAGCGCAGGGCAGGGCGAGGGGCTGGGAGGTGGGGGGTACTTACTGCGAGGTGGCTGGGCGCTCTCAGGAACCTGGAGGAGCTGGAGGAGCTGCAGCGGCAGGGGGAGCGATCTACCCTTGGGTCAAGGGTCGCTACTACTTTCGCGCAGCGGGCGCCATAAGAGGGAGGGGGGGAGGGGTTTGCTGGGGGCAAATGGGAGCTGGGGGGCGGGGGCGTGCAGGAGGTGGCGGTGGGAAAGTGGAAGGAAGGGGGGGACAGGTAGAGGGAGAAGAGCTGGGGGAGGGGGGTTTAAGGGAGGTGGGGGGTGAGTTTTAGGAAATTTAGGGAGAGAGATAGGAGTAAGGTTGGGAAGATAGGGGGGGGGTTGTAGAGGTGGGTGAGGGTGAGAGGTAGAGAGAAAGGATAGGAAGCTAGGGGTGGTAACGGGGTAAGATAGGGAAGGCGAGTGGGGGGGAAGATAGAGAAATAGGTAGATAGGAGGAGGTGGTGAGTGAGGGAGATAGATAGTGAGATAGAGAGATAGGTAGATTGGTAGATAGGAGGAGTGAGGGAGGCAGATAGCGAACGGGGTAGATAGGGGTGATACAGAGGGGGAGGCGAGTGAGGGAGAGAGATGAGACAGGAGCAGGAGGGCAGGCGCAGAAAGAGCAGAAGACGGAGGACGAAGAAGCAGAAGAACAGAAGACAGAAGATGAAGAGCAGAAGAAAGAAGCAGAAGAACAGAAGACAGAAGATGAAGAGCAGAAGACAGAAGACGAAGAAGAGAAGACAGAAGACGAAGAACAGAAGACAGAAGACCACAGAAGACGGTGCAGGAGACGAAGAGCAGAAGACAGAAGACTACAGAAGAAGATGAAGAAGAAGAGGAGCGCAGAAGACAGAAGAATACAGATGAAGAAGAAGAAGATGGGCGGCGAGTGGCAGAGGAAGGAGCCAAGAAGAGGGACAGAGAAGAAGAGGCACACGCGTGTCGCGGTGCAGAGGAGAGGCTGAGAAGCACACAGATGAAGAGAGAAGACGGGGAGCAGGAGCGAAAGAAGAGTACAGAAGAAGATTACAGAAGAGGAGCGAGGAGGAAGAACAGAGAAGGAGAAAAGAAGCAGGAGAGAGGGTGAGTAGCGTGGGGTAGGGCCAGGGGCTGGGAGGTGGGGGGTACTTACTGCGAGGTGGCTGGGCGGTCTCAGGAACCTGGAGGAGCTGGAGGAGCTGCAGCGGCAGGGGGAGCGACGTACCCTTGGGTCAAGGGTCGCTACCACTGTCGCGCAGCGGCCGCCATAAGAGGGAGGAGGGGGGGAGGGGTCAGCTGGGGGCGAATAGGAGCTGGGGGGCGGGGCGTGCAGGAGGTGGCGGCAGGAAAGCGGAAGGGAGGGGGGGACAGGTAGAGGGAGAAGAGCTGGGGGAGGGGGGTTAAAGGGTGGTGGGAGTGAGTTTTAGGAAGTTTAGGGAGAGAGATCGGAGTAAGGTTGGGAAGATAGGGGAAGGGGGTTGTAGAGGTGGGTGAGGGGTAGAGAGAAAGGATAGGAAGATAGGGGTGGTAACGGGGTAAGATAGGGGTGGCGAGTGGGGGGGAAGATCGAGAAATAGGTACATAGGAGGAGGTGGTGAGTGAGGGAGATAGATAGTGAGATAGAGAGATAGGTAGATAGGTAGATAGGAGGAGTGAGGGAGGCAGATAGCGAACGGGGTAGATAGGGGTGATACAGAGGGGGAGGCGAGTGAGGGAGAGAGATGAGACAGGAGCAGGAGGGCAGGCGCGGGAAGAGCAGAAGACGGAGGACGAAGAAGCAGAAGAACAGAAGACAGAAGATGAAGAGCAGAAGAAAGAAGCAGAAGAACAGAAGACAGAAGATGAAGAGCAGAAGAAAGAAGCAGAAGAACAGAAGACAGAAGATGAAGAGCAGACGACAGAAGACAAAGAAGAGAAGACAGAAGACGAAGAACAGAAGACAAAAGACCACAGAAGAAGGTGCAGGAGACGAAGAGCAGAAGACTACAGAAGAAGATGAAGAAGAAGAGGAGCGCAGAAGACAGAAGAATACAGATGAAGAAGAAGAAGAGGGGCGGCGAGCGGCAGATGAAGGAGCCAAGAAGAGGGACAGAGAAGAAGAGGCACACGCGTGTCGCGGTGAAGAGGAGAGGCTGAGAAGCACACAGATGAAGAGAGAAGACGGGGAGCAGGAGCGAAAGAAGAGTACAGAAGAAGATTACAGAAGAGGAGCGAGGAGGAAGAACAGAGAAGGAGAAAAGAAGCAGGAGAGAGGGTGAGTAGCGCGGGGCAGGGCGAGGGGCTGGGAGGTGGGGGGTACTTACTGCGAGGTGGCTGGGTGGTCTCAGGAAGCTGGAGGAGCTGCAGCGGCAGGGGGAGCGACCTACCCTTGGGTCAAGGGACGCTACCACTGTCGCGCAGCGGCCGCCATAAGAGGGAGGAGGGGGGGAGGGGTCAGCTGGGGGCGAATGGGAGCACGGGGGCGTGCAGGAGGTGGCGGCGGGAAATCGGAAGGGAGGGGGGACAGGTAGAGGGAGAAGAGCTGGGGGAGGGGGGTTTAAGGGTGGTGGGGGGTGAGTTTTAGGAAGTTTAGGGAGAGATATAGGAGTAAGGTTGGGAAGATAGGGGAGGGGGGGTTGTAGAGGTGGGTGAGTTTGAGAGGTAGAGAGAAAGGATAGGAAGATAGGGGTGGTAACGGGGTAAGATAGGGGTGGTGAGTGGGGGGACAGATAGAGAAATAGGTAGATAGGAGGAGGTGGTGAGTGAGGGAGATAGATAGTGAGATAGCGAGATAGGTAGATTGGTAGATAGGAGGAGTGAGGGAGGCAGATAGCGAACGGGGTAGATAGGGGTGATACAGAGGGGGAGGCGAGTGAGGGAGAGGGATGAGACAGGAGCAGGAGGGCAGGCGCGGGAAGAGCAGAAGACGGAGGACGAAGAAGCAGAAGAACAGAAGACAGAGGATGAAGAGCAGAAGAAAGAAGCAGAAGAACAGAAGACAGAAGATGAAGAGCAGAAGAAAGAAACAGAAGAACAGAAGACAGAAGATGAAGAGCAGAAGACAGAAGATGAAGAAGAGAAGACAGAAGACAGAAGACGAAGAACAGAAGACAGAAGACCACAGAAGAAGGTGCAGGAGAAGAGGAGCGCAGAAGACAGAAGAATACAGATGAAGAAGAAGAAGAGGGGCGGCGAGTGGCAGACGAAGGAGCCAAGAAGAGGGACAGAGAAGAAGAGGCACACGCGTGTCGCGGTGCAGAGGAGAGGCTGAGAAGCACACAGATGAAGAGAGAAGACGGGGAGCAGGAGCGAAAGAAGAGTACAGAAGAAGATTACAGAAGAGGAGCGAGGAGGAAGAACAGAGAAGGAGAAAAGAAGCAGGAGAGAGGGTGAGTAGCTCTGGGCAGGGCCAGGGGCTGGGAGGTGGGGGGTACTTACTGCGAGGTGGCTGGGCAGTCTCAGGAACCTGGAGGAGCTGGAGGAGCTGCAGCTGCAGGGGGAGCGACGTACCCTTGGGTCAAGGGTCGCTACCACTGTCGCGCAGCGGCCGCCATAAGAGGGAGGAGGGGGGGAGGGTTCAGCTGGGGGCGAATGGGAGCTGGGGGGCGGGGGCGTGCAGGAGGTGGCGGCGGGAAAGCGGAAGGGAGGGGGGGACAGGTAGAGGGAGAAGAGCTGGGGGAGGGGGGTTTAAGGGTGGTGGGGGTGAGTTTTAGGAAGTTTAGGGAGAGAGATCGGAGTAAGGTTGGGAAGATAGGGGAGGGGGGTTGTAGAGGTGGGTGAGGGGTAGAGAGAAAGGATAGGAAGATAGGGGTGGTAACAGGGTAAGATAGGGGTGGCGAGTGGGGGGGAAAGATCGACAAATAGGTTGATAGGAGGAGGTGGTGAGTGAGGGAGATAGTGAGATAGAGAGATAGGTAGATTGGTAGATAGGAGGAGTGAGGGAGGCAGATAGCGAACGGGGTAGATGGGGGTGATACAGAGGGGGAGGCGAGTGAGGGAGAGAGATGAGACAGGAGCAGGAGGGCAGGCGCGGGAAGAGCAGAAGACGGAGGACGAAGAAGCAGAAGAACAGAAGACAGAAGATGAAGAGCAGAAGAAAGAAGCAGAAGAACAGAAGACAGAAGATGAAGAGCAGAAGAAAGAAGCAGAAGAACAGAAGACAGAAGATGAAGAGCAGAAGACAGAAGACGAAGAAGAGAAGACAGAAGACAGAAGACGAAGAACAGAAGACAGTAGACCACAGAAGAAGGTGCAGGAGACGAAGAGCAGAAGACAGAAGACTACAGAAGAAGATGAAGAAGAAGAGGAGCGCAGAAGACAGAAGAATACAGATGAAGAAGAAGAAGAGGGGCGGCGAGCGGCAGAGGAAGGAGCTAAGAAGAGGGACAGAGAAGAAGAGGCACACGCGTGTCGCGGTGCAGAGGAGAGGCTGAGAAGCACACAGATGAAGAGAGAAGACGGGGAGCAGGAGCGAAATAAGAGTACAGAAGAAGATTATAGAAGAGGAGCGAGGAGGAAGAACAGAGAAGGAGAAAAGAAGCAGGAGAGAGGGTGAGTAGCGCGGGGCAGGGCGAGGGGCTGGGAGGTGGGGGGTACTCACTGCGAGGTGGCTGGGCGGTCTCAGGAACCTGGAGGAGCTGGAGGAGCTGCAGTGGCAGGGGGAGCGACCTACCCTTGGGTCAAGGGTCGCTACCACTGTCGCGCAGCGGGCGCCATAAGAGGGAGGAGGGGGGGGAGGGGTCAGCTCGGGGTGAATGGGAGCTGGGGGGCGGGGCGTTCAGGAGGTGGCGGCGGGAAAGCGGAAGGGAGGGGGGGGACAGGTAGAGGGAGAAGAGCTGGGGGAGGGGGTTTAAGGGTGGTGGGGGGTGAGTTTTAGGAAGTTTAGGGAGAGAGATAGGAGTAAGGTTGGGAAGATAGGGGAGGGGGGGTTGTAGAGGTGGGTGAGTTTGAGAGGTAGAGAGAAAGGATAGTAAGATAGGGGTGGTAACGGGGTAAGATGGGGTGGTGAGTGGGGGGAAAGATAGAGAAATAGGTAGATAGGAGGAGGTGGTGAGTGAGGGAGATAGATAGTGAGATAGCGAGATAGGTAGATTGGTAGATAGGAGGAGTGAGGGAGGCAGATAGTGAACAGGGTAGATAGGGGTGATACAGAGCGGGAGGCGAGTGAGGGAGAGGGATGAGACAGGAGCAGGAGGGCAGGCGCGGGAAGAGCAGAAGACGGAGGACGAAGAAGCAGAAGAACAGAAGACAGAGGATGAAGAGCAGAAGAAAGAAGCAGAAGAACAGAAGACAGAAGATGAAGAGCAGAAGGCAGAAGACGAAGAAGAGAAGACAGAAGACAGAAGACGAAGAACAGAAGACAGAAGACCACAGAAGAAGGTGCAGGAGACGAAGCACAGAAGACAGAAGACTACAGAGGAAGATGAAGAAGAAGAGGAGCGCAGAAGACAGAAGAATACAGATGAAGAAGAAGAAGAGGGGCGGCAGAGGAAGGAGCCAAGAAGAGGGACAGAGAAGAAGAGGAACACGCGTGTCGCGGTGCAGAGGAGAGGCTGAGAAGCACACAGATGAAGAGAGAAGACGGGGAGCAGGAGCGAAAGAAGAGTACAGAAGAAGATTACAGAAGAGGAGCGAGGAGGAAGAACAGAGAAGGAGAAAAGAAGCAGGAGAGAGGGTGAGTAGCGCGGGGCAGGACGAGGGGCTGGGAGCTGGGGGGTGCTTACTGCGAGGTGGCTGGGCGGTCTCAGGAACCTGGAGGAGCTGGAGGAGCTGCAGCGGCAGGTGGAGCGACCTACCCTTGGGTCAAGGGTCGCTACCACTGTCGCGCAGCGGCCACCATAAGAGGGAGGAGGGGGGGAGGGGTCAACTGGGGGTGAATGGGAGCTGGGGGCGTGCAGGAGGTGGCGGCGGGAAAGCGGAAGGGAGGGGGGACAGGTAGAGGGAGAAGAGCTGGGGGAGGGGGGTTTAAGGGTGGTGGGGGTGGTGGGGGTGAGTTTTAGGAAGTTTAGGGAGAGAGATAGGAGTAAGGTTGGGAAGATAGGGGAGGGGGGTTGTACAGGTGGATGAGGGTGAGAGGTAGAGAGAAAGGATAGGAAGATAGGGGTGGTAACGGGGTAAGATAGGGGTGGCGAGTGGGGGGGAAAGATAGAGAAATAGGTAGATAGGAGGAGGTGGTGAGTGAGGGAGATAGATAGTGAGATAGAGAGATAGGTAGATTGGTAGATAGGAGGAGTGAGGGAGGCAGAAAGCGAACGGGGTAGATAGGGGTGATACAGAGGGGCAGGCGAGTGAGGGAGAGAGATGAGACAGGAGCAGGAGGGCAGGCGCGGGAAGAGCAGAAGACGGAGGACGAAGAAGCAGAAGAACAGAAGACAGAAGATGAAGAGCAGAAGAAAGAAACAGAAGAACAGAAGACAGAAGATGAAGTGCAGAAGAAAGAAGCAGAAGAACAGAAGACAGAAGATGAAGAGCAGAAGACAGAAGACGAAGAAGAGAAGACAGAAGACAGAAGACAAAGAACAGAAGACAGAAGACCACAGAAGAAGGTGCAGGAGACGAAGAGCAGAAGACAGAAGACTACAGAAGAAGATGAAGAAGAAGAGGAGCGCAGAAGACAGAAGAATACAGATGAAGAAGAAGAAGGGGGGCGGCGAGCGGCAGAGGAAGGAGCCAAGAAGAGGGACAGAGAAGAAGAGGCACACGCGTGTCGCGGTGCAGAGGAGAGGCTGAGAAGCACACAGATGAAGAGAGAAGACGGGGAGCAGGAGCGAAAGAAGAGTACAGAAGAAGATTACAGAAGAGGAGCGAGGAGGAAGAACAGAGAAGGAGAAAAGAAGCAGGAGAGAGGGTGAGTAGCGCGGGGCAGGACGAGGGGCTGGGAGGTGGGGGGTACTTACTGCGAGGTGGCTGGGCGGTCTCAGGAACCTGGAGGAGCTGGAGGAGCTGCAGCGGCAGGGGGAGCGACCTACCCTTGGGTAGATAAAGCATCTGCCAATGAATTCTGGGAGCCAGGTATGTACGTGATCACGAAATCGTTCTGGCTAAAGAAGAAAGCCCATCTCGCTTGACGACTGTTGCGACACTGGAAACTCCGAAGACATTCTAAATTGCGATGGTCAGTCCTGGCTACAAAAGGATCTCTGGATCCCATCAAGAAATGCCTCCGTTCCTTACATGCTACTTTGAGAGCCAGTAATTCTCGTTCCAGTACTGAATAATTGCGTTCTGCATCTGATAAGATATGAGAAAGATAAACAATAGGATGTTCTAATCCATTGTTGTCTTGGTTCTGCAGCAGAACTGCCCCAATGGCTCTGTCTGAGGCATCAGTCACAACGATAAATCTTTTGGTAATGTCAGAGTGTCGCAAAATGGGTTCTTGGGTAAAGGCCTTCTTTAATTCTTGAAAAGCGCGTTCAACATTCTCGGTCCAGACAAAACCCTTCTTCAGATTTTCTTTCTTAATTGTTTGTGTAATGAAACTTTTAGGTGGTCAAAGTTCTGGATAAACTGACAATAGAAGTTTGATAGCCCAAGGAAACATTGTATTTCCTTTATTGACGCTGGAGAAGGCCAATCTAAGATGGCACTGACCTTGTCAGGGTCCATGGATATTCCGTGTTGAATGATACTGAACCCCAAATACTTCACTTTGGTCTTATGGAATTCACACTTCTCTGGCTTACAAAATAACTGGTTCTTCTTAAGTCTTTCCAAGACCTGCAGTACATGTTCCGTATGTTGCTCAGGATCACAGGAATATATCAAAATATCATCCAGAAAGATTAATACATATTGGTTTAATAAATCAGAGAACACTGAGTCCATGAATCGTTGGAAGACAGAAGGTGCATTGGTCAATCCGAAAGGCATGACACAGTACTCATAGTGCCCAAAAGGAGTACAGAAAGCTGTCTTCCATTCATCTCCTTTTTTGATCCGTAGAAGATGATAGGCACCCCTTAAATCTAATTTGGTGAACATCTTGGCTCCATGAATGGCATCCAATATATCCCTAATTAAGGGTAACGGGTAACGATCCTTAATTGTTATTCTATTGAGTTTGTGAAAGTCGACACATGGGCGCAGATCTTTCGTCTTCTTTGGGACGAAGAAAAGAGGAGCCCCAGCAGGAGACGTAGAAGGAGCAATTAATCCGTTCTGTAAGTTATCATCTAGGTAGTCCTTGAGCATCTTCTTTTCTTGGTCTGTCAAAGAATACATTTGACCAAAGGGTACGACTTCCTCAGGAACCAATGGAATAGCACAGTCATAGATTCGATGAGGAGGTAGAATGGGATTACTGGATTTCTGAAAAATCCCAATATATTCCTGATAACAATCTGGGACTCACTGAATCATGTTTATGGAGTTAGTATTATCCTTAGTTGACTGACAGGACCTTTTAGGAGACCAATAGGAGTTAGAGGAATAACAGTTCTGCTGACAAAACAAAGACGTTAGAGATATTGTTCTCGTTTCCCAATTGATATAGGGGTTGTGTCGAGTTAACCAAGGTATTGCTAAAATCATGGTTTGATTTGGTGAGGCTATAAGATCAAAGGCAACATGTTCTTGATGCCCCCCAAATGTCAGACAAAGTGTAGGGGTTGAGGCCACCAGAGGACCTGAGGTTAAAGGAGAGCCATCAACCGTGTGTACCTGCTCAGGAGTTTCTTTATGACTACGTGGAAATCCCTTATTCTTAGCCCAGGTCTCATCCAAATAGATTCCACTGGCTCCACAATCTATGAGCGCCAGGAGATATTCTTCTGACAAAGTGCAGTGATCCTGTGAACTTTGTAACTTGACCGAGAGGATAAACAGGGTGGACATACTTTCTCTGGAGGAACATATCGATGGTACTTCAGCTCCTCCCGTCTCCTTCCTCCTTACAGGGGACGGGAGTTGGCGTTTCCCGCAGGTCTTGAGGGACGTACCGGGCAACTACGAACCAGATGGCCAGCCTTACCACAATACAGACAAAGGGGGTCATTCCGACCCTGGCGGTAAAAACCGCCAGGGCCGGGGACCGCGGATGCACCGCCAACAGGCTGGCGGTGCATCCTTGGGCATTCTGACCGCGGCGGTACAGCCGCGGTCAGAAACGGGAAACCGGCGGTGTCCCGCCGGTTTCCTGCCGCCCTTGGGAATCCTCCATGGCAGCGCTGCAGGCAGCGCCGCAATGGGGATTCCGACCCCCTTACCGCCATCCTGTCCGGATGGCGGTAACGGATGTCGTGGGGCCCCCTAACAGGGCCCCACCAAGATTTTCAGTGTCTGCCAAGCAGACACTGAAAATCGCGACGGGTGCAACTGCACCCGTCGCACCCCTTCCACTCCGCCGGCTCCATTCGGAGCCGGCATCCTCATGGAAGGGGGTTTCCCGCTGGGCTGGCGGGCGGCCTTTTGGCGGTCGCCCGCCAGCCCAGCGGGAAACTCAGAATAACCGCGGCGGTCTTTTGACCGTGCAGCGGTATTCTTACGGCGGGACATTAGCGGGCGGCCTCCGCCGCCCGCCAATGTCAGAATGAGGCCCAAAGTCCCTTTCGCGTTCTATCCTCCCTTTTTGATTCAGTTAATGGACCACGGACAAGATCAATCTGCATGGGTTCTTCAGTGGGGGATGGAGAGGCTTCAGATGGAACTTCGTCCGTTCGCCGACTCCTGGTATGAAAATTACCAGACTGGTATGGGACTTGCGTTCTACGTCTCTCCATCTTGCGCTCTCGTAGTCTATATTCAATGTTCATGACTTGATCCATCAATTCCTTCAAGGAACAAGCTGGAGGAGAATGTACAAGTTCATCTTTAATTTCTTCACGCAGGCCTTGGCAGAATAAGGTGATAAAGGTGCGTTCCACCCAAGAGGTTTCAGCTGCCAGCTGTTTGAAACGAGTTATATACTGCAGAACATCCTGATTGCCCTGCTGTATATCACATAAGGCCTCCTCAGCTGCTGCTTCCACCCAGGCCTCTCAAACATATGTTTGAAAAGAGTCAGGAAAGCAGGATAATTAGCCAGGACTGGATCTTCTGCAGAGGCCAGAGGAGTCGCCCAAGCAAGTGCAGGACCAGACAAGGCGCTGATCAGATAGCCCACCTTAGCCTTATCAGTGGAAAATTGGAGTGGACGAAAGGCAAAGAAAACCGTTAGGGCATCTAAAAACTCCTTTAGCTTCAGAGGATCTCCTGAATATCGAGGAGTAGCGGCAGATACGGGCGGTATATCCATTGACCGGGAAGACAGGACCTGTTCTAGTGCAGTGTTTTCAGCCCGTAATTGTTGTAACTCTTGGGCTTGTTGTTGGACTGTCTGCAGCATGACTTGAGCATTTTCTGCCGCCTCTCCCTGTGGATCTTCCATGGCTGCCTTGCAACACAGAACCTTTTAGCGTTGCAATCTGTCACAAACTGCACTTGACGTCTCACCTCTGGATGCAGATAGAGGCGACCCTTTCTAGTAGCCACGGTGCCGGCTGACAGGGAACGCCAAAGCAGACCGTACCCTCCAGAAGGAGTCCCAGAGGAAAAAACCCCAAGAACTGGGGAAAAACCTCAAACAAGAACTCCTAAAAAAGAAGAAGAAAAACAGGACTTGAAAACAGGAAAAAACAAGGCAAAAATTACTCCAAGGCAAAAACAGGAACGATGAACAGGAGCGAAGAGCACAACCAAAGGGAAGTGTTTGCAACGCAAGGTGGAGCAAGACTGAGTGGCTTATATACTGAAAAAGGGGAAGTGACATCACAGGAAATGAAAAGAACACCATTTTGAATTGGGAAAAGCCCATAAACAAGAATTGGAAAAAAGAGGCAGTATATAAGAAAGAGAGCATGCTGGGAAATACAAACAGGAAGAAGACAAGATGGACACAAACATGAACATGAAAAGGGCAGAATACTGAGGCAAGAAAAAAGAAAAAGAAAAAGACCAGAAGAAGGCCACCACCGACAGGGGAGATGAAAATGCCTTACAGTAGGTAAGGGCACAGTGACCTGGAGCGCAAAACACGCTTCCCAGGACGCGTTGCCAAAGTGACCAGAAAACGCGGGGAACGGCGCTCCGAGAATCGGCAACGCATTCCAACCGCAGAAGCAAAAAGAGACGCCGCATCGAGGTGCGGCGTTACACCTCCACTCCAACACCCGGGTCTGGAATCCAAGACTTTGGTGAGTGTTTCTCATGACCACCTTGTGCTGCTATTCCCTTCACAAACCACACACTCTTGTTCCAGCACAGACTGACTCATGCTGCAGAGCCAAATCCCCTTTTACCTTGTGCTATTCGTTGTCAAAAATATTTGTCCATTGCCTTGACCGCAGCACTAGCGGAAGTCACGTCATCTCCTCTGGTCACTCTGAGCTGGACCTCTTAAAATATGCAAAATGCACATTGGACACTCTAAAGGAATGAACCAGCCAGTGCCACAGTCAACCTAATTTATAAATAATACTGTGCACCGACCAACTCTGCAACTTATATCCCCTCCCTGATGAATGTATGACTGCCTGAAGCACCAAGAGGGATTTCAGAGTTATGCTTACTGTAAAGATGCCCTGCCTCTTCCTACTGTTCTTAAAACAATAGCATTGGCTATAAGTTTGGAACTATGCAGTGTGACAAACCAGCTCAATGTATAACTCCGCTCAGCTAGCTCCTGGTCCTTCCCTGATGTTGCTTGTTCTCCACATTGGGCTCCTTTTGCCCACCAGCTTGAGCTGACATCAGCTGTCAGTGGGTTTGAGAGTGGACAGCCCCAGACTAGTCCTCCATGGGCACAGAGCCATCTTCATTCTCATGACCAGACTCACTGCCAAATAGCTCCCAACTGCTACTAGAGTGTTGCTGCACTTTCACTCAGGTCCTTAACAACTTCCCACCAAAATGTGGAAGTTAGAGGGAAGGGATTTCACACAGCAGCTTGAAGCCACTCAGGTATGGAGCTTAGGTATTTCTTTCATACTATGCCCTTAGGTTATAAGAACAGCGGACAGGTACTGCCCAGGCTCCAATGTCCTTCCGGCAGCCCATGTCTCCTAGCTCCTGCTCCACGTCACATTGTCTCGGCATTGCAGACAGGACATTAGACATACAGCGAATGGGAACACACAGGATACCGCAGGCTCTTTCCCACTCATCGCCTTCTTCAAATAATGTGCTGTAGCCTCCAGGCATTAAAATATTAATCATCAGTGGAAGCTTAGACAGAGGGTTCAAAGACTGAACGCTCAATAAGTCCCACCTCAATTATTCTCTAATATTTCACTGGCTACCCCTCTTAAATCCCTTCATCTGACAGCTGACTTTAAGACAGTCCCTGAAGCTGGGTCTTAACACAGCACTTTTCGCTACTCTGAGATGTCCTGGTGAATGACCCTTCTTGGTGCAGATTACAGCTGCCATACTCAAAAGCTTTGTGAGTTACAGTCCCTTAAATTGACCCATGAACAAGAAAAGGAGCTCGGGTCTCCCTTGCATGCACCTTCAAACCCTATTTAACCTGAGTTTATTAGATGTCTTTTCTCAAATTCAAAGCTTTTTAAACTTGCCTTCTATTGATCATGACAGAGCATGGGGATTCTGAATGAATCTAACATTGTTACACAGTAACTAGGGGTGGGTGAAAAAGTCTGCTCCGTCGGCGGAGTTTACAGAGTTTTACCCACTCCGCACTCGGAGCGCAGAGTTCCAGCAAAACTCTGCCAACCGCTGCATGGTAAAGATTTTTCTCGCACACAGCTCACCAACCTTAAGTTGGCAAGCAGAAATGTTTCACCTAGTGCGATTTTCAAGTGCTACAATGCTTCCTCGCAATATTTCTCAATGCAGATGATAGCGTCAGGTTGCAACTGTTCACGCTGAGAAAGCTGTCGGTCATGTAGACCTACTCAAGCAGCAGAAAGAGGCAGCGCCCTCTGGCACGCTAGGTGGTGCAGTTTGCGCGAAAGAAGCTCTTGGTGCTAAAAGTCAGTAAGAACAGCGTGACATGCCCGATTCCACCCACTTGTAGATCTCTGCAGAATGTTGCAGAATTTTTTTGTAACTCCACAGAAGTTCATGGAGAAAAACTCTGTGAGTTCCTCCCAGGCCTAGTGGTAACGCTATGGATCCTGCTTCCACTTGAACTTTGTCAAAAACCACAGTAGCTCTCTGGTGTGACTTAAAAATGACAATGTTACAGATAAAAAAACTAGCAGTATGCAAAAGTACATATTCTTTCACGAAGTGTCCTGAACATTTTCCAGAATTAACTGAAATTAATCAAATGGCACAAAAAGTGGTTTGACAGTGTCTTGTGTGGACTTTTTTCCAAGGGTATATCTTTCTTTAAAAAAAAGTCTAATGAGACTCTGGCAGGAGAGTGGTTTGAGCAAACACAGGAATGGTCACATGCACAGGGACCTTGTGTGAGCTCAAAGCCAGGCTATCTTTTCCAGGCGGCAGTTCAGAGGTCAGGGGGTGTGCTTGGGATGAGAGATTCCAAGTTCAGCAGTCCACTTTATCCCCCTCGTGGCCCCTCTCAGCAGCTGCAACAATATCTGACTCTTGCTAAGGGCAACTAAAACTCCTCCTCTTAAACAAACGCTACAAGAGGCTGTTGACAAGTAATATTTATCCATGACAGCGTTGCATCAGCTTTCAGGTGTGCTTCATATTTTCCAACAATAACTTAGAAGTGGACAAGCAGGGCACAGGTAAGGGACCTAACGGGAAGTGGAAAGAGAGAGGAATGTAGATTGCTAGGGGTACTAAGTGAGAGAAAACACAATATTTAGCAAAATAACCAACATTTTTGAAGACTTTTAAAACACACAGAGAAAGAAAGCGTGTGTGTGCTTTTGCCTGCATGCATGTAAAAATTCATGGTGAAATCCGACACCCCACCAAATCTGACTGAAAGCACCTGTACCCAACTATTTACCTCAAAATACATTTATTTTGGGGTGTAACACCCTAAACATTCCCACTGACGCTACATCCCTGTCAGTTTTATACCTTGCTTCCGGTATGGGCCATTGGCACAAGGCGTTGTGTCTGATTGGCTAGTCTGCCTCTGTCACTAACGTTCTTCTCCAATTGCACCCATCATTCTTGGGCTTGGGTTCAGTCCAGGGAGAATTGAACCAGAGTCCTTTGACCCCAGAAAACATTTGATGCTAGGTTTGATTGTACGTGGCTGTAGCGTTTTCTCCAGCCTAGTCCCCGCTGAATGACGAGGCCACACATGGAGCTGTAATTCACACATCCTTATTCCTCCGCGTACACCTGTATGCTCCAAAATTCTAAACCAAGCTTTCATACATTCTATTCTAGCGATTATGTCACACACTGATACGGAGTCCTCGGGAGTCAGAAAGGTTCCCTTCTAAATCATGCCAGACACTCCAGTGGCAACAGCCGTTAGATTTTTGATTCAGTAACATACATTATGCTTTAATTAACCTACTGTGGGAGGTGAACAGCAGAGAACAAGACCTGAAACAGGGCATTTTAATACCAAGCAGTTAAACAAATGCGGGGGAATGAAAAGGGTGACTGATCAGTGAATGCTTAGTGGTGCCAACACATTGCTGTCGGCTCAGTGAGCACTTTGTTTTTTTCAGTCCAACAATAGTAGGTTGAAGGAAACATTCTTGGCAACGCTTTACAGATAACAAATGGAGTGTGCACAATGCCACACAGCTCCAGTTAAACCTTATAAACAATTGTAGATATAATTGTGCCATAAATAAAAAGAGACAGCGGCTGCAATCAGTTACTCTAGCCAACTCTACCATGGCAGCTGGAGCTGAAAGATGGTTTTCTCCTGCACAGGGGCACATTTGCCCTCCGCGTGACTGCGCATTCATCCATTTCACAGCATGACCTACTGCTGACCAATCAGGCAGTGCCCGACGTGTGAAAAGTGTTTTTCTCTCATAGTAACCCTGAGTCTTGCCGGAGAACA
This sequence comes from Pleurodeles waltl, assembly GCF_031143425.1. NCBI lineage: Eukaryota > Metazoa > Chordata > Amphibia > Caudata > Salamandridae > Pleurodeles > Pleurodeles waltl. Next base: position 995,540,415 of record NC_090450.1, on the reverse strand, counting down.
GAATTCCCTTCTACCATCTATCAGAGGAGGCTGAGTTTGTTAACTGGAGCTTCGAGCTATGTAGTTTCTGTCATCTAAGTGGTAATACAGGAATGCTCATCTGTCTGTGATATAGTCATTCACTCACTGAGCCCTTTACGAGGTACTTCTACGTTAGAGAATGGTTGCACAGTAGGTGGGATGATGTCAAGGAAACACTGACTATGGCCAAAAAATAACTATACATTAGAATATTGGAATGTGGAGAGCTCCATTGAAGACAGTAGAGAAGTTCTCGGCTTATAACGGCAGGTATAATCCCTCTTTTGCAACATTCCAATATTTGTCTTCCTATGTCTTCCATTTTAATTTAGAACATTCTACCCTGATGCCACAGGCTACACTGACTGTTAAAGACCCTCTTCCTCGTTTTAGGCCCTCACCTCTTGGGTCAGGTACTTTAACCCCTTCGCTGCCAGGCCTTTTCCCCCTCCTGTGCCGAGCCTTTTTTTTGGCTATTTGGAGCAGTTCGCGCTTAGGCCCTCATAACTTTTTGTTCACATAAGCTACCCACGCCAAATTTGCGTCCTTTTTTTCCAACATCCTAGGGATTCTAGAGGTACCCAGACTTTGTGGGTTCCCCAGAAGGAGGCCAAGAAATTAGCCAAAAAACAGTGAAAATTTCGTTTTTTTTTAAAAAATGGGAAAAATGGGCTGCAGAAGAAGGCTTGTGGTTTTTTCCCTGAAAAGGGCATCAACAAAGGGTTTGCGGTGATAAAATCACCAGCTTCCCAGCTTTCAGGAACAGGCAGACTTGAATCAGAAAACCCAATTTTTCAACACAATTTTGGCATTTTACTGGGACATACCCCATTTTTACGATTTTTTGTGCTTTCAGCCTCCTTCCAGTCAGTGACAGAAATAGGCATGAAACCAACGCTGGATCCCAGAAACCTCAACATTTTTGAAAAGTAGACATAAATCTGAATTCAGCAAGGGGTAATTTGTGTAGATCCTACAAGGGTTTCCTACAGAAAATAACAACTGAAAAAGAAAAATATTGAAATTGAGGTGAAAAAAACATCAATTTTTCTCTACGTTTTACTCTCTAACTTTTTCCAGCAATGTCAGATTTTCGAAAGCAATATACTGTTACGTCTGCTGGACTCTTCTGGTTGCGGGGATGTATAGGGCTTATAGGTTCATCAAGAACTCTAGGTACCCAGAGCCAATAAATGACCTGCACTCTGCAGTGGGTTTTCAATCTATGCCGGGTATACAGCAATTCACTTGCTGAAATATAAAGAGTAAAAAATAGCTATCAAGAAAACCTTTGTATTTCCAAAAAGGGCACAAGATAAGGTGTTGAGAAGCAGTGGCTATTTGCACATCTCTGAATTCCGGGGTGCCCATACTAGCATGTGAATTACAGGGCATTTCTCAAATAGATGTCTTTTTTACACACTGTCTTCCATTTGGAAGGAAAAAATGTAGAGAAAGACAAGGGGCAATAACACTTGTTTTGCTATTCTATGTTCCCCCAAGTCTCCCCATAAAAATGATACCTCACTTGTGTGGGTAGGCCTATCGCCCGCGGCAGGATATGCCCCAAAACACAACGTGGACACATCACAGAAAACAGAGCTGTTTTTAGCAAAGTGCCTACCTGTAGATTTTGGCCTCTAGCTCAGCCGCCACCTAGGGAAACCTACCAAACCTGTGCATTTCTGAAAACTAGAGACCTAGGGGAATCCAAGATAGGGTGACTTGTGTGGCTCGGACCAGGTTCTGTTACCCAGAATCCTTTGCAAACCTCAAAATTTGGCTAAAAAAACACATGTTCCTCATATTTCTGTGGCAGAAAGTTCTGGAATCTGAGAGGAGCCACAAATGTCCTTCCACCCAGCGTTCCCCCACGTCTCCCGATAAAAATTATACCTCACTTGTGTGGGTAGGCCTAGCGCCCGCGACAGAAAACGCCCCAAAGCGCAACGTGGACACATCCAAATTTGTGAAGGAAAACAGAGGTGTGTTTTGCAAAGTGCCTACCTGTAGATTTTGGCCTGTAGCTCAGCCGCCACCTAGGGAAACATACCAAACCTGTGCATTTCTGAAAACTAGAGACCTAGGGGAATCCAAGATAGGGTGACTTGTGTGGCTCGGACCAGGTTCTGTTACCCAGAATCCTTTGCAAATCTCAAAATTTGGCTAAAAAAACACATGTTCCTCACATTTCTGTGGCAGAAAGTTCTGGAATCTGAGAGGAGCCACAAATTTCCTTCCACCCAGCGTTCCCCCACGTCTCCCGATAAAAATGATACCTCACTTGTGTGGGTAGGCCTAGCGCCCCCGACAGAAAACGCCCCAAAGCGCAACGTGGACACATCCAAATTTGTGAAGGAAAACAGAGGTGTTTTTTGCAAAGTGCCTACCTGTAGATTTTGGCTTGTAGCTCAGCCGCCACCTAGGGAAACCTACCAAACCTGTGCATTTCTGAAAACTAGAGACCTAGGGGAATCCAAGATGAGGTGACTTGTGTGGCTCGGACCAGGTTCTGTTACCCAGAATCCTTTGCAAACCTCAAAATTTGGCTAAAAAAACACATGTTCCTCACATTTCTGTGGCAGAAAGTTCTGGAATCTGAGAGGAGCCACGAATTTCCTTCCACCCAGCGTTCCCCCACGTCTCCCGATAAAAATGATACCTCACTTGTGTGGGTAGGCCTAGCGCCCGTGACAGGAAACGCCCCAAAGCGCAACGTGGACACATCCAAATTTGTGAAGGAAAACAGAGGTGTTTTTTGCAAAGTGCCTACCTGTAGATTTTGGCCTGTAGCTCAGCCGCCACCTAGGGAAACCTACCAAACCTGTGCATTTCTGAAAACTAGAGACCTAGGGGAATCCAAGATGGGGTGACTTGTGTGGCTCGGACCAGGTTATGTTACCCAGAATCCTTTGCAAACCTCAAAATTTGGCTAAAAAAACACATGTTCCTCACATTTCTGTGGCAGAAAGTTCTGGAATCTGAGAGGAGCCACAAATTTCCTTCCACCCAGCGTTCCCCCCCGTCTCCCGATAAAAATGATACCTCACTTGTGTGGGTAGGCCTAGCGCCCGTGACAGGAAATGCCCCAAAGCGCAACGTGGACACAGCCAAATTTTTTAAGGAAAACAGAGGTGTTTTTTGCAAAGTGCCTACCTGTAGATTTCGGCCTGTAGCTCAGCTGCCACCTAGGGAAACCTACCAAACCTGTGCATTTCTGGAAACTAGAGACCTAGGGGAATCCAAGATGGGGTGACTTGTGTGGCTCGGACCAGGTTCTGTTACCCAGAATCCTTTGCAAACCTCAAAATTTGGCTAAAAAAGCACATGTTCCTAACATTTCTGTGGCAGAAAGTTCTGGAATCTGAGAGGAGCCACACATTTCCTTCCACCCAGCGTTCCCCCACGTCTCCCGATAAAAATGATACCTAACTTGTGTGGGTAGGCCTAGCGCCCGCGACAGGAAACGCCCCAAAGCTCAACGTGGACACATCCAAATTTGTGAAGGAAAACAGAGGTGTTTTTTGCAAAGTGCCTACCTGTAGATTTTGGACTGTAGCTCAGCCGCCACCTAGGGAAACCTACCAAACCTGTGCATTTCTGAAAACTAGAGACCTAGGGGAATCCAAGATTGGGTGGCTTGTGTGGCTCGGACCAGGTTCTGTTACCCAGAATCCTTTGCAAACCTCAAAATTTGGCTAAAAAAACACATGTTCCTCACATTTCTGGGGCAGAAAGTTCTGGAATCTGAGAGGAGCCACGAATTTCCTTCCACCCAGCGTTCCCCCACGTCTCCCGATAAAAATGATACCTCACTTGTGTGGGTAGGCCTAGCGCCCGTGACAGGAAATGCCCCAAAGCGCAACGTGGAGACAGACAAATTTTTGAAGGAAAACAGAGGTGTTTTTTGCAAAGTGCCTACCTGTAGATTTCGGCCTGTAGCTCAGCCGCCACCTAGGGAAACCTACCAAACCTGTGCATTTCTGAAAACTAGAGACCTAGGGGAATCCAAGATGGGGTGACTTGTGTGGCTCGGACCAGGTTCTGTTACCCAGAATCCTTTGCAAACCTCAAAATGTGGCTAAAAAAACACATGTTCCTAACATTTCTGTGGCAGAAAGTTCTGGAATCTGAGAGGAGCCACAAATTTCCTTCCACCCAGCGTTCCCCCACGTCTCCCGATAAAAATGATACCTCACTTGTGTGGGTAGGCCTAGCGCCCGCGACAGGAAACGCCTCAAAGCGCAACGTGGACACATCCAAATTTGTGAAGGAAAACAGAGGTGTTTTTTGCAAAGTGCCTACCTGTAGATTTTGGCTTGTAGCTCAGCCGCCACCTAGGGAAACCTACCAAACCTGTGCATTTCTGAAAACTAGAGACCTAGGGGAATCCAAGATGGGGTGACTTGTGTGGCTCGGACCAGGTTCTGTTACCCAGAATCCTTTGCAAACCTCACAATTTGGCTAAAAAAACACATGTTCCTCACATTTCTGTGGCAGAAAGTTCTGGAATCTGAGAGGAGCCACGAATTTCCTTCCACCCAGCGTTTCCCCACGTCTTCCGATAAAAATGATACCTCACTTGTGTGGGTATGCCTAGCGCCCGCGACAGGAAACGCCCCAAAGCGCAACGTGGACACATCCAAATTTGTGAAGGAAAACAAAGGTGTTTTTTGCAAAGTGCCTACCTGTAGATTTTGGCCTGTAGCTCAGCCGCCACCTAGGGAAACGTACAAAACCTGTGCATTTCTGAAAACTAGAGACCTAGGGGAATCCAAGATGAGGTGACTTGTGTGGCTCGGACCAGGTTCTGTTACTCAGAATCCATTGCAAACCTCAAAATTTGGCTAAAAAAACACATGTTCCTCACATTTCTGTGGCAGAAAGTTCTGGAATCTGAGAGGAGCCACAAATTTCCTTCCACCCAGCATTCCCCCATGTCTCCCGATAAAAATGATACCTCACTTGTGTGGGTAGGCCTAGCGCCCGCGACAGAAGACACCCCAAAACGCAACGTGGACACATCACATTTTTTCATTGAAAACAGTGCCTACCTGTAGATTTTGGCCTGTAGCTCAGCCGCCACCTAGGGAAACCTACCAAACCTGTGCATTTCTGAAAACTAGAGACCTAGGGGAATCGAAGATGGGGTGACTTGCGGAGCTCTGACCAGGTTCTGTTACCCAGAATCCTTTGCAAACCTCAAATTCTGTCTAAAAAAACACATTTTCCACACATTTCGGTGACAGAAAGTTCTGGGATCTGAGTGGAGCCACAAATTTCCTTCCACCCAGCGTTCCCCCAAGTCTCCCGATAAAAATGATACCTCACTTCTGTGGGTGGGCCAGGTGCCTGCAACAGAATAAGGCCCAAAACTTGTAGAGATAGAGGGGATAGCACAGCAAGTTTATAATGACATATTCTTTTATACATCTTTAGACTGACTCTGCTTTGGGGACCCACATAAGTGAGGTGTCATTTTACTTGGGAGACTGAGGGGAACACTGGGGAGTAGCAATTGTGTGCTGGAGTGGTGATCCTACGAAGAAAAGTAAGGAAAATATGCTTTTTTAAGCACATTTTGAGGTTTACAGAGGAGTCTGGGTAAGAAAATATTGGGGGATCCACGTAAGCCACACCTCCCTGGACTCCTTGGGGTGTCTAGTTTTAAAAAATGTCTGGGTTTGGTAGGTTTCCCTAGATGAAGGCCGCACACAGGACCAAAAACATAGGTGCCCTCTCCCCCCCAAACACAGGTAGTTTTGTAATATATCGTTTTGATGTGCCCACATACGTCCGTGATGTGCCAAACACTAACATTTTGAAAAGAAACACACTTAGGTTATGTGAAAAAGACCCCTCACCCACCAACCAAGTTGGTGGCATGCTTCATCATCGGGGTCCCACCTGAGGCACCTAGCGTGTCACAGGTGTGCTGCGACGCCTGATTACAGCGGAGCAGGTTTTGTCATTTTTACCACACATACTGGTTGGATTTGGCACGAGGGTGAGTGATGGTTCAGTGGATCAAATGTTACTAACAAGAGCTTTCACAAAAATGAAATGCACGGTTAGTAACTGAAAGGCAAAAAACTGAACCAATGACTCACAGCTCGTGAGCTGTAAAGCCGCGACAAGGCACCAACCGCTTTACAGTCCATTCACACAACTTTCATACATGACACACACAAGGCCATTCACACCGCCAGCCACGGGCCCAGCACATTACAACACTCACATCGACAGACAGCGCCACTCAAGGGCCCATCACTTACATACGCCCACATGCCTGATACAACAATCACACCTGCTGATGGGAGTGTGTGGACTGGTGTTTGGCTGGCAGTGTGTTGCAGTAGCCAACAGCAAGTCAATATGTACACTCTCAGCCAAGCCCCACTCCACACACAATGGCATCATTTTTTTTTTTTTTTTTTAACAGAGGAACCCCTAACTAAGTAGAAAGAATTACAAAACTACAAACACAAAAGCTCTAACTAAGAACATGACAGAAATGCTAACCATGAAACTAAACACATGAAAATACAAAACAGACATGAGTTTACACTCATGGTTGTTCCCAGAAATTCTTCTGGGTGTGGTAATTCTTAAAACAAGCACGACACACAGCCCAGGCTTTGAAGGACAATCTGGGCAGTACATTCGAGTCTCCCTCCGGATACCTCTTCGAAAACACACTCTACATTTCTTAGCTGGAAAGTCTTTTTTGGGTGTGGGAGGAATGTGCTCAGCAAAGTGGTGATCTTTCAATCTAGCCACATCCTCCACCACTGCTTCTCTAGGAACTCTGGCCTGTTCCACCACAATAAGGCTCTCTATCACTGACTCCTGAAATTTCACAAATGTCATCTTTGACTCTGGAGACCTATCCCTAAACACAATTTAAGCATTGAAGGTTGCTAAGTGGAAGAGGTGAAGTGCTAACTTCTTATACCAAACGTAAGACTTACGAATAGCAGTATAAGGTTCCAACCTCTGGTCAACTCTATCTACACCTCCCATGTGCTTATTATAATCTAAAATGCACACAGGTTTGCGCACTTCAGCAACCTGGCCCCAAACAGTCACAGGGGAAGTACTCTCATCATGGATGGTACTTAGCATGTAGACATCCCTCTTGTCTGAAAATTTCAAAGCTAGCAGCTCCTCGTTCCGCAAGGCACAGCACTGTCCTCTCTCAAGTTTTTTACAGACAAGCTCCCTTGGATAGCCTTTCCGGTTAGAACGGATTGTGCCACAAGCAACTGTGTCCACTCTAAACAATTCCTTGAACAATTGCACACCAGTGTAGAAGTTATCTACATACAAATGGTGACCTTTGTTGAACAGTCGTCTACCAAGATCCCACACAATTTTCTCAGTAACTCCAAAAGTGGGAGGACAACCAGGGGGGTCAATATTGGAATCCCTACCAGTGTACACACGGAAACTATACACATATCCTGTCCTACTTTCAGACAGCATATACAATTTAATTCCATATCGTGCCCTTTTGCTAGGAATGTACTGCCTAAAAACCAAACGACCCTTGAAGAGGACCAAAGACTCGTCCACACTTAACTCTTTGCCTGGAACATAGACCTCCGAAAACCGATCTATAAAATGATCAAGTACAGGCCTAATCTTAAAAAGACGGTCAGAATCTGGGTGATCTCGTGGCAAGGCTAATGCATTGTCAACAAAATGCAGCATCCTAAGAAGAAGCAAATACCGATTACGACTCATGGTCGCTGGAAATATAGCTGTTGCCATCAAGGGACTAGTAGACCAATACGAAGCCAGTGACGGCTTCCTTATAAACCCCATCAAAAAAGTCAAACCCCAAAACTTTTTTAACTCCTCCAAATTTGTGGGAATCCACTGGGCAGCTCTAGAGTGTGGCCTAAGCCTAGCAGCGTTGTCCCTCAAATGCTGCTCCGCATACAAATTAGTCTGCTCAACAATCTCTTCCAAAAACATATCATCCATGAATAACTCAAAGAAATTGATAGGCATAAAGTTCTCTGTATTGGCGTTACACCCCGGGAGACCAGTAAAGGCAGGCAACTCTGGCTGCTCCATGTTTGGGGCAACCCAGACATCAGGTCTTATAACGGGAAACCTTTCAGCCCCAGGTTGCTGCACTATTGGCACATCAATGTCCTCCTCTAAAACAGGCCCTTCATCTGCACTGAGTGTGGCTTCATCATCAGAAGATTCCCCTCCAACAGAAACATCACTGCCAGAATCTCTGACTTCCTCCTCTGCCTCAGATGCAGAGTCCGTCTCATAGTCATGATCAGACTGTGACTCAAAAAGCATACCAACCACCTGCTGAGCGGTCATCCTGCGGCTAGCCATGATCTCTCCTGCTAAAATTAACTGGACAAATTCACCACCAACAACCAGCACTGTGTAAGACAAGTAACAAAGTGTAGCTTTGTTAGTAAGAGTTATAAACTCAAAAACTATACCGCTCACTTGCCTGAAAAAGCTTGATTCACCAGCAACTACACAGCAATCACCAATGATATCCCACTAAAAATAAAGAAAGAAAGGCAAATTAGAAATAAGACAAAACAAATATCATTGTGCACAAACCTAAGGACAATTTCACACACAATCCTGCATTTAGTACACCCCCTACAAACATGTCATTCATGCATTGCAACAATACTCCTTTGGAGTAAATTGTTTTTACTTACCTAAAACATGCAACTGTGCAAACTGCAGGTCAACCACCGCCAAAACCGCAAGGAGCCACAGCAAATAAAGCAAAAGCTTTGAACTAGAACAAAAAGGAGGAAAACATTTTTTATCACAAATGCAAAGACTTCTTCAGTTGACAAACACCCCACCATCAAACATTTAGAAATTGGTGCCTAAGTGGATTCTGCCATAGGGGCAGATGGCCCTACTAAAAAAATAGGCCTGTCTGCCCCAAGGAAGCCAGAAAATACCTTTAGTAGTGTGTCCCCATGGAGAGCGACCCTTGCCAAAGGGGACAGCCCTCAAACAAACAAAAAAAACAAAAAAACACACACAACACTATCCCTGGTGCCTAAGTGGCTTCTGCCCCCCTTGGTGGCAGACCAGCCTAGAAATAATAGGCTGATCTGTCTCCAAGGGGTGCAGAAATGGCCTGGGTACAAGTGCCCCCAAAGTGGGGGGCGACCCTTGCCCAAGGCCCCCCCCATCCACTAACACACACATACACACACACTATCCCTGGTGTCTAAGTGGCTTCTGCCCCCCTTGGGGGCAGGTGGGCCTAACACAATAGGCCGTCTGCCCCCAGGGGGTGTAGAAATGGCCAACAGGTCAATGCCCCCCTTGGGGGGGCGCCCCGTGACCAAGGGGACGCCCCCCCCCCCACAGAAATAAACAAATAAAAAAAAATCCCTGGCGTTCTAGTGGTTTCTGCCCCCCTTGGGGGCAGACCAGCCTAAAAATAATAGGCTGATCTGTCTCCAAGGGGTGCAGAAATGGCCTGGGTACATGTGCCCCCAAAGCTGGGGGCGACCCTTGCCCAAGGCCCCCCCCATCCACTAACACACACACACACACACACACACTATCCCTGGTGTCTAAGTGGCTTCTGCCCCCCTTGGGGGCAGGTGGGCCTAACAAAATAGGCCCATCTGCCCCCAGGTGGTGTAGAAATGGCCAACAGGTCAATGCCCCCCTTGGGGGGGCGCCCCGTGACCAAGGGGACGCCCCCCCACAAAAAAAAACAAATAAAGAAAAAAACCTGGCGTTCTAGTGGTTTCTGCCCACCTTGGGGGCAGACCAGCCTAAAAATAATAGGCTGATCTGTCTCCAAGGGGTGCAGAAATGGCCTGGGTACATGTGCCCCCAAAGTGGGGGGCGACCCTTGCCCAAGGCCCCCCCCCCATCCACTAACACACATACACACACACACTATCCCTGGTGTCTAAGTGGCTTCTGCCCCCCTTGGGGGCAGGTGGGCCTACAAAAATAGGCCCATCTGCCCCCAGTGGGGCAGAAATGGCCAACAGGTCAATGCCCCCCTTGGGGGGGCGCCCCGTGCCCAAGGGGACGCCCCCCCCACAAAAATAAGCACATTAAAAAAAATCCCTGGCGTTCTAGTGGTTTCTGCCCCCCTTGGGGCAGATCAGCCTAAAAATAATAGGCTGTTCTGCCCTCAAGGGGGGCAGAAATGGCCCTAAAAGACATGCCCCCCAAAGGGGAGCAACCCTTGCCCAAGGGGGCGCCCCCCCCCATCCACTACACACACAATCCCTGGTGCCTAAGTGGCTTCTGCCCCCCTTGGGGGCAGATGGACCTAAAAAAAATAGGCCGATTTGCCCCCAAGGGGGGCAGAAAAGGCCAACAGTTCTCTGCCCCCTTGGGGGGGGCGCCCCTTGCCCAAGGGGGCACCCCCCCCCACATAAATACACATAAAAATAAAAAACCCTGGTGATCTAGTGTTTTCTGCCCCCCTTGGGGGCAGATCTGGCTAAAAAGTAGCCAATCTGCCCTCAAGGGGGGCAGAAATGGCCCTAAAAGACATGCCCCCCAAAGGGGAGCGACCCTTGCCCAAGGGGGCGCCCCCCCATCCACTACACACACAATCCCTGGTGCCTAAGTGGCTTCTGCCCCCCTTGGGGGCAGATGGACCTAAATAAAATAGGCCGATCTGCCCCCAAGGGGGGCAGAAAAGGCCAACAGTTCTCTGCCCCCTTGGGGGGGGCGCCCCTTGCCCAAGGGGACACCCCCCCACACATAAATGCACATAAAAATATAAATCCCTGGTGATCTAGTGTTTTCTGCCCCCCTTGGGGGCAGATCTGGCTAAAAAGTAGCCAATCTGCCCCCAAGGGGGGCAGAAATGGCCTAAGTAATTGCCCCCTAAAGGGGAGCGACCCTTGCCCAAGGGGCCGCTCCCCGCAAGCCGAAATCTGCAAATACATAAAAAAAAAAACAATCCCTGGTGTCTAGTGGGCATTCCTGCTGCCCGATCGCAATGCGATCGGGCAGCAGGAATGCTCAAAGAGACACCGGGGGAAAGGAAAAGCCTTTCCTTTCCCCCGGTGCCTCTTTAGCCCAAACCCCCCACCCACCGGGAAGAGGAACTCACCTCTTCACACCACGCCGCACAGGAAGCAAATGGCTTACTGTGCGACGGCACCCGATAATGAAGTCAGCGCGCGATCGCGCGCTGACGTCATTATGGGGGGTGGGGGGGCTCGGGGGTGGAAGGGGAAGGGCTTTCCCTTCCATCCCTGACTTTGGGGGGTGGGGGGAAGCACACAGAGGGAGCGAGAGCGCTCCCTCTGGGCTGTGTGCCGAGGACGTAGTGGTTACGTCCTCGGCACAGCAGCACTGTGCCGCAGGACGTAACCACTACGTCCGCGGCACAGAAGGGGTTAACCACTGATCTAGCCCCCAGCAGTGGGCTATAAGGCTATCATGGCATCTGAGCGGTGCCATTGGCCATTCCTTTATCTGTAAACAAGCTTCCTGCCCAAGCAGACCCCAGGAAATGGATTAATTAATAAACAAGAGTACAGGAGCGGTTTGCCCATTAGGACGGAGGAGCATCGTGCCCTCTGCCTAAAATGCCCCACAGGGATGAAAAAGTAAAATGGTAATAAAGTTAATTTATTTCCATTTTATTTTCCAGCCTCCCATCCTGAACCGAGTGTCACCCTGGGGCTGGGCCACTGCTGATGAGTGGCAGCAGCGAGCTGTGTGTAGTTTAAAGTGCGTATGTCTTTTTCGCCGGCTGTCTTGCGATGGCCGGTCAGGCAATGCATTCTGAACTTTTCTAAACTAGTTGTCTTAAGACAGTGGGGGTAGAGAAAGCACAGGCCTCCTGTGCTCTTGAGAGCGCTTCTCTCATACTGGTTATGTGCATGAGAGCAGCGCTGGAGACCAGAGCAAGGAGGACATCATGCAGCAAGCAGGGCAAGTGTTGTTTTTCTTTTTATGTGCACACACCACTCACCTTGCATGCATGCGCACACCAAAACCACATTCACCCACCCCACTCCACTCTGCCTACATGCCACCTGCCACTGACAGAGTATTTACAATTTTGAAAAATGATGCATCACAATGTTTCACCCTGATTGAGACCTCTTCATTTCAAGTGAAATATCAAAAGTGGTGTAACATAGGGGATGTTGTGTTTACGACATTCCTTGGATTGTACCTGGCATATTTCCTAAGCTGCAGAAGGAAATAGATACTTTCTTGAGAAAAGGAGAACTGACAGATGTCTCTGACCCCTTCCTACTCAGTTGTGCTCATATGGGCAGGATGGGGAAGGAGTCGTAGAGAACCGGTCAGCGAACCTCTTATCTGTAGTTGACAACAGCCCAGCCTGATCCATGAAATAAAAACACAAACACACACAAATAATTGGTGCCTTTTGCTGTGTGAATACGTATTATTCAATATTTGTCTACACATAATTTGAATAATAATATAAATATTTTGAACAGCTCAGCAAGTAATATACACATTACCGGGAAGGTTAGATATGTACCAGTGATATTTCATTACACATCCCTATTCAATTGGTGTAACCCCTACCTATGTTAAAGCTAGTTGTGTAACAGCATAGTTGTTTTAGCTAAGTCATGTAAAGCCCTCCATATAACATATTTTATAAGGCCATAAGGCCTGGAGTCAGAACTCTGTTTTTCAGCATTCCTACAGCGACCAGTCTGTTTGCTCTACCTTGTGCCAAACACCAGTATCTTATAAACCATCCTTATGTACAGTGTTCTATAGAGCAAGGAGGAATCAACTTGTGCTCAGCCCCTGTTCTGCTCCACAGGACAGAGTAAACTATAGGAAGTTTACAAAAGCCTAGTACTATGATCTTTTCTCCTTCTTTCAGTATGAAACTTGCAAGATTATCTCTCCTTCTGGCCCCATATCTACTGCTTTTTTCTCTGGCGTGTTAACAGGAGCATCAGAAAACATGAAATTCAGGAGCATGTTTTCTATCTTACACATACTGTTAGAAAACAAGCAGGCCTGTTTACTAGGCCATACGCTTCCATCAGGCATTAAATCAATTAAATGCAAAAACAGTAAACGCATGAACACACAGCAAGGGCTTTGTTGTATGTAACAGTATGGAAACAAATAAAAAAAGTCTCACCTCACAATCTGTTTTCACTCACCGGGCTTGCAGTTCTCTAGTAGGCTCCCACGCATAGTAGCCGCCACCAGGCCCTATCATCAAATAAATTGTAAATGTATTTACACAGGACTTGCCACCCCTGATGAGGCATTGAAGCGCTACATTCAGCGAGTAGCACGCTGCACCAGAAACTAAGATTGGTATTTAGTATGGTTCATGTGTTTGAGCACAACAACCTTTGTCACTTGTACAAGTCACAAATGCTACAATTGCCCCATTTCTATTTACCTACTATGAGACTAAGGCCCTCCTTACAACATTGGTGGTAAAAGCCGCTTACCGCCGTGCAGAAGACCGCCAACACACTGCTGCGGCCGCAGAATTCCGCCACGGTCATTATGACCCAAAGCCCAGAATCCGCCAAAATCTAGACACCCACACAAGTCCGCCACACCAAAGGTAAGTGATAAACTGGCCATAAGAAATCCTCCACCGTCACGCCAACAGGAATACGCCCACACTATCACGACCCATGAATCCACGCAGCGGTCTTTCAACCTCGGTATTCCATTGGCGGTACACACTGCCGAGCTCAAAATACACACACATTTACAAAATACTACCACATTGGACATCTCGAAATACACATACAGACACCACTCCCACACACCCAATACAATATAAGACACACACCCACATCACCCACAAACCCTTACGACAACAATTGCGACTGAAGGCCAGAGAGAGACACCACCATCTACAAACGAGCATCCACAGGCACTCAACACCCTCACCCACATAACAGCCATGCACCTCACACAACACACCTCTAAAATCACCCCACACATCACAACACACACCACCCCACACATCAGCCACACCACCCCATCCACGGCAAAGACACCCCAGGTTCTCTGAGGAGGAGCTCAGGGTCATGGTGGAGGAAATCATCCGGGTAGAGCCACAGCTATTCGGATCACAGGTGCAGTACACCTCCATAGCTAGGAAGATGGAGCTATGGCAAAGAATAGTGGACAGGGTCAACACAGTGGGACAGCACCCAAGAAATAGGGATGACATCGGGAAGAGTTGGAACGACCTATGGGGGAAGGTGCGTTCCGTGGTCTCAAGACACCACCTTGCGGTACAGAGGACTGGCGGCGGACCCCCACCTCCTCCCCCACAACTAACAACATGGGAGGAGCAGGTCTTGGCTATTCTGCATCCTGAGGGCCTCGCAGGAGTAGCTGGAGGAATGGACTCTGGTAAGGCAAATCTTAACTATTACATCCCCCACCCTACCTGCATGCCATCACATACCCCCACCCTCGTCTTCACCCCTATCACTCCTACTCCTCACACGTGTCCCAATATCACAAACCAACCATCCAAACACCAAGCCCTGCATGGAACACCAAAGCATGGACACCCATCACCAATGCATGGCCACTGCACATACCCATACACCCCCCTAAACCATCATCACACAAGGTCCTACACAGGAATGCAAGCACTGGGGTACACGGTCACCCACCCATTGCACACCATGGCACATACAGATGCAATAATCATGCCTTTACACCCCTGCAGGACCCCTACCCAACGTCACTGGACAGGAGGGTCCAGATATGTCCACTCCACCCACAGAAGAGGCCCACAGTGATGACAGCAGCTCTGTCCAACTGGATCTAGATGACCAGCCCGGCCCATCTGGGGCCTCGGGACAGTCGGTTCCACTCACAGTGGCACAGGCCACTACAGAGCTTCCCCCCTCTGGAAACACCAGCACAGCACCCACCCATCGGGCCCATACCTCTGTCCCCAGGACACGTCAATCAGCAGTGTGTCCACCAATAGAGGGAACCCAGGCTAACCCACCACCCCAACAACACCAAGGACCTGGGGGCAGTGGTAGTGGGCACACCGTTCAGGGGACAGAGGCCCAGGAACACAGGGGAACTGGGAGGGCTGCTGTGCGACAGGGGGAGGACAGGCCAAGGGAACCCACTCTCCACGAGGCCCTCTCCAACATCATGGGAGCCTACCACCATTCCCAGGAGATGATGGCAACGGTACTGGCTAAGTTTCAGGAGACCCAGCGGCTGCAGGAGGAACAGTATTTGGGCTTCAGGGAGGAACTCAAGTCCATCAATTCCACCCTGGGCACCATTGTAGTGGTGCTGAAGGAACTCGTCAACACCATGAGGGACACTGTGGCAAAACAAGGGGCCCCTCACACTAGCCTGGACGATGAACTGCCCATCACCTCTGCCGGCGCTAGTGGACAGGAGGCACAGCCACAGGACCACCACACCCCCACCCCACCCCCTGCAGAGGGAGAACCACCCCGCAAATGGTCCCTGAGATCCAGGACAAAGACAGAGAACTATGCCAAGACCCCTGCCAAGAAATGAAACACCCTGATTGTCATCCTTCTGTCCCACTTTGTCACCCTGTCCATCCTTAAACTGCCCCAGCTCCACTTCCTATGCCCCTTTGGACAATGTACCTGTGAGACTAATAGACTGGACTCTGCCATGGACATTCCTCCACCATCACCCCTCACCATTTTACAACCCCCTCCAATATTGAGCACTTAAATAAACCCCCTTAATGCACAAAACAATCAGGAGTCTGTCTGTGATTTCGAAATAGTGTATTAGCAATTACAGTGGCAAAATGCTCTTTCAAATGTAATGTCAACATACCTATGTCACACAGCTCTAGTCCATGGGGAAACAAAGCAGATATCACACTGTGGGACCCACATCTGTGAAATCGCAAGGGAAAGTGACAACTCAGTGACCATACACTGGGTGAAAATGACAGACAGATGAGAGGTAGTGGATTAAAATCAGATGTAGCAGGCAGTGTTGTCTTCTTACCTGTGTTTCACTGGAAGTATTGCAGGATCATCGTGTTCCTGTTGTCGATGTCCTCTTCTGCTTCCTCCTCTTCACTGTCCACAGGCTCCACAGCTGTCACAGCACCTCCATCTGGACCATCCTACTGCAGAAAAGGCACCTGTCGTCGCAAAGCCAAGTTGTGAAGCATACAGCAGGCCACGATGATCTGGCACACCTTCTTTGGTGAGTAGAATAGGGAACCACCTGTCATGTGGAGGCACCTGAACCTGGCTTTCAGGAGGCCGAAGGTCCGCTCGATCACCCTCCTAGTTCACCCATGGGCATCATTGTAGCGTTCCTCTGTCCTTGTCCTGGGATTCCTCACTGGGGTCAGTAGCCATGACAGGTTGGGGTAACCAGAGTCACCTGCAAATGGCGAGGGACAACTGTTAGACACACACTGACCTGACTCATAGGGACATCCACAGTCCCAGACAACTATTCCCACTGATTTGGGTCCAGGTGCACACCTAATAGCCACACCCGGTGCCTCTGGAGTTGCCCCATCACATAAGGGATGCTGCTATTCCGCAGGATGTAAGCGTCATGCACTGAGCCAGGGAATTTGGCATTAACATGGGAGATGTACTGGTCTGCCAAACACACCATCTGCACATTCATTGAATGATAACTCTTCCGGTTTCTGTACACCTGTTCACTCCTGCGGGGGGGACCAAGGCCACATGTGTCCCATCAATGGCACCTATGATGTTGGGGTTATGTCTCGGGCATAGAAGTCACCTTTCACTGTAGGCAAATCCTCCACCTGAGGGAAAACGATGTAGCTCCGCATGTGTTTCAGCAGGGCAGACAACACTCTGGACAACACGTTGGAAAACATAGGCTGGGACATCCCTGATGCTATGGCCACTGTTGTTTGAAATGACCCACTTGCTAGGAAATGGAGTACTGACAGCACCTGCATTTGGGGGGGATTCCTGTGGGATGGCGGATAGCTGACATCAGGTCTGGCTCCAACTGGGCACACAGTTCCTGGATTGTGGCACAATCAAGCCTGTAGGTGATGATCACCTGTCTTTCCTCCATTGTCGATAGGTCCACCAGCGGTCTGTACACCGGGGGATGCCGCCATCTCCTCACATGCCCCAGCAGATGGTGCCTATGGAGGAGAACAGCGAGCAGAGAGTCAACCAACTCTGAGGTACATAAACACAGCTTACTCTGAATCTATTCATAAATCGAAATTTGCCTGTATGAGTGGTTAGGCAAGGCCTAGGTATGTGTGACGCAGTCAAAAATAATGCCATGTGGGCCCCTGAAATGGCGGCTGCCTGACCTGTAAGGTGGGACAAGGGGATATGAGGTAACTGCGCTGGCGTTCTACACCGTCGCGGTAGGCAGTCAAAGACCGCGGCGCAATTCTGCATTGGTTAACATTAGGCCCTATGGGTCCCAGGAGCCAATGACGATGTACGCCGGTGGTGACAGTTACCGCCGCGGATGTGACCGCCATTTTCTCTCTGTCCAATCACTCAATACCTGATCTTCGACAGGAGAGGACCTACACTGCAAGTGCTGCTGTGACCTCAGTCTGGAAGACAATGGCTCGTGTGTCTGGGGAAAGGGCCCCTGTCTACAGCACGGAGGAGATGGAGAAACTCGTGGATGGGGTCCTCCCCCAGTACACGCTACTCTACGGTCCTCCAGACAAACAGGTAAGTACACTGTGAGCATGCTGTATGGGCAATGCCTGTGTGGAGTGGGGTGGATGAAAGATAGGGGGGGTGAGAATGAGGCGTGCATGAAACGACGGTGAGTGCATGTGCGTCATGGCAAGGGTAGGGATGCGGGCCAATGACTGTGAGGGTGCAGTTGGTAATTACTTCTCTTTTCCCCTGTACAATTCCTGTAGGTCAGCACCCACCAGAAGAAGGACATCTGGCGTGCCATCGCCAAGGAAGTCCGGACCCTGGGGGTCTACCACAGACGGAGCACCCACTGCCGGAAAAGATGGGAGGACATTCGCTGCTGGAGCAAGAAGACGGCGGAGGCCCAGCTGGGGATGGCCTTCCAATGTGGGAGGGGTGCCCGTCACACCATGACCCCCCTGATGTTCAGGATCCTGGCGGTGGCGTATCCTGACTTGGATGGGCGCTTGAGGGCATCACAGCAGCCACAAGGGGGTGAGTACACTCTCATTCTTCTGATTCAGCGCACATTTTAGGTGTCTGGGTGGGGGAGGTGGGCTGTGGGTTCCCCTAGGCCAGGGAGATTTTGCTAGTTAAGTTCCCTTCTTCAGGCAGGCCCTGTGGCACCCCACCCCACCTGTGTACAGTGTCAGGCTCCTGTGACATCCATGTGTGCAGAAATCGGCCATAGCCTTGTAAGCCATGTCCCAGGGATTGAATAGTGGAGCCCAAGTGCGCGGCGTAGTGCAGGGGGCTTCTGTGTCTGTCGTGTTCGCCAACAGTAGCGGTATTGCATGCACTCAATATGTCTTTCTTCTGTCTCCCCCCCCCCTTTTTGTGGTCTCCCTGTACTTGTGTGCATTAGCATCTTCAGGCGGAGGAGCAGTAGCACCGGAGCAGGAGGGAGCTGCATCCCACATGGCCCTGGAGGGCGACACAACAGGCTCCGAATTCTCCAGTGGGACGGAGGGCGAGGGGAGCTCCACGGAGGGGACAGGAGCTGACACCAGCGAGACGGACTCCTCCTCTGATGGGAGCTCCCTTGCAGTGGCAGCCCCACCTGTGCCCCCCGCATCTACAGGTACAGCCGCCACCCCCCTCACCAGCACCGCCCTCACAGCAGCCCCTCAGCCTTTGCCCCGTGCCCGCTCACCCAGAAGGGTGCCCCAGGCACCTCAGGCCCTGCCCCTGTCACCCCTTCTGCCCTCAGTGAGGAGGCCATTGACCTCCTTAGGTCCCTCACTGTTGGGCAGTCTACAATTTTGAATGCCATCCAGGGTGTATAGAGGCAGTTGCAACAAACCAATGCATTCCTGGAGGGCATTCACTCTGGTCAGGCAGCCCTTCAGCGAGCTTTTCAGACTCTGGCCTCAGCACTGATGGCAGCCATTGTCCCTGTCTCTAGCCTCCCCACTCCAACTTCCTCCACCCAGACCCACACCCCTGTACCTCAGCCTATCCCAAGCACACCATCAGACCAGCATGCACACACCTCAACACACAAGGGAAGCTCTGGCAAACATAAGCACCACACATCCCACAGGCACTTACACAAGCATCACACACATGCAGACATACCAACATCCACTGCCTCCACTGTGTCCCCCTCCTCCTCATCTCCCTCCTCCCTCCCTATCTCATCTCCACTCACACCTGCATGCACTACATCCTCAGCCACTACGTCCATCACCAGCACACCCACCACCACACCCCGCTCACATGCACTCACCACCCCCACTACCATTCACACATCCCCTGTGTCCTCTCCCAGTGTGTCTGTGAGGCCACCTCCCATGGTACACAAACACAGCCACACACCCATCCTACAGCCATCCACCTCACTACAGCCTCCAGCCCATGCACCTTCACCCAAACTCACCAAACGTACACCGCCTACAACCACTACCTCTTCCTCCACTCCCAAACCCCCTCCATCTACCTGTCCCAGTATTCCTAATAAACTTTTCCTGGCCAGCCTTGACCTCTTTCCCTCACCTCCCCCACCCCGTCAGTCTCCTAGGGCCCGACTCTCCAGGTCCCAACCTTGCACCTCTGCCACAACATCAGCGGGAACAGTGGTGCCAGTAGTCACCGGATTATGGAGTGCACCAGGCAGCAGGGCAGGCAGTGTGGCAAGGAGCCAGAGCACGGACAGTCCCCCACCTGTCAAGCATAAAAAGTTGGACAGTGCCCGGCGGGAGAGGGGAAAGAAACCAGCCACCAAAGCTGCTCCCAGGGGTACAGTTGGGAGTGTGGAGACAGCTGCGACACCATCCAAGGTGGGAAAGGGGCACAGTAAAAGCGGCAAGTCTGGGAAGATCAGCACAGCGGACAAGACCGCCACCAGCCCCGCTGCCCAGAAAGCGACCGCCAGCAGCAGCCCCGCTGCCCAGGAAGCAATCGCCAGCAGCCACACTGCCCAGGAAGCAACCGCCAGCAGCAGCCCCGCTGCCACAGACAGGACCGCCAGCAGCAGCCCCGCTGCCCAGGAAGCAACCGCCAGCAGCCACACTGCCCAGGAAGCGACCACCAGCAGCCCCGCTGCCCAGGAAGCCACCGCCAGCAGCCACAGTGCCCAGGAAGCGACCGCCAGCAGCAGCCCCGCTGCCACAGACAGGACCGCCAGCAGCAGCCCTGTTGTCCAGGAAGCGACCGCCAGCAGCCACACTGCCCAGGAAGCGACCGCCAGCAGCAGCCCCGCTGCCACAGACAGGACCGCCAGCAGCAGCCCCACTGCCCAGGACACCGCCGCCAGCAGCCACACTGCCCAGGAAGCGACCACCAGCAGCAGCCCCGCTGCCACAGACAGGACCGCCAGCAGCTGAACCGCGTCCAGGACACTACCACCAGCAGCTCCGCAGGGCAGGACAAGACCGCCAGCAGCTGAACCGCTGCCCAGGACACCGCCGCCACAAGCACCGCTGCCAAGGACACTGCCACAAGCACCGCTGCCCAGGACACCGCCGCCAGCAGCCCCGCAGGGCAGAACAAGACCGCCACCAGCTGAACCGCTGCCCAAGACACCGCCACCACAAGCACCGCTGCCAAGGACACCGCCACAAGCACCGCTGCCCAGGACACCGCCGCCAGCAGCCCCGCAGGGCAAAACAAGACCGCCACCAGCTGAACCGCTGCCCAGGACACCGCCACCACAAGCACCGCTGCCAAGGACACCGACACAAGCACTGCTGCCCAGGACGCCGCCGCCAGCAGCCCCGCAGGCCAGTCAGCGCAAATGATTCCGACGCTACTGAGTCCGCCACAGGCAGGATGAAGCACTCTGGGCACAAGACCCCCTGCAGAACCAGTGGAGACTGTTATCCACTTGAGAGACTGGGGCTTTGCACTCCCCAGGTTTGAACAGTGGGCAAACCACCCACTGTAGAGACTTGAGAGACTATGGCTTTGCACTCCCCAGGATTGAACAGTGGGCAAACCACCCACTGTAGTGACTTGAGAGACTGTGGCTTTGCACTCCCCAGTATTTAACAGTGGGCAAACCACCCACTGTAGAGACTTGAGAGACTGTGGCTTTGCACTCGCCAGGATTGAACAGTGGGCAACCCACCCACTGTAGAGACTTGAGAGACTGTGGCTTTGTACTCCCCAGGATACATCAATGGGCATGGAGCCCCCTTGTGGATCTGGCGTCGTGCACTCATCTGGCTGAGGTGCCCCCCCTTTTTTTCCCCCTGAGGTGCCTGTTTTATTTCTATCTGATGCCCCTGCAGTGTTCTCTCCGTTTTGATCGGGTATTGAGTTTGGACCTCGCCCATTCCTTTTGGGCCCAGTGATCCACGGACTATGATGGTGGAATCCCTTGGACTTGTGTTCTTGGTGTATATAATTGTATATAGTATAAATGTATGTATTTGGAAATATTTTTGATGTGTGTAATTGAATATATCACAATTATTCGACTCATTTCCTTTTGTCCTTGCAATCTTCCAGGGGGGGTTGGTGGGGTGTAACTGTTATGTATCGCTGTTTATTAGCGTGTGTGTTGTAGTGGGTGAGGGTGGGTGTGTTGCATGTGCGTGTCACTCTCTTTTCCCTCCCCTGTATCGTAGGTGCAGTACTCACCGTTGTCTTCGCCGTCAGCGTTCGTGCTCCTGGTAGAAGAGCAGGAAGATAAAGGCTGGGAGTATCTGCAGTTCCGGCTCCATGGCGTCCTGGTTCCTCGTGGGGTGTGTAGAGGTGAGCGTTTTCCCTTCGAAGTCCTGTTTCCGCTGTGTTTTTGTTTGCAGTGAATCCGCCCCGGAAAAGGTGGCGGATTGGTGGGTTGTAATAGTGTGGGCGGTACATTGTGTTCCACCTGTCTGTTCACAGTTACCGCTGCGGTGTTTGTTTGTACCGCCGTGGCGGTCGGAGTGTTAAAGTGGCTGTCTATGTTGGCGGTTTCCGCCACAGTCGTAATTCAATTTTTTTTACCGCCGGCCTGTTTGCGGTTTTACCGCCGCTTTAACACCGACCGCCAGGGTTGTAATGACCACCTAAGTCTCCAAAGTCTGTTTTTCTAACTCTATTTTATGTTCTTGTTCTCTATTTGTTTTTTCACAATTTTTAAAGAAACGTTTCTTAGGGCCACTAGTGCAACCACCTTTCAGAATGCTTCATTTGTTATTATTCACTTCTAACACATGCAATCTTAACCTTCTTTAGTTTGGAGGTTTTGGTGTGAACACTATAATAATTGCTGTTGAGGGAATGATAACCAAGTGGTGTAGACAATTCTCCAACCTGCTAGTTAGCCACATTGGAGGCACAGATGACACCCATGAAGGTTCTTTAGTAAAACGTACTGATCTTTGAACACAAACATGTTCTCCTTAAGGACAATCTTTCCAAACTAACACCTATAAGATCCAGAATTCCATCTTGGATTGACACAGTTAGAGGCAAACTCTTAATTAGTCAACTCATATCTTTCAACAAAAGTGTGCACACTTGAATAATACACAGACACACAGTGCGCTTGTTAACATGGCATCAGCGGTTTTGGATCATCGCCTGGTGCTGTATATTGCTCTCCGCCCACTGGCCACACTTTATTTTATACATTCTCCCACATGACCTGTGGGTCAAACACATAAACACAAACTCGGAGGGGAGTCACTCTGGCTCCCCTCTGATTGCATCTTCGAGAACAATGGTAGAGCCCCGCGACCAGTTGCCTGACTGGCGCAACACTACATTCCTCCAAAACAAACAACATGAAGCAACTGATAATCACAGACTAGGTGAGGCAACAGTTCACCCCAAATAGTCTCGCAATCTCTGAGATGGAGCGGGATTGTCACGTAAACTGTACTTAGTGTGAGTAGATCGGTCTGCCTCTGGGTTTCGTTCTGACACAACAGCGGGTGTCAAACTAGCTGCAACTGGTTCAAGGTTTGGACTGGACACTGACTGAGAGGTTGAGAGGCCATCATCATAGTCAGGTGCGGACATCAGATCAACATCAGACAACAGCGGGTCAGATTCGTCCCCAACTGGTGGGGGATGAAATCTATTGAACATGGACATGTACCTGGTGACAGTGGCAGTACCCCTCCGGGCGATGACCATGGAGCCACATCTGCGCACAATGGTCCAGGGATTTTTGTCAAATGGAAGGCGGAATTTACTTGCTGAAGAATGTTTCTTGAGCAACACCGCATCCCCAACATATAAGTCTGAGGCTCGCGCACAACGTTTATGACTGGCCTTCCGATTTACTCTGGTCCACCGCTGGTGGACCTGATAATCATCGATTGCCCCAGGAGTCCATTGCCGGTGATGAGGAATAGAATCCACCCCTGCTTAGCCTAAGGAGATATGCCCAGGGCCTGGCCAGTTGTGGAATGGGGAGTCTGTTGATAGTTCCGTAAGGGTGAATATATGGCATATTCACTCGATTGTCCACTGGTTGCAGCGATTCAGACAACTTTGTTTAGTGTTCGCATGAATCGCTCAACCTCCCAGTTCGCCTGGGGCCATCGCGATTTGATCCGTTGGTGCCGGATGCCAGTAGCCACAAAGTAAGAGGTAAGATATTTACTCTGAAATGGGGGTCCGTTGTCAGTTCTTATTTCAGAGATAGGGCCGTGGTTGCCCAGGATCTTCTCCATCCTGGGAATCACAATTTCAGCAGTGAGAGCAGGGATGATCTCCACTTTGGGATACTTGGAGAAATCATCAATCATCACCATGGTGTGTTGGCCATCAGGAAGGCTCCCAAAATCGAGACTGGCTAAAACCCATGGTTGTGGTGGACCCGGTTCTGTCTCAACAGGCACTGGCCGGATGGGTTCCTCAGAGGCTTGACACCATTCACATGACTGCACCATATTCTCAACCTGCTCATCCATAAGGGGAAATCACACCTTCATCCGCAATCGGCTTTTAGATTTCACCATGCCTTGGTGTCCATTGTGTGCCAACTGTACCACCCGGTGAGTGAGGGATGATGGAATCACTAAGCGTTATCCTCGCAATAGGCACCCATCGGGGTCCACAGATAGTTCATCTCGGTATAAGCTCTCCATTATTCGTTTGGCAGTGGGGTTGAGTGACGGTAGTTGCTTCCTCACAGCATGCCAGTGATTGGAGCGGATCGCCTGCAAGGCTTTCTGAAGACAGTCATCATGCGCTGCGGCTTAATCTATCGTGTCGGTTGAGACAGGTAATGTTCAGGACCTGTCAGACACATAGCTTGCATACTCCTCAATTTCATGAGCTTCTAGGACTTCGCTAGCGGTGGCAGCTCGCGGATGGTGAGACAAATAGTCAGCTGGGTTATGCAACCCTGGCCAGTACTCTAACGGACATCTATAGTCTTGCAACTGAAGCATCCATTTTTCTATCCACGGCGGGGGCTACGATGCGGTCCTGTTGAAGAGGGGAATGAGCGGCTTATGGTGGGTGGTAACGAGGACCGGTTGACCATATACGTAAAGGTGAAAATGTTTGCAGCCCCACTGCACAGCTATGGCCTCCTTCTCAATCTGTGAGTACCGTTGCTCTGTGTCAGTCATTGACCGTCTCGCAAATGCCACTGGTGACCACTCATCATTGTCCTGCTTTTTGAGCAACACAGACCCAAGGCCCTTTGGACCTGCGTCAACTGCAATTTTGGTGTCCTTGCTGGGGTCAAAGTACTGCAAAATGGTGTCACTGGAGAAGGCATCCTTGGTGGCCTCAAACCCAGTTTGCTCGGCTGACTCCCACACCCAAGACTCTGGGACTTCGTCAGGTTCCAGAGTGGCTGTGTCAATGTGGAAAGGTCCTTACTGAAGCGGCCACAGTAGTTGACCATTGCAAGAAAACTCCAGATTTCTGTCACATTGGTGGGTGGGGTCGCGTTCTTAATGTCTTGCACCTTCTCAGGATCTGGTGCCACACCATCCGCTGAGAACACATATCGAAAGAACTGGATCTTGTCTGTAAGAAACTCACACTTTTGATGGTGAAGAGTTAGGCCAGATTCCTTGACTCAGTGTAACATGCTCTTGAGCCTGGCGTTATGATCTAGGATGGTCGCTGCATGGATTAAGATGTCATCACTAGCGTTGATAGTGCTAGGCAAATCTGCAAGAAGTTTGTGGATGACATTTTAAAAAACCTCGGCAGCGCTAGAGATGCCGAAATTCAATCTTTTGTAACGCCTTAATCTTACATTCGTTGAAAACATTGATATATAGCATACCTCCTTTGCCAGCACCAACTGGTGATACCCTGAGCGCAAGTCCAGCTTGGAAAACCAGCAGGATCCGCTTAGTTTATCTATCAAGTCATCGATTGTTGGGGATAGGTGTCTTTCGCGCTTGATAGCGACATTAGGGAGATGCATGTCTACCCAGATGCGTACTTCTCCCGGGTGTTTGGGCTTCCACGAGACCACTATCAGAGACACCCAGCGTGTGGGTCCTGTGAGCCTCTCTATGGTGCCAACTGCTTCAAGCTTGTCCAACTCTTTCTCCAGCTGTGGTCTAAGGTGGAATGCAACGTGACTGGCCGGAGCGCCACTGGCTGTACGGTCCTGTTGATGTGTAGTTTAATTTCTCTGTGGCACAGACAGCCTATGCTCTCAAACACATCGCAGAATTGGTGAAGATGCCCAGTCACTGACTCTTGATGTATGCCAAAAGCAAAGTGGTGACGCCCAGGTCTTCTGCTGTTTGGCATCCTAATAGCATCCCATGCCCTTCTTCAGCCACATTTACTCGTGCGTTGACCAACCGTGACCCATATGTGATGGGTGTCTGGAATCTGCCTTTGAGAGCGAGTGGCGTCACCTGACCATCCGCGTACACTTTCACCTTCGCTGCCTGTAAGGCAGGTGTCGGAATCATCTGGTGATATATATCGGCTGCCAAAATGTGTATGGAGGCACCTGTGTTAACGACAGCCAGGGTTGGATGTGCGCCTACCTTGATCTGGCACTGTGGCAGTTTCTTGCAACATGGGCTGAGTTGCCTATGGTGAACAAGGAGTGGGTGACATGTTCTTCAGCATCATCGTCATCCATGTCACTGCCTCTTTCGGACTGGATTGTGGTGGCATTGACAGAGGAGCTACCTGCTCGTGGTTTGCTTGATCTGCATACTTTCATGAAGTGATTAGGTTTTCCACATCCTGCGCATTTCTTTCCTCAGGTGGGACAGTCATCTGGTCGGTGTGACGGTCCACTCAATACCCACACGGCCTTGATGGAGGCCTGCTGTTTCGGGTTCTCCCTTTGTTAGGAGGTAATGTCATTGTGTTGACTGGTTCTTCCTTGATTGGTAATTGGAGTGCCACCTCCATATGTGAGGCCCGGGCCTTGAATGGCTCCTTGGTGCGTCCCATCGTGAGGATGTCAGGCAGAGACCTTCCCGACTCCTCCAGGATTCTTTCTCGCAGCTTTGCTGATGCTAACCCCTGGATCACTTGGCCCCTGATCTCTTCAGTCTCATCTGCAAATCCACAAGTGCTGGCCAGGTCCTTGATCCTCATGTGGAATGAATTGATCAATTATTTTCTTGCTGTCTGGCTTGCCTGAACACAAATCATTCGTAGTCTGTGTTTGCCATTGGTTCGAAATGCATATTTAGGGCAGTTATCAGGGGTAAGTGCGCTCTGGGGGTGGCCTCGGTGAGATTTTTTGATATTTTGTAGATGTCTTTTCCCCCAAAGTGTAAGGTCATAGCTCTTTTCTGTGCATCTTCGACTTTGGTGGCTTTGAAAAACAGTAGGACTCTGTCAACCCAGTCCTTCCATCGCAGGGCTTGTGCTGACGAATCCCCTTCAACAACAAAGGACTCAATTGGAGAGATAGTGGACATGTGGAGTTAAGCACAGGCACTGGATAACGTGGTTATCCCTAGTTTGCAGCGAACGAGGTTGGGAGATGTGTGCTCAAATGCACAGTGTTTCTACTACTCGCATTTTGAAAACAAGTACTGCTTGTCCCGTTGTGGTGGGCCCTCTGAGTGATGTCTATGCAGTGTTTAGTTGTATACTATTCAGTGTCTGGTGTTCTTTTTGTCACATATATTTTTTTCTTTTTTTTTCAGTAACCAAAGCCCCTTTTCTTTATTATTTCACAGCCCGATGGGAATTAAATTGTAGCACTGAGATTTAGTTCCTTCTATTTTTTTATGGTGTGTTTCATGTGTCACTATGCATGGGCACAGTACTTTCTGGGTGGAGCACATGGGGCAGGATAAAGAAATTAAAGCTGCCCACAATGAACCTCCTGTTCAGGTAGGGCCTTAAAGGGTGAGGAGCGTGCTTGGTCACGCGCTGAAAATATCTTTCTCGATCTCCGGGATGACTCGGAGAGATGTAGGCGGGCTGACAAGGGTTCGTAGGCCTCCACCGGCAGACAGATTTTGGCAAAGACAGCACTAGAAAGCACGTGGCACGAGCATTGCACATGAGCTGCGGCTGCCATGGCATGTATAAGCACGGTAAGGGCGTGACCCTTCGCTGCCAAAATGTAGTGTTGATGCACTACGCTGGTTACGCGGTCACTAGCTCTTATATAATACACTGACACGCGTAGCGCTTGTTAACATGGCATCAGAGGTTTTGGATCATCACCTGGTGCTCATATTGCTCGCCACCCACTGGCCACACTTTATTTTATACATTCTCCCATGTGACCTGCGGGTCAAACACACAACCACAAAGGGGAGTCGCTCGGGCTCCCCTCTGATTGCATCTTCGATAACAATGGTAGTGCCCCGCGACCAGTTGCGTCACTAGCACAACACTACAATCTTCACCATTGCTAGCAGCAATCTGCAGTCTGTCCTGTACCCCTCATTCTACTTAGAGACAGGGAGGAGGAGGGGGGTAATAAGGGGTCCACACAGAAGCGTTCTCTTATTTCTGTTGTTGGCAGCATTGGAGTTTGTGGAAACCCAGTGACTTTCATATTATCTCGCCCCTACCCCCGTCCACAGCTGGTGATTTAGAGAGCTGGCAGGATGCTGTTCAGGAGATAAATGGAGCCTGGTAATTGCTACAGCCTCAGGAGGTGAACACACCGTCGAGGCACTGCAGACAATATATATTAACAAATGTTTGCAAAACAAAGAAACACAAAAACACTCTAATTGCACATAATCCCAACGGTTCCCCTGATAACAAAAAACTAATTATGTGAGGTGAGGAATTATTTGTAAAGCAGAAATTTATAGTTCTACTGAAGGCTGATATTGAAACCATGTTCCCGGATCTCTGTCTCGGTGGTACTTGCAGACAATGTGCCAATCTAGTCTGTTCTTTGAAGCAGGAGCTGATGGGGCGGGGAGAGAAAATTAATGTGGGAGGTGAGGAGAGAACACAAGTTGCAGTAGGTCAAAGGTCATGCTAAACAAGAAATGACTCTAAATAAACAATAAAGCTGAAACAGAACACCGTAAGGCCCTAATTCCGAGTTTTTTGGAATGCGGTACGTTTCATGGCACCAGATACAAGGTGAGGGATGCTATTTATTTATTGCAATAAACAGCACCTATGATGCTTTTCTGGGTAAGGACACATTGACTGTTGTGCTTATTGCCCCCAAATCTATACTTACTGTAAATATGCTTTTCCCCAGTTAAATTCAGAAATTTAAGGAAGGATAAGATCTTTAACCTACCCAGGGCCATATTTAGGAGAGGCTTGCGCTCCTGTTTCAGCAATGCTGGTGAAAACCTTTCAACCATATCTATGAGACCACGTAAAGCCACTTTGCGGCGTCCTAGATATGGAGTAAGGCAAGGTAGCGCAAATCGCGGCATTGCCTTACTCTACATTAGGGATGCATGGGTGCAGGTGGGTGTTCCCCAGGTTTACAACGCAATGTAAACCTTGGGATGTGTAAAAACCTTACGCCTCCCCTTCGGGGTGCGTCGAGGAGAAATATCTCTATTTTTATCCTCATTCTTCCCTCTTTCTATGAGAAAGAAGAAGCATCTGAGGATTGTTTTTGGGCAGGAAGGTGCACGAAAACAATCCTGTATGCCATGTAGACACCCTGGTGCAAGGGTGCCTGCGTTGGCACTAGGCAGCCAATATGGTGCCAGCGCAGTGGAAAAGGACAGGAATGCACTGTATTGCATAAATATGTCACATTCCTGCCCTTTTCCTTTTGACACAGCTCAGCAAGGTGACTTGCTGCCCTGTGCCAAATGCCCATAAATTTGGGCACTAGTAATTACTGGATGTGATATACACTACCCAATTTGTTATCCACCTTCTTTGAGTAAAAGGTGTTAAAAGCACAGGTCGGAAAGCACCAATCAACTTGTATTCAGGGCCTAAATCATAAGTCATGCTAAATTAGAGACCATACTAGCACAAAGATCACGCAAAGCCAGAGGCTAGACCAAGCAAAATCCCTGTTTTGTGTAAGGAGGTCATGTGAGCTACTGAGAGGAAGATCACTTTAAAACAAAAAGTCTGTACTTATGCATCGAATGCCACAGACAGGTTTGACTTCCTTGTAAGGGTTTAGTTGTCAGATGGGTTTTCTGACAGTTCTGGGTGGGCTGTTGGGACGCCTGACTGGGTTGCAATGAGGCACTCTTAAAGCTCTTAGCCAGCATACATGAAAACAAATGTGCTATGATCTGCACGGTTTGGATAATTTTTACAACATTTAGGGCCTGATTTTGATCTTGGCAGGCGGGCTACTTCATCATAACTGTGATGGCTATCCCGTCTGCCGGAATATGAATCCCATAGGATATAATGGAATTTATATTTCAACGGACAGGATATCCATCACCGTTGTGACGGAGTGACTCGTCCACCGAGATCTAAATCTTACACTTAGAAGTGGAGAAATCCTACTCTGTCTAAACGTGGTAGAGGTGTTCAGGCTTGTGTGCTAAGCTCCCTCGTTTGGCGCTATGTGGGGGATATGTTTGTGTTCCTAATCCAGTACTACTTTCTGCGCCATGGTGCAAATGACAATGATTCATTGTCACTCACTCTCTTTGAGCGTGAGGTCATCCAGACCACTAGGGGGAGGGGGGGGTGATGAGACCAGAAGATAGTCTAAACCAATGTTGTTTTTCTCTTTTTCATGACCAGGTTTTGTAAAGTGCATAGCTGCTCCTAGGAGTGTCCTGATACTAAGGAACATCATCCTTTTAGGCAGAAGCAAACAGACAGATTTTCAAGTTCTTTCCGAAATGTGGGTCTCAGCTGACAGCACGAAGCTCCGCTATATGCTGATTCCATGTTTGTGTTGTCAAATAAAAGAAAGTACTGTTTTCCTTGCTGATCTGCCTGACTTTGGGGAACACCAGAAACGAAAGCTTGAAAAACCTTAAGGAACTGTGGGGGTTCACTAGAACTGTACCATGTGTGTCTTCCTAACAAGAACCATGCAACAGACAGACATATTGCAATGGAGCAGAAACAAATTGCATACTGAAGAGTGGGTTTGAAGGTCCCCATATTATACCTGGTGCCCATTTGGAAGTGGAAGAAACATCTGAAGTCTTCACCCTACAGAAGTGTCTGGAATTTTGTGCCTCCCTGTCCTGGTTACACCCTGTCTGCAGGCACAATAGGATGGTATGAAGTCCTTTGTGAGTGAGCTGAGGCAATGTCTCTGAAGTGCAAGTGTGACAGGTGATAGCTTTGCCCCCCTCATTAAGTCAGGATGTCCAGTCCTGCCAACACCCAGACTGTGTTGCTATATGTGAGGAATACAAAAACACCAGCTGTCAACTACACCTTGTACTGTGACCCAGGAAAAGGCTGCAGGCACCAAAAAGCTAAGGGAAGAAAATGCCAACTTTCTGAAAGTGACATTTTCTGAATGGTGACCTTAAAATTCAACTTTACCATTGAAGAGGATTTTAAATTACATTTCCTTAGGCACCAAACATGACTTTCCGACCTTCTCCCAAGCAAAAGATATCACTTATTAAATGTAATAAGGTAACCCAATATTATCCTATGGGAGTGAGAGGCCTTGCAATAGTGAAAAATGAATTTGAGAGTTTTTCACTACCAGTATATGTAAAACTTAGAAGTGTATGTCCAGCTTTTTAAACACACTGTACCCTGCCCTATGGACTGGGTAGGGCCTACCCTAGGGGTGACATATTAATTAAAAAAAGAAAGTTTAGGCCTGGCAAAAGGTTTGTTTTGTGAGGTAAAAATGGCAGTTTAAAACTGCACACACAGGTTGAAATGGCAGGCTTGAGACATATTTCTAGGGTGCTGAAGAAGGTGGCACAGTCAGTGATGCAGGCCCACTAGTATAATTAAATTTTCAGGCTCTGGGCACTGGTAGTGCCCTTTGACTAGGGACCTACAAGTAAGTTAGATGTGCCAATTGGGTGTAAGCTAATTTTACCATGTTTAAAGGCGAGAGCATGCACACATTAGCACTTGCTAGCAGTGGTAAAGTGTACATAGTCCTAATAGTCTACAATAGTAGGTTTAGAAAACAGGAGGTGTGAAGGCAAAAGGTTTGAGTGTCACCCAGCAGAGAGGGCCAGGCCCAACAAGAATAAGAGGCTTGATTGGTGGAGGATGGGCCTTCTGTGAGGAACTCATTGAAGATAGAGATCAAAAGACTGGCGAGTCTGGTGGAGTGGTGAAATTATCACAGGCAGGAAGATTTCCCTGATGTTGGAGGCATGTTTGTGTGCACAACAAGTATGTGCAGGCAGATGCTGGTGTTTGGGAATTCATGAAATGACTGTTCCTTTACATGAATTTTAAGAGAATGTGCTTGCAAAAATTAGTTTTTGATTTTATGAGGGTGACTGCGTGGGCATCACAAGTTGTGCTGGTGGTTGAGGCGCATGGAAGCCTTGCTATTTGAAACTATTAGATAGTGATGAGGCCTGAGGAGTAAGTGAAGTGCACATTTATTTACTTGTGCCGGTGTTTGCAGATTGCGGGCACCAGCGCTCAGGAGATATTTTTGTTCATCAGGCTTTGACCTAGATCAAGCAAGAAAAAGGAAGTAAAAGAAGAAAGAACACAAATAAATTAGCGGAAAAGCGCAAACAGCAGCGATGAAAAAGAATGCGCAAGAGTGAGATAACGAGACAGGATGGGTAGTTATGGAAGGAAGAGACCTGAACTGGAATCAAGACTGGGCAGCCACAGTTTTCATGAGATAAAG
Source organism: Pleurodeles waltl (assembly GCF_031143425.1). Lineage (NCBI taxonomy): Eukaryota > Metazoa > Chordata > Amphibia > Caudata > Salamandridae > Pleurodeles > Pleurodeles waltl. The sequence goes on along the minus strand of NC_090450.1, from coordinate 995,508,108 downwards.
AGAAAAGCAAACCAAGGCCCACTAATTAACCTTTGTGGTAGTCACACATTAAATCTCTGTTGTTTCCAAATAGTGTTATTTTAAATTTCTCTTTTTTCAGTTGAAACTGGCCCAAGTTCAGGCCTGCAACTTGTAGATAACACTAACATCTGATAAGTACTAAATGTGAATTTCTTTCACAATGTCAGTATTAGTTTTAAATTTCGATCTTGGACATTGTTTTCAGTGCATATCCTGCTGTGTTAAATTAAGCTAAGTTGTGCCTTGTATGCTAAGTTACAGCATCAGACTTTAGTAAACACACAAAAGGTGATGAGAGGAACACTTGCAACATGTCCAACTACTGTCAATCTCCTAAGGCATCATTTCAACCAATTGCTCTTTTGCCCATAAGGATACCTCCGTTTGGACCGGCCTATGCAAATCACCCTTTAACTTGCTCCAATAGGAACAGTCAAACCTGAACTGCCAGGCCAGGTCCTCCCTGAACTGCAAGGAGTGCATTACCCACAAACTCATTTTATGTTCATATCTTGTAATGTGTACTTGTTGTGACAACTTAGTCCATCAGGTTTTAGATAAGACACTGTGGAGATGCTCCCTCTCTATGGTCTTTATTTACACACACATGCACGCACATACTCTCTCTCCATTTTATCTTTCTCTCGCTTTCTTTCTCCTCAATGTCCCCCAGCTGCAACAGGTGCATTTTCCCATGGAACTAACTTGCAGTCATCATCATAAAACTTTATTTCGGCATCCAGTGCCATAAAAGTCACAGCGCACCATAATAAATACCAAATTGAAGTTCATCAAAATGAATTTTGGCTAAAATAGATAAAAACTATAAAAGGAAAAAAACAGTTCAATCAAAGTGAAATCTAGCGAAGCACAGTTCTGAGGTACAGTATTGGGAAGAAGTATACATATAAGTCTGCAGAGACATGAAAGCTAAGCAGTCTTAGCCAATTTCTTCTAATGTGCCATATTCCTCCAAGGAAATTGGCAACTGCAATGGGCAGACTAGAGTCTGATTTTAAAATTCTCAAGGCTGCAGCGTGATCTCGAGTCCCAAGCCATTTGCAGATTGGCGTAAGCCATTTCCTTCGTAGGAAAGCGTAAGGTGGACATGCAAAGAGGACATGGGCAGTTGACTCCTGTTGCAGGTTGCAGCTGGGCCATAACTTATTGCAAGGGGCCTTATTCTGCTATCTGCTGGTAAAAGTTTTGAAAGGGAGGGAACCAAATCAGAATTGCATATAGAGTTTCCTATTGGTCAGGTGTAGAATGCTGTCCAGATAGGGTTCTAGCGACCAGGTAGATTTGAAGTCCAGAAACTCATTAGTTAGTCACCCCAATGAGAGCGAGTGAGATATGGACTGGGTTACCCACTCCCAGTAACAAGACTTTACTCTTTTTTAGTCAGTAGTGGCCCCGTGAGTGAAGAGTTCCATGAGTCTCCCATCCCAATGGCAATCAATGCTTACTTAACTAAATGGATCCACCAGATCTTGTTGGAGGTGTCCAAAGAACAGACTTCCTTAAACACGATGGCATAGGAGGAAAGTTCAGTGGTTGCCATGATTCTCCTCAAAAACAACAACAGTCTGAGACCGACTATGGCAGCTAGTGGTTTGCAGGCCAGATCCAAGTGCAAAGAAAGAAGCAGGGTGCTTGGGGGCAGGGAGGTGAGCTTTCTAATGAACATGTTCTCAATACGGGTAAGCTCCTTTACATCCTCAAAGCCCCAGAGTTCGGCCTCGTAAAGTGCTGTGCTAGCAGGCTTCATGTTGTAGATCTGAAGAGCAGCAGCTATTGGTCGTGTGGTTGATGCATGGTGCTCCCTTAGAAGGACACCCACTAGCTGACTACATTTGAATGAGGAGGAGGTAAAATGGTCTTTCCAGGACATTGAGTCAGATAGTTTGATCCCCAGGTAGTCAAAAGTGTTAACTTGTTCTAATTTAGACCCGCCTAGGGAAAGGTACCCCCTATATGGTCTATGAGGGTTGATGACCATGAACTTTGTTTTAGAGATGTTTATTTCTAAGCCTCTCTTGGATCAAGAATTGTCAAATCGATTCAGTGAGGATTGGAGGCCCATCAGTGTTTTGGATACTATCAGGGTATCATCTGTGAACAAAAGTGTCACGATCTTTTCGTTGCCTAAGGTTGGTGCGTTAGAGGGCTGCAAGGTGAGGTGTTGGATGCCCTGATTCAAATAGAAGGAGAAGAGAGTTGTAGCTAGTACACAACCCTGCCGAACACCCCTGACTACCTTGATCGGATCGGTAAGATCGCCCTGGTTCCCCCAGCATATGTTTGTATAATTTGCCTCGTGTAATCCAATGGTTGTGGTCAGGAGCCCTGGGGGCATACCCATCTTGTTGAGGACCTCCCAAAGTCTACCTCCAGAGACCAGATCGAATGCAGATTTAAATTCTATGAAGGCTACGTAAAGACTCCCCTTCCCTATCACTGCAACATTTCAGTACATGAGCAGAAACTTGAACCCCTGATCTATGGTACTTGTTTTGACCTGAAGCCAGCCTGGAATGGTGATAGGATGTCGTTCTCGGAAATCCAATCATGGATTTTCGATAGTAGGGCACAACAGAATACCTTTTGCACTGTATCGATAAGGCTCATGGGCCTATAGTTGGCGGGTAGGGACCTATCGCCTTTCTCGTAAATGGGTATTACCTCAGCACCCCTCCAGGACTCGGGAATGGGGGCTCCCCTAACAATTGTGTTGGATAGTAGAAAGATGTACTCAGCCCATTTGTCGATGTTATGGAGAAAAAGATCACCGGGAATGCCATCAGGGCCAGCAGCTTTCAATTGAATTATGTTGTTTATTGCATCTCGGATATCTCCCAGGTTGAACAGACCATCCCAGTAGGTGGTATTTGGCTGCGGTGGGAGTAAAGGGACAGAGTTAGGTGTGAATTGGCTTCCGACATTATAGAGAGAGTTGAAGTGTTGGAACCAATCTGAGGGCTGGATATTGTTGCTGATTGAGGGAACTCCCTTTTGGTTTCTTTTCCTAACCAAAAGCCAAAAGGATCTGGAATCCCTGCGTTCGCAGGCAACCATCAAGAGTCTCCACCTTTCCTCCTCCCAGTTCTTCCTGGCCTTGTTCTGGATCTGCTTGTACAAGTTTAGCAGAGTCCTAACTCAGGCGATGTGCTTTTGTTTTATTGCACTGATTAGATTAGTTTGTGCTCTCCAGCAGTCTCGATTGTACCAGTTATCTCCCTCATGGGGAGGAGCGCTACCAGTGTTGTGGACAGCTGGCAAAGATAGTAGCTGTTCCAATCTTTTGAAAAACTAACAGTTTCCCACATCTTCTCCCATTGTGGATATCAGTGCTACACAATGTGTCAGATCTAAATCGTGGAGGAGAGAATGTTGTCTTGCAGGACCACTTTACTCCATTTAGGTCACCGTCTGTTGTTCTCAACCTGGACCACCTTGGCTACTTTGGCAGTAGTTGTTGCAATGGGCACCCTTCCCCACAGTAGCTCTAAACTAAGACAGAGTGGATTGTGATTGCTGTCTATTTGGGTCCGGACTACCATATCGTCTACCAAGTGCCAGTATCTAAGGTCAATCAGTATATAGTCAATGCAGTACTTCCCCTGTGTGCCAGTGAATGTGTAGGCAGCATGCTTGTTGGATTTAGTTCTTCCGTTTACAGCCCTCAGGCCTTGGCTGAGGGTCAAGGCATTTATTTGCAGGGCAGCCGAGTGCCACTTCTTGATGGGGGGGGGAGCTCCAGCCTAGGTATGTGCCATATGTTATCTTCTTCCTTGAAAGCACCCATGTGATCTAGACCGGGGGGTTCAAAGGTGGCATTAAAGTCCCCTGCTACAATGAGGGCATGTTTGGAGGGTCTTTCATCCAAAAGGGCCTCTAAAGACTGCAAGGTAATGGAGTGGTTAGGCCTCCTTGTCCCCCTGGCGTACATGTTGAAAATGTCGATGATAGTGGACCCTGTACCCTTCAGACTGATACCGCAAATATCTGGGCTGTCGGTGGGTATCAGGTTCACTACGCACTGTGGTGTGATTTTTACCCATATTAGGAGGCCCCCCAATGTGCGGCCTGCCTTGCTCAGGACATCGGGTATGTAGTAGGTTGCGTAGCCAGGTTTGTGGGCAGGTTCGGTTATCCAGGCCTCCTGAAAAATACAAATGTCATGGTGGTCGATAAAGGTATTCCAGTGAGGCAACAGGAGTTTGGATTTAATACCTGCCACATTCCAGGAGACGATCTTAACTTTCCAACCGGTGGTCATGGAGTCGGACAATAGGAGCGGGTTTACCTGGAGTTCTAGGGTGGCTGGTGCAGCGATGTTGGGAGATGTCTGCTGAGTGACTGATGGTTTGGAGACAATTGTCAGCGCTTGTGCTCCTATCAGGTCTATCGTAAGAAGCCTGTGCCTCGGGCTCTGTTGGTCAATCTATCTTGGAACAGACAGTGACATCATCTAAAGCCGCTTGGGAGGGTGGCACGCGAAGAAGGCTGGGTGGCTCGAGTTTGAACTGTATAGTGGACCCGTCCGGGGGATTAGTTCTTTGGTTTAGAGCTACTAAGTCATAGGCTAGCTGCACATTTTCTAGAAGAAGCTCAATGCAGTCAGACAGTGAGATAAAAGACCTGTGCCTTCTGGCCCTAAGAATATTTTTTCTGATTGCTGAGAGACATCCTTTACTGTGTCGAATCCAGTGAGTGACTTTGTTAATCAAGGAGTCTTCCCCTCCCCTCCCCCCTGGGAAGTAGATCTAGGCACATTGGTCATAAAGATTTTCCGAGGAGGGAGAGTGGTGGTCTGGGAAACATGTGTACTTCTAAGGTGACAACCCTCCCCTAGTGTGGGAAGTGTGGAGTTGAAACTTTTGTTCTGGGGGATGATGAAAGGAGATTCAATTTGCACACCTGCTGGTGTATGGGAACCCGATAAATGGGCTCCGACCTAGGGATGCTATCCGCAAACACACACACACATACTTGCACACGCCCCCCTCCAAACACACACAACACCCTCCTCCCCTGTCGGAGACCAGACTTACCTGGATTCAGGGGGTCTTCCGGCAGGAGATGGGACGGAGTGCTGCTACCGCCAGCAGCGCCCGCCAGAAGAATACCACCAGGCCGTATTATTTGCCATAATACAGCTGGCGGCGGTCTACTGGCGTGGCGCTGCTGGTGGTAGCAACACCACCTTACCACCATCCGCCAGTATGGCCACAGCTGGATTTCCGCCCTTCTTGTGGCAGAAATCTGGCTGTGGTCATAATGTGGCGGACGGCTGGTAGCCGTGGCGACGGTCTTTCGGCAGCCGTCGCCGCAGCAGGAGGCGGTTTTTGCTGCCAATGTACTAATGAGGGCCTAAGTCTGCGGAGCTTTTGGGGTGCTGTGCTGGACTTGGTCCTCATATGTACCCTGGCTTTGTTAAACATATTAGATATGCTTTTCTGCTTACTGGTCAATGGTTGGGTTGCAGGGCACGGTTTGGGACTCAGTGGTTGGTCCGCACCAGATGGTAGGACTAATATTTACCCGCAATCAGCTAGGAGGTCATCAATGAGGGCAAGTACTTTATTGCAGCCCGACTTTCTTGAGTTTTTCTTGTGTTTTTTTCCCCTCAGCCCAGCCCTCAATTGGTTTTCTTTTACCCATATCTGTGGTAATATATTAGGATGGGACAGGGGGCCTGGGATGATAATTGAGGGAGGACCAGAGGCGGACAAACTATGCGGAGTAGCTAAAGAGAGTAAAAAAAAAAAAAAAGAAAAAAAAAAGAACTCAGGGGGGTGGCCCTGCCTGGCCTCGGTCGGTCGTAGACGGGGGCAGATGGGCGCATCCTTGAACCGGACTTTGCCCGGGCATGGCCTGTGCTTGGCCCATGCTGCGGTATGCCCCGTTGCGCTTTATAGTGCTCGTTGGATCTGGCAAGTGGGAGCAGGTGATGCACAAGATGGCCACTTCCTGGGGCCACAAAGCAGTCTGGGATATGTAGTCCCTCTGGTCCCGGTTAGCGCGTCCCACGCTGCGGTATGCCCCTCGTGCTTTATAGCAGTGGTTGGTTCTGGCAAGTAGGAGCAGGTGATGCACAAGATGGCTGCCTTCTGGGGTCACAAAGCAGTCTAGGATATGTAGTCCCTCTGGTCCCAGTTAGCGCGTCCCACACTGTGGTTTGCCCCCTTGAGCTTTATAGTGCTCGTTGGATCTGGTAAGTGGGAGCAGGTGATGCACAAGATGGCCTCCTCCTGGGGCCACAAAGAAGTCTGGGATATGTAGTCCCTCTGGTCCCAGTCAGCGCATCCCGCGCTCCGGTATGCCCCCTAGTGCTTTATAGCACTCATTGGATCTGGCAAGTGGGAGCAGGTGATGCACAAGATGGCCGCCTCCTGGGGCCACAAAGCAGTCTGGGACATGTAGTCGCTCTGGTCACGGTTAGTGCGTCCTGTGCTGCCGTATGCCCCCTCCCGCTTTATAGTACTCGTTTGATCTGGCAAATGGGAGCAGGTGATGCACAAGATGGCTGCCTCCTGGGGCCACAAAACAGTCTGGGATATGTAGTCCCTCTAGTCCCGGTTAGGGCGTCCCGCGCTGCAGTATGCCCCCTCACTCTTTATAGCGCTCATTGGATCTGGCAAGTGGGAGCAGGAGATGCACAAGATGGCCGCCTCCTGGGGCCACAAAGCAGTCTGGGATATGTAGTCCCTCTGGTTCCGGTTAGCGCGTCGTATCTTATGTTGTACAGAACTTTGATAGCATTCACCATAAACCTAGGTCGGCATTGTTTCTCCTTCCTTCCTTCCTCCCAGTGATCTTCATAGCACACACGCCTATCAGTAGCAGAGGCATTAACCAACACAGCTGTCTTACAGAAATATCCTATACTACACAGTCTCTACCTTAGTATTGTGGAATAGCTTCTGCACATCTTCCTTCCAGTGACATTATGTTTATTCATTTTTGTTGGCCTTCAATACACTAGCTCACAGAGCTGTCATACCATCATTTCTTATCTTTTGTACACTCTCTGATAGTGTTCTTCACCAGGCGTGGTTCAAACACTGCCTCACCTCCCTTCATCACAGTGAGTGTAAGGTTATACATTTCTATCTGCAGCAGGTGCATTGACCCACGCAACTGTCTTACACCCATCACTCCTATGCGTTCGAAGTCTGGCAGTATTTGTCACTAGGCTTGGATCAGACACTGCCTCGCCTCCCTTTTCTCAGTGAGCGTAAGGTTATACACTTCTATCTGCAGCAGGTGCATTAGCCCACAGAACTATCTTACCATCATTTCTTATGTTTTGTACTTTCTCTGGTACTATTCGTCACCAGGTGTGGATCAGACACTGCCTAGTCTCCCTTCTTCTAAGTGAGTGTAAGGCTCTTCTATGTGCAGCAGGTACATTAGTCCACAGAACTATCTTACACCCATTTCTCCTGTGGTGTGCTCAGTCTGGCAGTATTCGCCACAGGCTTGGATCAGACACTGCCTCACCTCACTTCTTCTAAGTGCGTGTAAGGCACTTCTATCTGCAGAAGGTGCATTAGTATACAGAACGACCTTACCATCATTTATTATGTTTTGTACTCTCTCTGGTACTATTCTTCACCAGGTGTGGATCAGACACTGCCTCGTCTCCCTTCTTCTCAGTGAGTGTAAGGTTATACACTTCTATCTGCAGCAGGTGCATCAGCCCACAGAGCTATCTTACACCCATCTCGCTCTATGATGTGCTCAATTTGGCGGAATTCATCACCAGGCCTGTATCAGACACTGCCTCACCTCCCTTCTTCTAAGTGAGTGTAAGGTTATTAACTTCTATCTGCAGCAGGTGCATTAGCCCACAGAGGTATCTTACACCCATTTCTCCTATGATGTGCTCAATCTGGCAGTATTCATCACCAGGCCTGGATCAGGCAGTGCCTCATCTCCCTTCTTCTCAGTGAGTGTATGGTTATACACTTCTATCTGCAGCAGGTGCATTAGCCCACAGGGTTATCTTACCATCATTTCTCATTTTTTGTACTTTCTCTGATACTATTCTTCACCAGGTGTGGATCAGGCAGTGCCTCGTCTCCCTTCTTCTCAGTGAGTGTAAGGTTATACACTTCTATCTGCAGCAGGTGCATTAGCCCACAGAGCTATCTTACACCCATCTCTCCTATGAGGTGCTCGATCTGGCGGTATTCTTCACCAGGCCTGGATCAGACACTGCCTCACCTTCCTTCTTCTAAGTGAGTGTAAGGTTATACACTTCTATCTGCAGCAGGTGCATTAGGCCACAGAGCTATCTTACACCCATTTCTCCTATGGTGTGCTCAGTCTGGCAGTATTCATCACCAGGCTCGGATCAGGCAGTGCCTCGTCTCCCTTCTTCTCAGTGAGTGTAAGGTTATACACTTCTATCTGCCGAAGGTGCATTAGTATACAGAACGACCTTACCATCATTTATTATGTTTTGTACTCTCTCTGGTACTATTCTTCACCAGGTATGGATCAGACACTGACTCGTTTCCCTTCTTCTCAGTGAGTGTAAGGTTATACACTTCTATCTGCAGCAGGTGCATTAGCCCACAGCGCTATCCTACCATCATTTCTTATGTTTTCTACTCTCTCTGATACTGTTCTTTACCAGGTGTGGATCAGGCAGTGCCTCGTCTCCCTTATTCTCAGTGAGTGCAAGGTTATACACTTCTATCTGCAGCAGGTGCATTAGCCCACAGGGCTATCTTACCATCATTTCTCATGTTTTGTACTTTCTCTGATACTATTCTTCACCAGGTGTGGATCAGGCAGTGCCTCGTCTCCCTTCTTCTCAGTGAGTGTAAGGTTATACACTTCTATCTGCAGCAGGTGCATCAGCCCACAGAGCTATCTTACACCCATCTCTCCTATGATGTGCTCAATCTGGCGGAATTCATCACCAGGCCTGGATCAGACACTCCCTCACCTCCCTTCTTCTCAGTAAGCGTAAGGTTATACACTTCTATCTGCAGCAGGTACGTTAGCCCACAGAGCTATCTTACACCCATTTCTCCTATGGTGTGCTCAGTCTGGCAGTATTCGTCACTAGGATTGGATCAGTCAGTGCCTCGTCTGCCTTCTTCTCAGTGAGCGTAAGGTTATACTCTTCTATCTGCAGCAGGTGCATTATCCCACAGAGCTATCTTTCAGTCACGTTTAATACTGTATACCTTTTCTGGTAGTATTCTCCATCATTCACAGATCAGATACAGCATCTGTTCTCTTCCTCCCAGTGAGTGTAGGGTTATGCACTTCCTTCTATGTGCAGCAGGTGCATTTACTCTCAGAGCTATCTGACTGTCATCGTCTGTGGTGGATGCTCGATGCCTGGATCACACACGCCTCTTCTCCCTTCATTTTAGTGAGTGTACAGTTATACAGCTCTATCTGCAGCAGGTGCATTAGCCCACACAGGTATCTTACACCCATCTCTCCTACGGTATGCTCGGTCTGGCAGTATTCTCCACAGGCCTGGATCACACACGCCTCCTCTCCGTTCATTTCAGTGTGTAATGTTATACAATTCTATCTGCCTTAGGTGCATTAGCACACAGAACTATCTTACTGCCATCTCCTGTGGTGTATGCTCACTCGAGGCAAACTTTTCCACAGGCCTGGATCACACACACCGCTCCTCCTCTGAGCTTCAGGTTACACACAGACCCTGTTTCCTCTCAGTGACTGCACATTACGTAAGGTATAGACTTCTATCTGCAGCAGGTGCATTAGCCCACAGAGCTGTCTTACACCCATCTCTCCTGTGGTGTATGCTGAGCCTGGGAGTATTCTCCACAGGCCTGGATCACACACGCCTCTCCTCCTCTGAGCGTCAGGTTACACCAGACCCTGTTTCCTCTGGGTGAGTGTAGGCTATGTGAGGTTATAGACTTCTATCTGCAGCAGGTGCATTAGCCCACAGAGCTGTCTTACACCCATCTCTCCTGTGGTGTATGCTGAGTCTGGGAGTATTCTCCACAGGCCTGGATCACACACACCTCTCCTCCTCTGAGCTTCAGGTTACACACAGAGCCTGTTTCCTCTCAGTGAGTGCACATTATGTAAGGTATAGACTTCTATCTGCAGCAGGTGCATTAGCCTACAGAGCTGTCTTACACCCATCTCTCCTACGGTGTGCTGAGTCTGGCAGTATTCTCCACAGGCCTGGATCACACACTGCCTCGCCTCCTCTGAGCTTCAGGTTACACCAGACCCTGTTTCCTCTGGGTGAGTGTAGGTTATGTGAAGTTATAGACTTCTATTTGCAGCAGGTGCATTAGCCCACAGAGCTGTCTTACGTCCATCTCTCCTACGGTGTATGCTCAGTCGGGCAGTATTCTCCACAGGCCTGGATCAGACATAACTCGCCTCCTCTGAGCGTCAGGTTACAAATGGACCCTGTTTCCTCTCAGCGGTGTAGGCTATGTGAGGTTATAGACTTCTATCTGCAGCAGGTGCATTAGCCCACAGAGCTGTCTCACACCCATCTCTCCTGTGGTGTATGCTCAGTCTGGCAGTATTCTCCACAGGCCTGGATCACACACGCCTCTCCTCCTCTGAGCTTCAGGTTACACACAGAGCCTGTTTCCTCTCAGTGAGTGCACATTATGTAAGGTATAGACTTCTATCTGCAGCAGGTGCATTAGCCCACAGAGCTGTCTCACACCCATCTCTCCTACAGTGTGCTGAGTCTGGCAGTATTCTCCACAGGCCTGGATCACACACGCCTCTCCTCCTCTGAGCTTCAGGTTACACCAGACCCTGTTTCCTCTGGGTGAGTGTAGGCTATGTGAGGTTATAGACTTCTATCTGCCTCAGGTGCATTAGCCCACAGAGCTGTCTCACACCCATCTCTACTGCGGTGTATGCTGAGTCTGGCAGTATTCTCCACAGGCCTGGATCACACACGCCTCTCCTCCTCTGAGCTTCAGGTTACGCACAGAGCCTGTTTCCTCTCAGTGAGTGTAGGTTATGTGAGGTTATAGACTTCTATCTGCAGCAGGTGCATTAGCCCACAGAGCTCTCTCACACCCATCTCTACTGCGGTGTATGCTCTGTCTGGCAGTATTCTCCACAGGCCTGGATCACACACACGTCTCCTCCTCTGAGCTTCAGGTTACACCAGACCCTGTTTCCTCTCTCTTCCTCTCTGTGACCTTTATAAAGCAGATGCCTCCAGATGGCTCCTACCTGACAATAACTCCCTGCCTGGCATTGCCAATTTAGAGCATTGGTATTCCTCACCACCCCCCTTCCATCAGACACAGTCCATCTAATTAAAATGGGCTTCAGTAATTCAGTTAAACAATGGCTTGAGTACTCGGGGTACGTGTATGATCTTCAGTAATGGCTCTTTTATTGCAGGAGGGGCTCTTCATCCTGTACACAGGGTTTCTCCACAATGATCACATTGCCCTCCCATTTGTTCTGGCGAAGGCTGATGTTACCCCTGGGTCACCACAGACTCCATGATACCAGGGGGCAGAGAGGCAAGGTTGGATGTCAACGGTTCCATGGGCACTAATGCAAACAATCAAAAGGGGTCCATTTCCCCCACTCACAAAAGGGGTGCACTGGACCCTTGAAAATACTGGCCCCCTGGTGCCACTGCACGTGCTGCACTATTGATAGCTATGCTGATGAGAGCTTTGTCAGCGGGAATCAGAGGGAAATGGAGGGTTTGTCCACTTCCATGAGTTGTGTGCGGTATCAGTTCCACTGATCCGTAGAGTATAGAGGTGAGAGCAAGGATAGGTTTTACTCTAAGGGGGTTATTTAGGCCCCGTGAGCCACCTGTGCATGATTATTTTTGACACTCCCGTGGCACATATTTGAGACCCATATCTACTTTGCATGGCTTTTCATGGCCCTCTAGATATGGTGTGAGGCAATGTAGTGCAAGTCGCTACGTTGCTTTACACTGCGTCAGGGAGGTGTACCTTGGGCATTGTGGTGTGTTTTCTCACGCAACATCCATGAGTTTTGATGCATTCCCAGATTAACAAGAATCTGTAAAACTGTATGCTTCTCCAGGGCAGACGCAAATACCTTTATTTCTCCTCGTTGTTTCCTTTTTCTATGTGTGTTGCATTCTGCAGCACACATAGGAAGAGGAAAATGCCTCTCTAGATTGTTTTTGTGCAGGAAGGTGTTCCTTCCTGCACAAAAACAATCCTGCTGACAACACAGACACCCTTGCACCATTGTGCAAGCGTGCCCTTCGTTGGCACAAGCAGCAATTTGTGCACCAGCATAGGGGGAAAACAGAAATGCACTGTATCTTGTAAATACAGTGCATTTCTGCCCTGTGCCACGGAAGACATGCACTCTGTCTGGTCACAGATGATGTGTGTGCACTGCCTCAGACATGGCACATATGCAACTCATCCAGAGGTAGTACACACTCATCACAGGTATCTCTCCTGGTACATCCTCTGATGCATACTTGCTAGAAATTGGGTCTTTCGTTGGCAGTCAGGTTAACCCCTGTCCAAGCAAGGACTCTCACTCTAGTCAGGGTAAAGGAGAATTACCCTCAGCTAACCCCTGCTCACCCCCTTGGGAGCTTGGAAGGCTTAACTTCAGAAGCAATGTGTAAACTATTTGTACCAACACACACAGTAATACAGTGAAACACTACAAAATGGACACCACACCAGTTTAGAAAAATAGGTAATATTTATCTAAATCAAACAAGATCAAAACGACAAACATTCGACATACACAAGTCATGATATACATTTTCAAAAGAATCCGAATTTTAATCCTTAGAAAACAGTGAGAATGCTGTTGTTACACAAAGTACCTGGTTAGCGTAAAAAATAAAGCAGCGCGGGCAAGCGTGTGTCGACAAAGGGCCAGAGATGCGTCAATTTTTCACTCGCGAGCGAGACCGCAACTGTGACCCTGGCGGTTTGGTGACCGCCAGGGTCATAATCGGGGCCATAATCCTTAGAAAAGAGTGAGAATGCTGTTGTTACACAAAGTACCTGGTTAGCGTAAAAAAGAAACAGCACAGGCGAGCGTGCGTCAAAAAAGGGACAGCGATGCATCGATTTCTCACTCACAAGCAAGACCATGCATCATTCCTTCTCTGGTCGAGTTGGCATGTGTCATTTCTTCTCTCCCGCAAAACAGTGATGCGTCGATTCCCAGACGGGCACCTCAGGTCCAGGCATGCTTTGCGTTGATTTTTCACATCTAGTGATGTTGCGTCGAAATCCGGTCGCACGGTGCCCGGAAACTGTACTGCATGGTGTAGGAGGCTGGCCTGGCTTATAGTGCCTTGTGCCAGGTCCAGTTATCCCTTATTAGTAGATTAGAAGTGTTCTAGCAGCTTAGGCTGATAGAGGTAGCTGTAGCAGAGCAGCTTTGGCTGAACTAGGAGACATGCAAAGCTCCTACTATACCACTTATGTCACTTAGTACTATATCATAAGAAAACACAATATTCAGAGTTACTAAAAATAAAGGTACTTTATTTTAGTGACAATATGCCAAAAGTATCTCAGAGGATATACTCCCTTAGGAGGTAAGTAAAATACACAAAATATTGTAATCAGGTAAGTAAACAGTTAGAAAAGTAGTGCAAACAGTGTAGAACACAATAGAATGCATTAGGAGACAATAGGCCTAGGGGCAACACAAACCATATACTCCAAAAGTGGAATGCGAACCACGAATGGACCCCAGGCCTAATGTAGTGTGTAGAGGGTCGCTGGGAGTGTAAGAAAACACTAAGGGTGTCCAAGATACCCCAACCCAAGACCCTGAAAAGTAGGAGTAAAGTTACCCTACTACCCCAGAAAGACAATAAAGTCGAGATAGGGGATTCTACAAGGACAACAACTGACTGCAAAGCACTGAAAACGGATTCCTGGACCTGAGGACCTGTAAAGGAAGGGGACCAAGTCCAAGAGTCACGCAAATGTCCGGGGGGCAGGAGCCCACTAAACCCCGGATGAAGGTGCGAAAGGTCTGCCTCAGGGTAGAAATAGCCAAAGATTCTGCAACAACAGAAGGTGTCAGGGACTTCTCCTTTGGTCAGGAAATGTCCCACGGTGTGCTGGAGGATGCAGAGTTGTTTCCACGCAGAAAGACCACAAAAAAGCCTTGCTAGCTGCAAGAGTTGTGGTTGAAGGTTTTGGGTGCTGCCAGGGCCCAGGAAGGACCAGGAGGTCGCCCCTTGGAGGAGGAGACAGAGGGGGAGCTCAGCAACACAGAGCGCCCATGCAGAAGCAGGCAGCACCTGCAGAAGTACCTGAACAGGCATTCAGAAAATCTGAGCACAACGGTCAACTCAGCACAACAAAAGGGAGTCCCCCGAAGTCGGAGTCCAACTCAGTGAGTTGGGCAATGCAGGACGGAGTGCTGGGGACCTGGGCTAGGCTGTGCATGAAGGAAGTCTTGCAAAAGTGCACAGAAGCCCTAGCAGCTGCAGTTCTCGCAGTACACAGGATTACTGTCTGGCGTGGGGAGGCAAGGACTTACCTCCACCAAATTTGGGCAAAAGGGCCACTGAACTGTTGGGGACATTTGGACCCAGCTCCCGTGTTCCAGGGACCACGCTCGTCAGGATGAGAGGGGACCCAGAGGACCGGTGATGCAGAAGTTTGGTGCCTGCGTTGGCAGGGGGAAGATTCCCTCCAACCCACAGGAGATTTCTTCTTGCCTTCCAGTGCAGGGTGAAGGCAGACAGCCCTCAGAGCGTGCACCACCAGGAAACAGTTGAGAAAGCCGGCAGGATGAGGTGCTACAATGTTGCTGGTAGTCTTCTTGCTACTTTGTTGCGGTTTTGCATGCGTCCTGGAGCAGTCAGCGGTCGATGCTTGGCAGAAGTTGAAGAGGGAAGTGCAGAGGAACTCTGGTGAGCTCTTGCATTCGTTATCTGGTGAGATACCCACAGGAGAGACCCTAAATAGCCCTCAGAGGACGATTGGCTACAGAGAAAGGTAAGCACCTATCAGGAGGGGTCTCTGATGTCACCTGCTGGCACTGGCCACTCAGAGCTGTCCATTGTGCCCTCACACCTCTGTATCCAAGATGGCAGAGGTCTGGGACACACTGGAGGAGCTCTGGGCACCTCCCCTGGGAGGTGCTGGTCAGGGGAGTGGTCACTCCCCTTTCCTTTGTCCAGTTTCGCGCCAGAGCAGGGCTGGGGGGATCCGGTGTAGACTGGCTTATACTAGGAGGGCACCATCTGTGCCCTTCAAAGCATTTCCAGAGGCCAGGAGAGGCTACTCCTCTCAGGCCCTTCACACCTATTTCCAAAGGGAGTGGGTGTAACATCCTCTCTCTGAGGAAATCCTTTGTTCTGCCTTCCTGGGACTGGGCTGCCCAGGACCCAGGGGGGCAGAAACCTGTCTGAGGGTTGGCAGCAGCGGAAGAGAAAACCCCGGAAAGTTAGTTTGGCAGTATCCAGGCTCTATGCTGGAGACCCGGGGATGCATGGAATTGTCGTGACAATTCCATGATCCTAGACATGTTACATTGCCATGTTCGGAGTTACCATGGTGACGCTACATATAGGTATTGACCTATATCTAGTGCATGTGTGTAATGGTGTCCCCACACTCACAAAGTCTGGGGAAATTGCCCTGAACAATGTGGGGTCACCTTGGCTAGTGCCAGGGTGCCCTCACACTAAGTAGCTTTGCACCTAACCTTCACTAAGTGAAGGTTAGACATATAGGTGACTTATAAATTACTTAAGTGCAGTGTAAAATGGCTGTGAAATAACATGGACGTTATTTCACTCAGGCTGCAGTGGCAGTCCTGTGTAAGAATTGTCTGAGCTCCCTATGGGTGGCAAAAGAAATGCTGCAGCCCATAGGGATCTCCTGGAACCCCAATACCCTGGGTACCTAGGTACCATATACTAGGGAATTATAAGGGTGTTCCAGTGTGCCAATCAGAATTGGTCAAATTGGTAAAATTAGTCACTAGCCTGCAGTGACAATTTTAAAACCAGAGAGAGCATAAACACTGAGGTTCTGGTTAGCAGAGCCTCAGTGATACAGTTAGGACCACACAGGGAACACATACAGGGCACACTTTATGAGCACTGGGGTCCTGGCTAGCAGGATCCCAGTGACACATAGGCAAAAACAAACATACATACAAACATACATGCAGTAAAAATGGGGGTAACATGCCAGGCAAGATGGTACTTTCCTACACGTGGGGCTTGCGTCATATCAGCAGCCGCTAGCGGGTGTTGCTTGTCGTTTCTCCAGCCACAATGCGTCGCTCTCCAAGCCGCAATGTGGGTGGCTCATCGATTTTAGCCACAAGGCCGACAGCGCATCATCAGCCGCATTGCGGATGGTGCATCGAATGTTTCCCCGCACGGCGGCCTGTGCATGGATTTCTGTCCATTTCCCACCAGCTTCACCTTTCAAGGGCCCAGAGACAGATTAGGGCACCACTTGGCAGGGCAGGAGTTTCAGCAGAAAGTCCAGGTGCTAGCAGAGAGAAGTCTTTGATGTCCCTGAGACTTCAACAGGAGGCAAGCTCAGTTCAAGCCCTTGGAGATTCTTCACCAGTGGGAAGTCACACAAAAGTCAGTCTTTGTCCTCTTTCAGGCAGAAGCAGCTACTGCAGGCCAATCCAGCAAAGCACAGTCACAGGCAAAGGGGCAGTACTCCTCCTCCGGCTCTCCAGCTCTTCTCCTTGGCAGAGGCTCCTCATGGTTCCAGAAGTAATCTGATTTTCAGGGGTTTTGGGTCCAATACTTATACCTGTTTCTGCCTTTGAAGTCGGCCTACTTCAGAGGAAAGTCTCTGTTGTTCACAAGATCCTGCCTTGCCCAGGCCAGGCCCCAGACACACACCAGGGGGTTGGAGACTGCATTGTGTGAGGGCAGGCACACCCCTTTCAGGTATGAGTGACCAATCCTCCCTGCACTCTAGCACAGATGACTCATCAAGATATGCAGGCTACACACCAGCTCCCTTTGGCTCACTGTCTAGAGGGGATTCACAAACAGCCCAACTGTCAAACTGACCCAGACAGGCAATCCACAAAGAGGGAGAGTCACAGAAATGGTATAAGCAAGAAAATGCCTACTTTCTTAAAGTGGCATTTTCAAACTAACAATCTATGAACCAACTTTACTAAAAGATGTATTTTTAAATTTTGAGTTCAGAGACCCTAAACTTCATATTTCTTTTGCTCTCAAAGGGAATCTGCACATTAAAGTTATTTAAAGGCAGCCCCCAGGTTAACCTATGAGGGAGAGAGGCCTTGCAACAGTCAAGACTGAATTTAGCAGTATTTCACTGTTAGGACATGGAAAACACATCGGTACATGTCCCACCTTTAACATGCACTGCACCCTGCCCATAGGACTTCCTAGGGCCCACCTTAGGGGTGCCTTACATGTAGAAAAAGGTAAGGGTTTTGGCCCTGGCAAGTGGGTACACTTGCCAGGTCGAATTGGCAGTTTAAAACTGCACTCACAGACACTGCAGTGGCAGGTCTGAGCCATGTTTACAGGGCTACTAATGTGGGTGGTGCAACCAGTCCTGCAGGCCCACTAGCAGCATTTGATTTACAGGCCCTTGGTACCTTTAGTGCACTTTACTAGGGACTTATTAGTAAAACTCAAATATGCCAATCATGGATAAGCCATGTAATTTATACAGGGAACACTTACACTTTAACACTGGTCAGCAGTGGTAAAGTGTCCAGAGCAAATCAAACAGCACAAAAAGTCCAGCACACAGCCAAATCATGGGAAGCAGAGGCAAAAAGTTAGGGAGGACCAAGGATGCCAAGTCTAACAACACTGAATTGATTCACAGGGGCGAAGTTTAATAAAAGATGTTAGGAGGTGTAAGCCTGAGATTTCCCAACAAGCAACATCAATCCACCCAAAAACGGATAGGTTAGCTGGGGCTACTTGACGGTGGTAATGGACACGGTTATTGGACTTCAGTGAGGCTAGTCAGCATTGGGCCTCCGTGAGACTGTCTGGACTATGTTGTCCACTCTAGTCAAGTTTCTCCTCACTGCCATGCAGAGGAGAAAGTCCAAGGAGACCAGGCTAGTTTACATCCAATCCTGACATTGCTAGGCTTGAGGAAAGGAGGAAGAGCAGGCCTTTTAGTAACAGACACCCTGCAGTTGACCTGCCATGAATGAAGAGAGGAATGAGGGAGAGCAGGCTAGGATTAAACATTAAAACATATAAAAACTATAGCATTGAATTCATGCACTGAAGACAGTACAATGTGTTTTGTTACTATTGGGATGTACAGTTGTCAATTATTCAGCTTCAAATGGTTGTTATGTTTTGAGCTTTTGTAGTGTTGATGTCATTATAACTGTTTGTAAATGTAGTAGCTTTAATCTACTTTTTTGACAATGGATATGTAGAGTAGTTATTCATTTGTCAGTATAACTTGAAGGATGTACCACAGAGGGAGCAAACACTGAGAATGTGCAGCCTTGATCTGTACTGAGCATATGATGGTGACAGAAATTGAGTGTATTGTGTATGTCTGTGGTAGGGTGATGGGTCAATGTGGCTTGAACTGGATACACTATTGATCTACCAAACACTGAACCTTCTGGATGGTTGTCTCGTCACCCACTGGCATGCGACATAACACCATTACATGATGACTTGAATGGAGTTATCAACAGAAAGGGTAGATGGAACTAAGCTGAAACAGGAAGAGGATGGGAGAGGCAGTGTCCAAGCCAGCACCACCACACCCTGTACAGCAGATGCTGAGGGACCTTAGGACAGATGAAAAAGGAAGGAAGCAAGTGGGTGTTAAGGGTATATAAGGATATCTGTAACAACAACATTAACTAAGATATCTCATTTAAAATACAAATGTGAGATCTAGCATTTCATGTAATGCTCTGGTGCAGGCACATTAACCATCCAAGCTATTTTCAAAGAATTTAAATCGTGATCATTGGTCTGGCCAGTATCTTCTTACCACGTGAGATAAAAAAAAACATTAAAAAACTTCATAATCCTGTATGTTTCCCTTTGAAATACAAACACAAAGCAGTAACTACAAGACGAAAACAAGGACTATTCCTAAATATTTTAACACAAATAGAAGAAAAAGACAAATTGGTATTTCAGTACCATCTCCTGACCCTTGCATAACTTCGGAATGCACTGAAATGTTCAAAATGTTTCCATGGGACAGGTGGCCACCCTCTCAGTAGGCCTTTAAAGTAGATGGGGAACAGTCAATGGATGCTGCCAGTCATGGTTAGAATCCATGGCCAGATGCACCTTTCAGCACCAACAGATAGATAGGTACACAACAGTGAGTATCATTAATACTACGGCTCCTGCTTTTAGGGTATTTTTTAACATTTCAGCATGTATTTATCCATATTTGTCTTTTGCTCATTTTACCTGTGTCCATCCATATTAATTTGAGTTTTGTGAAAAGCTAACGCTGAAATCACATTAATTTAATCAATAAATGTATACATTTACTTGGATGCCTGACACATTTCAATACCATGAATATCTATAGATGATAAATCAATACACTGGTATGAGAACAAGCACATTAGTATCATACTTCTGTACAACCTTGTTGTAAGACTCATTACTAAAATGTTCTAGTTTTTTACTCCCTTTCATGTCAACCCGCACAGGTATTGATCTGTCAGTCATGTCTGATAGCATCTAGAATCACTCAAAAAAGCAACATAATTTACGCTTTCTCCCACATTTATAAATCAATACTGGCAGGAAATTAAATTGTTTTCTGTCTGTATTTATCAGTAAAAATCAGTAGAAAAGGAGAAAAACATGGAGACTTAGCTCCTACCTTCAGTGCAAGCTTCTCTTCCTCACAGAACGGGTACAGAACACCCACAGCAGTGCAAGAGATCTGAAAGAACAGGCACAGATGGACATTAGCAATGCAGTTTTCCCTCTGCCTCAGAACAAATCCTGCACTTTCATCCACTGACAAGCTTCTCATCTTCACAAAAGAAGGGCACCACTGCTTCCCTCAAACAGCAGGTACAGCTGGGCATCAGCAGTACTGGTGGCCCTTGCTCATGGGACAGGTACCGCGCGGGCAGGAGTGCAAGCTTCCTTCCTTTACAGACTAGGTACATCATGGTGAAAGCAGTGGAAGCATCCCTCTCTGATCCTACAGAAGCAGGACAAGCTTCTTATTGTTACAGAGCAGGTAAAGCCCAGGAGTATCAAGGACGACTCTGCTCCCAAATAACCTGTACAGCACAGTCAACAGCAGCAGCGTAAACACACATTTACCTACTTGATACTTGAATATGTTTCCTTTTGGGTGTGTGGACTGTAAGTGCATGGAAGGGTGAGCAAGTAAAGTGGTCAGCTATGAAGGGTTGAGCATAAAAATCTGTTATTTCAGTGCCAAAATGGCCCAAGAGGTGAATGTGTGCTTACAAATACATATGTCAAGTTGTGCTATGTGTGAAGGTGCTTTTTGTGATTTGGTGCAAATCCGTTCAATAGTTTATGGGAAATTAAGGGTAAAAAATAATTGTATATTTAGGCAGCGGGTTTTGCGAGAGCGCAAGTTCAAAAATGGAGCCCTGTGACTGGCCGAGAGGTCAATTTTTCCCATGAGCTTTCACGCTCTCACAAGTGCAAGAAAGAGTCTCCTACGAGTCACGCAAGCACTCTGATTGGCTGGCTGTTGGAATGTGGGAAATGAAATGGCCAACATTATTGTTTACTGTGAAAAATTGGAGGTGTTGTGAAAATCAAGTAAAAAAGCCATATAAGGGGGCACCAGAAAGGCATGCTGCCCCCTATATTCAGAGAGGAGGTGTCTAAGGGATGACTACTGTGAAGCAAATAAATATAGATTGTTTTAAAAAAAAAAAATGATTAATGATCTCGCAAGTGTCTTACGGGATCTTGGATACTACAAAGAAGTGTGTGAACTGTCAATGCATTCAACCTGGAGAAATCCATATGGTACCCGTTGTTAGTGAGAGGAAGGGTGGAAAACATAAGTGAGAGAGTGTTGAGTGTAGTGTTCCCCAAAATGTTTCTTGTATATTTAAGAAAACACCATATTCTTTTACATTGAACTTTTGTTTTATTCTTTCGTTAACATATTTTTTTGTCTACTTACAATCTCACGGACTTCAGAAACTTAGTAATTAGCATCTCACAAAATCAGAGCTTAGTATATTTTGTCCTTTCTTTCAGGCAGGCTCTAAAAGTTATACAAATTGAAGGATAGCATCCATATTCAGTATGTTACTCTTTAATCAATTTGAAATTATTTAATTCATTTGAAATGATTGCCTTCGTTTGAGATTGACCACTATATATGCTTCATTGAGTACAAGGGTTTTCCAATAATTGCTTGTGATTGTGAATGATGTTATTAGGTGATCCCCAACCTCTCCAATTTAGAAATTAAGCCAACACGTGTTTCACTAATTTAACGATTGGCCCGCCTAGGGCTTTTTCAAGGCTGTTATCTCAATCAATTAATTAGTCGCATAACAGTTCAATTTCATATAATCTGAATGCAAGATCACCTCTTTGTGAGCCAAAAAAGAACCCAAGTGGTTTTCACCATGTGGTTTACTTTGATATGGTGTGGTCAAAAAGTGATTGTGACAAGGACAGTTATTTTGCATTCAATTTCTTAATTATAGGCCATTACCAATAGTGCACTGGCAGGCTCTTTAACAGTGATAATATATGTATAGAATTGTTACTTGTCATACATCTCTGTAGCTGTTTAAGTCAGAACCATAACTCAGTTTTTCCCTGGGTTTTTTCCAGGTGAATTTCATAGGTTTTGTTATGCTGCATTTAATTTCCACGCCTGCTGTGTATGGGCCCTGACTGTGTACAGTGGGTGATGGGTGCAGGGCATGGAAGGTGGCCACTCTTTCTGCCCATCCCCCGCACTTAGTTGCCCATCCCCCTTGTGCATGGTCTTCAGCAGTGAGGACTGAGTGAGAGCCTGGATGGTGCTCTCAACATTCCTTTGTTGATCAACCTCCACTGTGCACAGCCTACGGCCTCACCATGCTGCCAGCCCCTGTGTCTTACCTGCAGGGGTGCTGTGAGGCAGAGGTTGGGCACATGGCTTGGCATGTGGTCAGGCCCTGCATTCTCCCTGCCTACTTGCTGGCTCGCCCAGTTATTTACATTTTTTCCCAAAGATCATTTGTCAAACTGTTCAACAACAGTCACTCCGGAAACAACAATGTGTGTTTCGTCCAAGCGGACTTTGTCAAGGCTATTCAGGGCTGTTGGTTCTGTATCACAACAATGGTTTAATCCATTGAGTTGAGACGTAAAGGGGATGTTGGGTGTCAAGAGGCACATGAGTACTAGCAGTAAAAATTTGAAAGGGTGGTGTCAGCCAGTGACACAGTTACATTGTAAAAAAGATGTGATAGGCTGAAAACTGATAATTACAGTAATGTGGAATAGTCTCTGAAGAACGAGTGTTTGGATGAAACACATGTTGGCTATTTCCAAAGTGACTGCTATTAAATACTTGATCTAATAATTATTACATACCCACAACTTAAACCAGTTTTGGTTTATTATTGTCTTTTCATTTCAACACAACCTGTGCTCACTTCTTCCTGTTTTATAGTTTTGTTGGATGTTTGTACCAGTTCAGTTTTTCATTCCTTAGCAATGGAGACAATACTTAAGCCAAACAATGGACCATATTAATGGGGAAATGGCGCAGCACAGCGCCACAAGTCTTCTTACAGCGCTGCCCTACTCCAATGTGAAAGGGCAGGAATGTACCTTACTTATGAAATATGGTTTATTCCTGTCCTTTCCCACTGTGCTGGCGCACAATTGGCTACCGTGTGACAACGCAGGCACCCTTGCACCATAGTGCAAGATTGGCTGCGCTAATATTGAAAAAAAACAGGAGAAATACAAATATTTCTCCTCATTACGCCTGCTCTGGGGAGACATAAGGTTGTGGCGCTGCCCCTGGTGTACGTGATTAAGTAAATCTGGGGCAGGGTCAAAACCCATAGCTGTTGCATGAGAAAACCCACTGCAACATTGTTAGAAATGGGGTCTTTGGTTGGCAGTCAGGTTACCCTCTGTCCAAGCAAGGACCCTCACTCTAGTCAGGGTAAGTCACACACAATCCAAATTATCCTGTGCCCACCCTCTGGTAGCCTGGCACTGAGCAGTCAGGCTTAACTTAGAAGGCAATATTTAAAGTATTTGTGCAATAAATCATACAATAACACCATATAGCACCAGAAAAATACACCACACAGTGTTTAGAAAAATATATAATATTTATCTGGATAAATGCAGGTCAAAACAATCAAAATGCAATAAGTAAATGTTGAGATATCACTGTAACAGTGATATAAAGTGTCTTAAGTCTTTTAAAAACAAGTAAATGTCTCTTAAAAACAATGAAGGTCTCTTGCAAGCACAAAGTACCTGGTTTGCATTCAAAATCTCCGCAATGGACTGCAGAGGAGGCGATGCGTGGAAAAGGGGGAGGTGTACATCAGTTTAGCCCCTTCGCACACCGACTTGCATCATTAATTTTCACCCACGGGAAGGCTTTGCATCGATTTCCAGCGAGCGGACTTGGTTCCTTTTCAGGTTGCTGGGTTTTCTGGCACCCCCGGGGTAGGTGCGTGGAATCCTGGGCTTGCGTAGTCACAAGCGCTGCATCAATCCAGAGGGTGGAAATTGCGTGGAAATTTGTCCCACATGGCAGGCGCTGCTTCGATTCATCTCTGGAGTCCGGGCTGCGTCATCCCGGGTCGGCTGTGCGTCGATCCGATGGGCCGTGCGTCGAACTTCCGATCACAACAGAGGTGCCGCGTTGATCTTTTCCTTGCGAAGTCGCACTGCGTCCTCCCGGTACGGCGTGCGGTGAACTTCTCACCGCGGGGCAGGCTGTGCGTCATTTTTAGCAGGCTGTGCATCGAATTTTCGCCACACAAGGAGTCCAGTTGCAGGAGAGAAGTCTTTTGGTCCTGAGACTTCAGGGAACAGGAGGCAATCTCTATTGAAGCCACTGGAGAGCACTTCTCAGCACAGCCAGAGAGCAGCAAGGCAGCAGGACAACAGCAAGGTAGCAGTCCTTGTCAGGAAAGCAGTCCCAGTGAGTCCTTTGGGCAGCCAGGCAGTTCCTCTTGGCAGGTCTGGTTCAGGGATTCTTCACCAGCAAGTTTCTTGTCCAGAAGTGTCTGTGAGGTAGAGTGTCTACCCCAAGAAGTGTCAAAAGTCTGTGGTTTTGGGTTCTCTTATTATACCCATTTTGGCCTTTGAAGTAGGCTTAATTCAAAGGAAAGTCTCATTTGATTGTGAAATCCTGCCTTGCCCAGGCAAGGCCTCAGACACACACCAGGGGGTTGGAGTCTGCATTGTGTGAGGGCAGGCACAGCCTTTCAGGTGCGAGTGACCACTCCTCTCCTCCCTCCTAGCACAGATGGCTCATTGGAATATGCAGGCTACACCCCAGTCCCCTTTGTGTCACTGTCTGGAGAGAGGTGCAAACAGCTCAACTGTCAAACTAACCCAGACAGGGAATCCACAAACAGGCAGAGTCACAAAATGGTTCAAGCAAGAAAATGCCCACTTTCTAAAAGTGGCATTTTCAAACACACAATCTTATAATAAACTTTACTAAAATATGTATTTTTTAATTGTGAGTTCAGAGGTCCCAAACTCCACATGTCTATCTGCTCCCAAAGGGAATCTACGCTTTAGTCATGTTTAAAGGCAGTCCCCAGGTTAACCTATGAGAGAGATAGTCCTTGCAACAGTGAAAACCGAATTTGGCAGTATTTTACTGTCAGGACATATAAAACACAATAGTATATGTCCTACCTTAACCATACACTGCACCCTGCCCACGGGGCTACCTAGGGCCTACCTTAGGGGTGTCTTATTTGTAGGAAAAGGGAAGGGTGAGGCCTGGCAAGTGGGTACACTTGCCACGTGGAATTAACAATTTAAAACTGCACACACAGACACTGCAGTGGCAGGTCTGAGACATGATTACAGGGCTACTTATGTGGGTGGTACAATCAGTGCTGCAGGCCCACTAGTAGCATTTGATTTACAGGCCCTGGGCACCTCTAGTTCACTTTACTAGGGACTTACTAGAAAATCAAATATGCCAATCATGGATAAACCAATGAACAGTACAATTCAGAGTTCAAAAGCCAACAAAAACAGTTCAGGAAAAATAGGAGGAAGGAGGCAAAAGGTTTGGGGATGACCCTGCAAAAAGGGCCAGGTTCAACAGTCCCACAAGCAGTGCTGCATATAGTGGACTTATAAGTAAACTTAAATAAGCCAATTGGGTATGATCCAATGTCATCATGTTTAAGGGAGAGAGCATCTGCACTTTAGCACTGGTTAGCAGTGGTAAAGTGTGCAGAGTCCTAAAACTAGCAAAACAGTGTCCAAAAAGTGGAGAGAGGCAGGCAAAAAGTTAGGGGATGACCACCCTAAGGCTGTCAGGTCTAACAAACGCCCATGGAATGCCTCCCTGGTTCAGAGTAAGGAAATGCAGCGACTTGCACTGCTTTGCCTTACTCCATATATGAGGCCATGAAAAGCCACGCATGGCTTTGCCTGTGGCCTCATAGATAAGGTTGAAAGGCTTGCGCCGCTGGGACATCAAATAAGGTGACGCTCCGGTGATGCAAGACTCTCATAAATATGCCCCTGCTTTTCTTGGTATGTGCTACTCTCCTCTCCACTGCTTCTATTGTAACAATAAGCCTGGTACAAGGTACACTGTTTTTTTTCTTTTTGAAATGCTATGGGTTACCTTCCTACTACAAGCATGTTCTGAAATCAGACCATGAAAATGATGTAGTACTCACTTGTAATTACTCATTACATGCAAGTAGTGAAGTAAAGGAATGGGCACAGACTGCCGTGAGAACTATGAGAGAAGACAGCACACATTGCTTAATCAATCTCTCTGTGCTGAAGCAATTAAACATTTCTAGTTACTATCACACGAAGACAGTGTTGAGTCTGCCATCATCTCCCTCACAGCCTCTGAGGACGGGTGGTGTGGCCAATGATACTTCCTGTACACAGAGAGCAGGTCCAATCCCTGCCTCCCACAACACATCAAAGCATCAGCAGGACTGGGGAGGCAGCAAAAGAGCAGGACGGCATCCAAGCATGTCTTCCAGAAGGGATAAGGATTCTGGTGAAACTTTATCATTGTTGGAAGCTGTTAAGGGATCAACACAACAAATGTGACCCGACCGAGACAGCCCTGTCTTTCTAACAAACAACTTCCTATGTTCTTGAACTTCTATGTTATATGTTCACATTGTGAATCTCACGATGCAAAGTGTTGTCAAGTAACTGAAACTCTACACAGGACAAACCTGTGTGGTCCAGCACTGCTCCACCACCACCATGGCACAGGGATGGGACCCGGGGACCCTCGCTGACAGTTTGAACAGCCCCCTTGTAACTCTGGCTTCATTCCCTGGTCTATGGGACTTGATGAAAGTAGCAATGAAATGGCCAGAACTAGAATAAACACAAGCTGTGGGCAGCACCAGTGCAGAGTTTGAAAAAGTGCAGTGGAGAAGATGTGAGCTGATCCCAGTAGGAAGGATCTAGTTGAAAATTCAAGCATTGGCTTCCTGGACAGCATTGCTGCCTAGTTTGCATAAGTGACACTCCCTGTTTTTATGTGAAATTTTGCTGCCTAATGTGGGACACCTTGAGTGACTTTGATGACAGTGCAAGTAGAACCAAGCAGACATGCAAATGTAACTAAATACGCATTAGTAATATCACATTTTGTTCTGTGTAATGGTCTAGAAATTAACTCAAAACATCAGGAAGCTCCCTGAAGTGCTTATACAAGGTCCCTTTTCTAAGATGACACTAGGTGACCTGGCAGTTATTGTATGTAAATGTCCTTCTCACTCAGTCTCTGGGGCTTATGTTGATGAAACATTGGCAACCATGATGGGCAAGGGGTGACAACCTTGACCTGTCAGCTCTGCCTTACCCCTTTGACTACCAAATTACCACTATCATGGAAGCCAGGTTAAGAAAATTATTGGTGGAGGTGAGCTCCAGGTCGTGTGATCAGCACCATCAAGATGAGAAAATCTGGTAAGGTCTCCCAGAACAATGGGTAAACTGCTGATTATTATGTCTGCACAACTCCAACCAATGAGCACTGGAACTGAGGTGCCAGACACAGCTCGCAGGAGGGAGAATGGGAGGGGCGGCGCTGGGGTAAGGGGGGGAGTGGTGGAGAGAGATGGGAAGCGCGACCAAAATAAAAAATAAATGGAAAAAAATGTATCTGTTTTGCCACGCTACCTCCGAACAGCTCTTCATCTGCAGGGGCCGGCTCAGGTGCCCAGCAAGGGCGCTCCATCCAATCCTACCACTGCTTTCATGCTGCCAGCAGCATGAAAGCAGCAGTATGATTGGATGGAGCGCCCTGGCTGGGCGCTCCGAGACAGAGTGGCAGCCTCTGCCTGCTCTCTCCAATCCGGCACTGCGTAGCCGGGTTGGACAGAGCCTACTGCGCATGTATGTTTGGCCGCCCGAGACAGTCGGCCAAACATACATGCACACTGAGGGGAAGTGCTTTGCACGCCCCCTCAGTCCCTGTCACACCAGTGGCCCGTCCCTTTTGCAGTGAAAACGTAATAAACATAGTTTATTACGTTTTTACTGTAAAAGTTTTTCAGCTTCTGCTGCTGGCGGGGAAGGGCGACCTTCATCCGCCATAGCGGAGGAGCCCCCCCTGCAAGGTGCCCTCCTGCTACCAAAGAAGCAGAGACACAGTCAAAAAAAGACGAAAAGCTAAGTAGCATAGGCAATGATGTCACATCATCATAAGAAGGTGAAATTTAGGTGAGGGACTGTGATACTAAGCCCACTCCTTCTACTTTCAATCAAATAAAATCTGTAATGAATTCCAGAATGTGAAGTGCCAGTATGGGGGGGGAGACAGGTAGAGAGGAAAGTAACACCGCATAAGGGTCGCGACCCGCTGGCATCAGAAGCAGAGGTTTGTGCAAAGCGTGCCGCACAAACTCTCAGTCTGCAATGTAGTGACTGGTTACCCCCATAATTCTATAAAACAAGGTACCTTTTTCCTGAAAATACTTGCAAACAACCAACAGGATACAGGGGGTGATTCTGACCGCGGCGGACGGCGGTCGCCGCCCGCCAAGCGGTTCCCGCCGAAAGACCGCTCTGCGGTCAAAAGACCGCGGCGGTCATTCTGGCTTTCCCACTGGGCCGGCGGGCGACCGCCGAAAGTCCGCCCGCCAGCCCAGCTGGAAACACCCTTTCCACGAGGACGCCGGCTCAGAATAGAGCCGGCGGAGTGGGAAGGTGCGACGGGTGCAGTTGCACCCGTCGCGAATTTCAGTGTCTGCAAAGCAGACACTGAAATTCTTCGTGGGGCCCTCTTACGGGGGCCCCGCGGCACCCCCTACCGCCATCCTGTTCCTGGCGGGAGAACCGCCAGGAACCGGATGGCGGTAGGGGGTGTCAACGCGCTCCGCCGCCATGGAGGATTCTCAAGGGCAGCGGGAAGTCGGCGGTACACCGCCGACTTTCCGTTTCTGGCCACGGCTGAACCGCCGCAGTCAGAATGCCCAGCAGTGCACCGCCAGCCTGTTGGCGGTGCTACCGCCGACCTCCGCCATGGCGGTAATTACCGCCAGGGTCAGAATGACCCCCACAGTGTCTTGTGCATATCAGTAGAATGGCTCACCAAAGGTTGGCAGGAGAGAGACTGTAACCGATCCCCAGACAACCAGTCTGCGAACCAAGTACGATGGTCCGCCTCCAGTAGAAGAGATGCCATGAGCCAAGATGTCTTGAGGTGATTGAGGTTGGAAAAGGAATACCCAAATGGTAACAGGCAAAGCTCAGTATCTGTGAAAAAAGGGTTAATCTGAGCTGCCCTAACCACCCAAGGGAACCTGAGGAGAGCAAAAAAAGGCAGACCAGGTATTACAGTGGTGCGAAGTATGTGACTGAACTAGAGAACCCATCAACCACTCTTGCCAGAGAAGGAGTAACACTCCGGCTAGTGCTTACCTTTTCCCAGCTCTCACCTACCAGGAAGACTCCAGAACCTTTGAGTCCTTTCCTCAATATTATGGCTCTGCCTTAATGTTTGGACTCGTATGGAACTTTCTGACCCTTTCCTCCTTACCCAGGAAGTGCTGATCTGTGTTAGTCTGTGACTCCACCCTTCATGCCTCCTAACCTCCACTGGGCCATCTGCCACAGTCTACAAGGGCAGCGCATACCAAGTTGGTATTGTGGACCCTAAGAAAGGTGACCGTGTCCTTGCGACGAACAAGGACAGCACAAACTCCAGGATTTCTGAAAGAAGGGCTGTCACGTTCTTATCCTACGAATTCATCGTAGAGAACTTGCACTGGATATTATCTGTGCAGGTAAATATATGATTTAGAATCTATGTGTTTGTATGGAACCACACATTCATGTCCACCTGCCTGTCACTGATAAGTGTTGAATCTTTGAAGCGATGCCTAAATCTACGATAAAAAATAAAATAAAGGTGCAGGTCATTAACATTCAACATATTTATCATGCTCTAAAAGTGCTAAATGGGGATTGCACATATTTCTGTCTGTGGTTGTTTCCGAAAATGGGAAAGCTGATGTGTCAGACAAAATAATTGCACTTGACAATTATATTTCAAAATGATTTTGAAATTTGATATATTACAGATAGTTCAGGAAACCTTATTGCTGGTTTTGGTTTCTTGGTGCCACTTCCTGCTACAGCTGTTTAATGATGCCACTTCCTGCTACAGCTGTTTCACAATGCCACTTCCTGCTAAGCTGTTTCACGATGCCACTTCCTGCTACAGCTGTTTCACAGTGTTTTTCCTGCTACAGCTGTTTCTCGATGCCACTTCCTACTACAGCTGTTTCACAGTGCCACTTCCTGCTACAGCTGTTTCACAATGCCACTTCCTGCTAAGCTGCTTCACGATGCCACTTCCTGCTACAGCTGTTTCACAATGCCACTTCCAGCTACAGCTGCTTCACAGTGCCACTTCCTGCTACAGCTGTTTTTCAATGCCACTTCCTGCTAAGCTGTTTCACAATGTCACTTCCTGCTACAGCTGTTTCTCGAAGCCACTTCCTGCTACAGCTGTTTCATGATGCCACTTCCTGCGACAGCTCTTTCATGATGCCACACCCTGCTACAGCTGTTTCACGGTGACACTTCCTGCTACAGCTGCTTCATGATGCCACTTCCTGCTACAGCTGCTTCACAATGACACTTCCTGCTAAGCTGTTTCACAATGCCACTTACTGCTACAGCTGCTTCACGATGCCACTTCCTGCTAAGCTGTTTCACAATGCCACTTCCTGCTACAGCTGCTTCACAATTCCACTTCCTGCTAAGCTGTTTCACAATGCCACTTCCTGCTACAGCTGCTTAACGATGCCACTTCCTGCTAAGCTGTTTCACAATGCCACTTCCTGCGACATCACGATGCCACTTCCAGCTACAGCTCCTTCATAATGCCACTTCCTTCCACAGCTGTTTCACAATGCCACTCCCTGCTACAACTCTTTCACAATGCCACTTCCTTCTGCAGCTGTTTCACGATGCCATTTTCCTTCTGCAGCTGTTTCACGATGCCATTTTCCTGCTACAGCTCTTTCACGATGCCATTTCCTGCTACAGCTCTTTCACGATGCCACTCCCTGCTACAGCTCTTTCACGATGTCACTACCTTCTGCAGCTCTTTCATGATGCCACTTCCTGCTACAGCTGTTTCACGATGCCACACCCTGCTAAGCTGCTTCACGATGCCACTTCCTGCTAGAGCTGCTTCACAATGCCACTTCCTGCTAAGCTGTTTCACAATGCAACTTCCTGCTACATCACAATGCCACTTCCTGCTACAGCTCTTTCATGATGCTACTTCCTTCTACAGCTGCTTCACGATGCCACTTCCTGATAAGCTGTTTCTCGATGCCACTTCCTGCTACATCACGATGCCACTTCCTGCTACAGCTCTTTCATGATGCTACTTCCTTCTACAGCTGCTTCACGATGCCACTTCCTGATAAGCTGTTTCTCGATGCCACTTCCTGCTACATCACAATGCCACTTCCTTCTACAGCTGTTTCACAATGCCACTTCCTGCTAAGCTGTTTCACAATGTCACTCCCTGCTACAGCTGTTTCACAATGTCACTCCCTGCTACAGCTGTTTCACTATGCCACTCCCTGCTACAGCTGTTTCTTGATGCCACTTCCTGCTACAACTATTTCACAATGCCACTTCCTGCTACAACTATTTCATGACACCACTTCCTTCTACAGCTGCTTCACAATGCCACTTCCAGGTAAGCTGTTTCACGATGCCACTTCCTGCTACAGCTGCTTTATGATGCCACTTCCTGGTAAGCTGTTTCATAATGCCACTTCCTGCTACAGCTGCTTTACGATGCCACTTCCTGGTAAGCAGTTTCACAATGCCACTCCCTGCTACAGCTGTTTCATGATGGCAATTCCTGCTACAGCTGTTTCATGATGCCACTCCCTGCTACAGCTGTTTATCAATACCACTTCCTGCTACAGCTGTTTCACAATGCCACTTCCTGCTACAGCTGTTTCACAATGCCACTTCCTGCTACAGCTCTTTCATGACGCCACTTCCTTCTACAGCTGTTTCACTATGCCACTTCCTGCTACAGCTCTTTCACAATGCCACTTCCTTCTACAGCTGTTTCACAATGCCACTTCCTGCTACAGCTGTTTCACGATCCCACTTCCTTCTACAGCTGTTTCACGATGCCACTTCCTGCTACAGCTGTTTCATGACGCCATGTACTTCTACAGCTGTTTCACGATGCCAGTTCCTGCTACAGCTCTTTCACAATGCCACTTCCTTCTACAGCTGTTTCACAATGCCACTTCCTGCTAAGCTGTTTCACAATGCCACTTCCTGCTACAGCTGCTTCACGATGCCACTTCCTGCCAAGCTGTTTCACAATGCCACTTCCTGCTACAGCTGCTTCACAATTTCACTTCCTGCTAAGCTGTTTCATGATGCCACTTCCTGCTAAGGCTGCTTAACGATGCCACTTCCTGCTAAGCTGTTTCACAATGCCACTTCCTGCGACATCACAATGCCACTTCCAGCTACAGCTCCTTCATAATGCCACTTCCTTCCACAGCTGTTTCACGATGCCACTCCCTGCTACAACTCTTTCACAATGCCACTTCCTTCTGCAGCTGTTTTACGATGCCATTTCCTGCTACAGCTCTTTCACGATGCCACTTCCTTCTACAGCTCTTTCACGATGCCACTCCCTGCTACAGCTCTTTCACGATGTCACTACCTTCTGCAGCTGTTTCATGATGCCACTTCCTGCTACAGCTGTTTCACGATGCCACACCCTGCTAAGCTGCTTCACGATGCCACTTCCTGCTAGAGCTGCTTCACAATGCCACTTCCTGCTTAGCTGTTTCACAATGCCACTTCCTGCAACATCATGATGCCACTTCCTGCTACAGCTCTTTCATGATGCTACTTCCTTCTACAGCTGCTTCACGATGCCACTTCCTGATAAGCTGTTTCTCAATGCCACTTCCTGCTACAACTATTTCACAATGCCACTTCCTGCTACAACTGTTTCATGACACCACTTCCTTCTACAGCTGCTTCACAATGCCACTTCCAGGTAAGCTGCTTCACGATGCCACTTCCTGCTACAGCTGCTTTATGATGGCGCTTCCTGGTAAGCTGTTTCACAATGCCACTTCCTGCTACAGCTGCTTTACGATGCCACTTCCTGGTAAGCAGTTTCACAATGCCACTCCCTGCTACAGCTGTTTCATGATGGCAATTCCTGCTACAGCTGTTTCATGATGCCACTCCCTGCTACAGCTGTTTATCAATACCACTTCCTGCTACAGCTGTTTCACAATGCCACTTCCTGCTACAGCTGTTTCACAATGCCACTTCCTGCTACAGCTCTTTCATGACGCCACTTCCTTCTAAAGCTGTTTCACTACGCCACTTCCTGATACAGCTCTTTCACAATGCCACTTCCTTCTACAGCTGTTTCACAATGCCACTTCCTGCTACAGCTGTTTCACGATGCCACTTCCTTCTACAGCTGTTTCACGATGCCACTTCCTGCTACAGCTGTTTCATGACGCCATGTACTTCTACAGCTGTTTCACGATGCCAGTTCCTGCTACAGCTATTTCATGACACCATGTACTTCTATAGCTGTTTCACGATGCCACTCCCTGCTACAGCTGTTTCATGACGCCACTTCCTTCTACAGCTGTTTCACAATACCACTCCCTGCTACAGCTGTTTCATGACGCCACTTCCTTCTACAGCTGTTTCACGATGCCACTCCCTGCTACAGCTGTTTCACGATGACACTCCCTGCTACAGCTGTTTCACGATGCCACTTCCTGCTACAGCTGTTTCATGACGCCACTTCCTTCTACAGCTGTTTCACGATGTCACTCCCTGCTACAGCTGTTTCATGACGCCACTTACTTCTACAGCTGTTTCACGATGCCACTCCCTGCTACAGCTGTTTCACGATGACACTCCCTGCTACAGCTGTTTCACAATGCCACTTCCTGCTACAGCTGTTTCACGATGCCACTCCCTGCTACAGCTGTTTCATGACTGGTGTGAGAGTATTTCGTCAGCTGTATTGGTAAAACTCTGTGATATTACCAATGTTGTTCGTCTCAGAGGTTTGTTAAATGAGGAACCAGGTGAAATTGCATAAATCAGATTTTGTTTTTGCCAGAAATACAGAAGCCTCTTTCCCTAATTTATGGTCAGATTGTGCTGAAACACCCACAGTACTAGCGCTGTGAGGAGGGAAGGCCTTAAGGACTGTTGGGAGGGACAAGGCTTGCTGCCACACTGCAGATTTACTAGAATTATTACTCCTCAGAATATTTACATTTTAATAGATTTATGTGAAACGTCACACTGGGTCCCTTACTTGCAGAGTCCTACTTGAAGCAAATATATATATATAGACCCTCACTGTTTGTAGGCGGGTCTAATAGTAGTTGTCGTTGGTGGCCCATCAGTGGCACTTTCCTAAGAAAAATGTTAGACCTCCGTACTTTAAAAGAAATACAATCTGTTCTCTCTGCTGGCCTCCTCCAGACTCAGATCCAAACTCCCCACTCTTGGGGATGTATCAGGAGACATCGTGGGCTTTTACGAGCGGGTCCCTTTCCTCCCCAATATTATTGTGGACCAACAGCAATCATTATTGAAGGGACATTGGCACGATTATCAACTTTCACGCTTTAGACAGAAATTGATTACGTAGGGGTGAGATAGCTACTTATCACACTAACTCAAATAATACACTCATGTTAGAACTACATGTGAGCTTTCCGGTCCACAAAGAACTCCCTTCACACAGGGAAGTACCAAAAACTTTTGTGCAAGCGGATCAGAACAATGATTTATTAGGCCTTCTCCATCAACAAAACAATAGAGCCCACCCACTGCTCTGACCAATCAACACAAGGCAGACCAGAAACCAAAGGGGTGGAGCTCAGCTGTCCTTGCCTTCTAAGCACTTTAGTGTATGTGAAAGAGGGGGATGATTTACAGCACCAGGAGAAAAATAGAGATGAGGACAGGATAAACAACTGGGAGAAGACTAGAGGGAGTTAAAAGACCTCAGAGAGGCAAGAGGGAATGAGGGAAACAGACAGATTAAGTTTAAAAGCAAGATTAAATCTAGGTGAATGAGATCTGCAATGGTATATTCCACAGAGAAGAGCTGACACTGCATCAGTCCTACAGCTTCTTTTAAAGTAAAGCAGGCAGGACACCAGGACACCAGTCCCATCAGTTCGGCAGCACCCCCCCCCCAAGCGAACGTTCACCTGTGGTACTTAGAGATCCTCGTCTGCATGGTGGGGTTTCTAAGTGCATGTGTTATACTGTGCTTTCCTGTCCATTCCCCAGCACTGGCGCACAATGGGGTGCCTAGGATTCAAGGGTGTCTCCATTGCATGTAGGATTGTATTTGTGCAGGAAGGGGCAGCTTCCTGCACAAAAACAATCCCCTGAAGCTTTTTCCTCTTTCTATGTCTGCTGCAGAATGCGTCACACATAGAAAGAGAAACAAAAGTTGAGAAATAAAGATATTTTGCCTCACCTGGGGAGGCATAGGTTTTTGGTGCATTCCCAGATCTACCACTTCCGGTAAATCTGGTAATACGTCACAAACCATAGATGTGGCATGGGAACACCCACACAGGACCCATGGAATGCCTCCCTGAAGGCAACGCAAAGATTTTCTCTGTGTTGCTTTACTTGAGATTCATGAAGCCACTCAGGGCCACGCAAGGTGGCCTTGAGTGCCTTCATAAATCTCATTTTTGATTTGCATCACACATGCCCCACATGCGTGGTGCAAGTGCGGCACAACTGGTGTCTTAATTATGGCCCCCAGTGCTGAAGCCTCGAGTTAGCCATGGCAGACCCACCGTCACTGTATGGAAGTTCTCCCTCTCTGTGAATCTCTAAATGAGACCCTAAACGTGCCCTCATGCATACAGTTAGAGATGGAAATGACAACACACCCAGTGGCTTGCAATTTCTTCCTTCTCTGTATGAGAATCATTGTTCTGTGGGGATTAGAGCTCGACAAGTTTAGGTGACTCTACACAGGGTTCCTTCTGGAATAGGTTGGCTTCTAATCTTGTGAGACTGGCATCTAATTCTAATTTGGATCAACATATGGGAGAATAAATTGTGCTGGGAATGCATCTTTCATCGCTTGGTTGTTCCAGTTCCAAATGTGCAAACATTTTGTGAGTTCTTTTAATATTCAAGTCAAAGATGTCAATTTCTTGATGCACCTCTCACAATAGGTCACCATTCCAAGGAAACACCTGGCCTCAATAATAGACCTTCTTCTGAGTCTTCCACTGACCCAGATGTGTACTGAGAGTTGGGGTCTGAAGTCAAACAATTACACCTGGCACCCGATGTGAAGTAGGAAAAGCTTCTAGAGATCCCCCCACCCCACCCCAAGAGGATCTTGAAATTACCTTTCCCAGGCTTGTCTTGGGTCACAATAGACTAGTGTCAAAGCTTTTCATGAGATGTTCCTTCATGGCCTTTGTGATGTTCAAGTGAGGTTGGAGAAATACACAAAGACCAACTGCCAATTACACTATCATGTGACCCAGGATACAGGCAGCAGGCACCAAATGGTTGGGACAAGAAAATGGCAACTTTCAAAAACTGACATTTTCAGAACTGTGACTAAAACCTGACTTTGCCATTAAAAAGGGATTTTAATTATAATTCTTTAGACACCAAACTCGACCTTTCCAGCTGCTCCCAGTTGAAGTTTGTCACTTATTAAATGTAGTAAGGTAACCCAATATTATCCTGTGGGAGAAGAAGGCCTCACTTTAGATAAAATTATTTTCCGAGTTTACACTGCATCTTGTCCTATGGAACATGTAGGACTACTGTAGGGGTGACATATGTATTCAAAAGAAAGGTTCGTCTTGGTAAACGTTTTATCTTGCCAGGTTCAAATGACAGTTGAAAATGCACACTCAGGCTGCAATGGCAGGCCTGAGATATGTTTAAAGGGCTACTTAAATGAGTGGCACAATCAATGCTGCAGGCCCACTAGTAGCATTAATTTGCAGGCCCTGGGTACATGTAGTACCACTTTACTAGGGACATACAAGTAAATTAACTGTGCCAATTAGATATTAGCCAATTGTACCATGTTTAGGAGGGAGATTACACACATGATAGCACTGGCTAGCAATGGTAATGTTCACAGAGTCGTAAGGCCAGCCAAAATGAGATCCGCAAAAATAGGAGGGTGAAGCTAAACAGTTTGGGGGAATACCAGCCTAAGTTTCATAGGTATTATATAGTTTATGCAGTTTAGTTCTATGAGTATTGTTGTGAATGACATGGTTGTGACACCGTGAGGAGAAGGGGAATTCTTGCTTATTTGTTACATCTAAACATGATTTTCTGTTTCATATAATGACTGCTCTCGCATGTTGCTAAATATGCCTCTAATTCTGTACCTAGAAATGGATCCATGGATTGTGTTTATGGACCAGTAGGAATAATCAGACAAGCAGAAAATGAATCCAACTGGAGAAACAATTTGTAAAATCTTTCTTATGCTTGTTAATTAAAATAATCTTCAAAACTGTTTCTGCAAAGAAGTTTTACCATTGATACAATTCACCAGTGCATGACATTGTATAAATAATCAAGATCCAGTTGATTAAAAGAGAAAATCAATTTCACTTGGCTACTTTTTGAACTGATTAACATAAGTTATTATGTTTCTCATTGGGCAAAACCTAATTTTAGTCGAGTTCTAGTTCACTTGTAGTATTTTTCCTTTTGCACAGCTTTCAAATAATAATAATATCCTATATACTGACTATGCAACTGAGTCAAAATGTATTAACCATGAATTTCTTGTCCAGTGAGAATGAAGCTATGTTTACACATTTCTCGTGTCCATAGCTACCCATACATTGTGGCATTAAGGTGGACATAGGACCACTACATTTAAAGATCTACTCTAGCTCAGTGGTGATGTCTGTGCATTCACAGGAGGTGCTGTCGCACCAACACTTCTGAAGGCACTTAAAGTTGGTATTGGGCACTGTCGTTTAGCCTGCCATGCAGCAAACCTTTTGTTTGGTGCAAGGCCACCAAAGTTTGTTTACGAAGAACAAAAACCTGATGGCTCCAATGCTCTGGGAGTTTTAACCCAGAGTGTTTTGGGGAGGGGAGGGAGGGGTGGTCAGTAGTGGTTGTGTTTGTGGCTGCCACGTTTCCCCCGGTGGTGATGAACAGAAAAGAGATGACATCAGATGGTATGCTTGAAAAAGAGTGGATGGTCTTGTGCTTATTCTGACGACCACCACTCCAAAGGGGCTGTCAGAATAAGTTTTCTGACAGTGGAGCTAGTGGGGCACCACCTTCAGAAGACTGACGCTCTGCCAGACTCAGAATGGAGCGTGTGGTCTGAGGGTTTAGTGGCTAGAATATTCTGCAACATTGTGACAGAGGGCCTGATTTGGAGTGTGGCGGATGGGGATACTCTATCACAAATGTGTCAGATATCCCGTCCACCGTATTACGATCCCATTACATCCTATGTGAATTGTAATACGGCAGATGAGATATCATCACATTTGTGACGGAGCAACCTGTCTGCCAAACTCTAAATCAGGCCGTTGGAAATCTATTCACCAAACTCTAAATCATGTCCATAGTTCCCACTAATACCAATTAATCACATGCATTAATATCACCACTAAACTAAACACAGCAAATGCATCATGAGTATTTCAACAGTTCGTAAAGGTGAAGCAGACCCTTTCTCAATCGTCAACTAATATCAAACTTGTGCATCAAAATACAGTTCTAAACTCCTTCAATGCAAATCAAAATGAGTACTATTTATGTTTGTTTCCAAACACAATTTGAACCTTTTTGAACACTACTCTGTATTCAGCATCAGCTTCTAAACACACATTCAAAAGTTTATAAAAGAATATCCAGGGTTTTCATAAGCTCTATTTACAAGACCCTAGTTGTAGCTACTGAGTATCTTGATTGCTTAACAAGCACTCTTTGAACCATGAGGAACTTCACAATTTCTAATGTGAGAGTTTGGCAAGTTCAGCAGAATATTGGAAGACATAGGGGATCATTACAACATTGGGGGTAAAAGCCGCTTACCGCCGTGCAGAAGAACGCCAACACACCGCCGCGGCCGTGGAAATCTGCCACAGCTATTGTGACCCACAGCTCGGAATCCGCCAAAATTCAGACACCCACACAAGTCCACCACACCAAAGGTCAGTGATAAACTGGAGAAAACAAAACCTCCACCGTCACGCCAACAGAAATACGCCCACACTATCACGACACACAAATCCACGCGGCGGTCTTTCAACCGGTGTATTCCATTGGCGGTACACACCGCTGCGCTCAAAATACACACACATTTACAAAACACTGCCACACTGGACAATTCGAAACACACACACCTGATACACATACACACACCACTCCCACACTACAATATAAAACACACACCCACATCACCCACAAACCCCTACGACCACAATTACAGAGAGAAGGCCAGAGAGAGACACCACAAACAACTACCAAGCATCCACAGGCACACAATACCATCACCCACAGAACTTCCACGCACCTCACACAACGCACCACTAAATATCACCCCACTTATCACTACATACACCACCCCACACATCACCCACACCACCCCATGGCACGGCAAAGACACCCCAGGTTCTCTGAGGAGGAGCTCAGGGTCATGGTGGAGGAAATCGTCCGGGTAGAGCCACAGCTATTCAGATCACAGGTGCAGCACACCTCCATAGCTAGGAAGATGGCGCTATGGTGCAGAATAGTGGACAGGGTCAACGCAGTGGGACATCACCCAAGAAATTGGGATGACATCAGGAAGAGGTGGAACGACCTGCGGGGGAAGGTGCGTTCCATGGTCTCAAGACACCACCTTGCGGTTCAGCGGACTGGCGGCGGACCCCCACCTCCTCCCCCACAACTAACAACATGGGAGGGGCAGGTCTTGCCGATTCTGCATCCTGAGGGCCTCGCAGGAGTAGATGGCGGAATGGACTCTGGTAAGTCAAATCTTAACTATTACATCCCCCACCATACATGCATGCTATCACATACCCCCACCCTCACCCTCACCCCCATCACCCCAACTCCTCACAAATGTCCCAACATCAAAAACCACCCATCCCAACACCAAGCCCTTCATGCAACAACGAAGCATGGACACCCATCACCAAAGCCATGGCCACTGCACATACCCATACACCCCCCCTAAACCACCATCACACAAGGACCCACACAGGAATGCAAGCATTGGGGTACACGGTCACCCACCTATTGCACACCATGGCACACACAGATGTAATAAACTTCCTTTTATACCCCTGCAGGACCCCTACCCAACGTCACCGGACAGTAGGGTCCACACATGTCCACACCACCAACAGAAGAGGCCCACAGTGATGACAGCAGCTCTGTCCAACTGGATCTAGATGACCAGCCCGGCCCATCGGGGACCTCGGGACAGTCGGTTCCCCTGACACAGTCACAGGCCACTACAGAGCTTCCCCCCTCTGGAAACACCAGCACAGCACCCACCCAGCGGGCCCATACCTCTGTCCCCAGGACACGTCAATCATCAGTGTGTCCACCACTACAGGGAACTCAGGCTAACCCACCACCCCAACAACAACAGGGACCGTGGTAGTGGGCACACGGTCCAGGGGACGGAGGCCCAGGAACACAGGGGAACACAGGGGAACTGGGAGGTCTGCTGTACGACAGGGGAAGGACAGGCCAAGGGAACCCACTCTCCACGAGGCCCTCTCCAACATCATGGGAGCCTACCACCACTCCCAGGAGACGATGGCAACGTACTGGCCAAGTTTCAGGAGACCCAGCGCCTGCAGGAGGAACAGTATTTGGGCTTCAGGGAGGAACTCAGAGCCATCAATTCCACCCTGGGCACCATCGTAGGGGTGCTAAAGGAAGTACTCAACACCATGAGGGACACTGTGGCACAACAAGGGGCCCCTGACACTAGCCTGGACGGTGAACTGCCCACCACCTCCGCCGGCGCTAGTGGACAGGAGGCACCGCCACAGGACCACCACACCAGCACCCCACCCCCTGCAGAGGGAGAACCAACCCGCAAGCAGTCCCTGAGATCCGGGACAAAGACAGAGAACAATGCTAAGACCCCTGCAAAGAAATGAGACCACCCTGAATGTCATCTGTCTGTCCCACTTTGTCACCATGTCCATCCTCAAACTGCCCCAGCTCCACTTCCTATGCCCATTTGGGCAATGCACCTGTGAGACTAATAGACTGGACTCTGCCATGGACATTCCTCCACCATCACCCCTCACCATTTTCTAACCCCCACCAATATTGAGCACTTAAATAAACACCCTTGAAGCACAAAACAATCTGGAGTCAGTCTGTGATTTCAAAATAGTGTATTAGAAATTACAGTGTCAAAATGCTCTTTCATATGTAATGTCAACATGCCTATGTCACACTGCTCTAGTCCATGAGGAAACAAAGCAGATGTCACACAGTGGGACCCACATCTGTGAAATCGTAAGGGAAAGTGACAACTCAGTGACCATACACTGGGTGAAAACGACAGACAGTAGAGAGGTAGTGGTGTTAAAGTACATGCAGTAGGCAGGTTTGTATTCTTACCTGTGTCTCACTGGAAATATTGCAGGATCATCAAGTTCCTGTTGTCTATGTCCTCTTCTTCTGCTTCCTTGTCTTCACTGTCCACAGGCTCCACAGCTGCAACAACACCGCCATCTGGACCATCCTCCTGCAGAAAAGGCACCTGTTGACGCAAAGCTAAGTTGTGAAGCATACAGCAGGCCACGATGATCTGGCACACCTTCTTTGGTGAGTAGAATAGGGATCCACCTGTCATATGGAAGCACCTGAACCTGGCCTTCAGGAGGCCGAAGGTCCGCTCTATTTTCCGCCGAGTTTGCCCATGGGCCTCATTGTAGCGTTCCTCTGCCCTTGTCCTGGGATTCCTCACTGGGGTCAGTAGCCATGACAGGTTGGGGTAACCAGAGTCACCTGCAAATGGCGAGGGACAACTGTTAGACTCGCAATAACCTGTAGGGATATCCCCAGACCCAGACAACCATTCCCACAGACTTGCTTCCAGGTGCTCACCTAATAGCCACACACGGTGCCTCTGGAGTTGACCCATCACATAAGGGATGCTGCTATTCGGCAGGATGTAAGCGTCATGCACTGAGCCAGGGAACTTGGCATTAACATGGGAGATGTACTGGTCTGCCAAACACACCATCTGCACATTCATGGAATGATAACTCTTCCGGTTTCTGTACACCTGTTCACTCCTGCGGGGGGGTACCAAAGCCACATGTGTCCCATCAATGGCACCTATGATGTTGGGGATATGTCCCAGGGCATAGAGGTCTCCTTTCACTGTAGGCAAATCCTCCACCTGAGGGAAAACGATGTAGATCCACATGTGTTCAGCAGGGCAGACAACACTCTGGACAACACGTTGGAAAACATAGGCTGGGACATCCCTGATGCTATGGCCACTGTTGTTTGAAATGACCCACTTGCAAGGAAATGGAGTACTGACAGCACCTGCACTTGAGGGGGGATTCCTGTGGGATGGCGGATAGCTGGCATCAGGTCTGGCTCCAGCTGGGCACACAGTTCCAGGATTGTGGCACGGTCAAGCCTGTAGGTAATGATCACATGTCTTTCCTCCATTGTCGACAGGTCCACCAGCGGTCTGTACACCGGAGGATGCCGCCATCTCCTCACATGTACCAGCGCATGATGCCTATGAAGGACAACTGCGAGCACAGAGTCAACAAACTCAGAGGTACGTACCCACAGCTTACACAGAACATAAATCTTAATCCGATATTTGGCCTGTATGAGTGTTGAGGCAAGGCCTAGGTATGTGTGACGCAGTTATAAATTAAGCCATGTGGGCCACTGAAATGGCGGCTGCCTGACCTGTAAAGTGGGACAATGGGATGTGAGGTAACTGTGCTGGTGGTGTACACCGTCGCGGTAGGCGGTCGAAGACCGCAGCGCAATGCTGCATTGGTTAACATTGGACCCTATGGGTCCCAGGAGCCAATGACGATGTATGCCGGCGGTGACGGCCATTTTCTATCTGTTCAATCACTCGATACCTGATCTTCAACAGGAGAGGACCTACAGTGCAAGTGCTGCTGTGACCTCGGTCTGGAAGAGACAATGGCTTGTGCGTCTGGGGATAGGGCCTCTGCCTTCACATCGGAGGAGTTGGAGAAACTCATGGATGGGGTCCTCCCCCAGTACACACTACTCTACGGTCCTCCAGACAAACAGGTAAATACACTGGGAGCATGCTGTAGGGGCTATGCCTGTGTGGAGTGGGGTGGATGAAAGATGGGGGGGGGAGATTGAGGCGTGCATGAAACGACGGTGAGTGCATGAGCATCATGGCAAGGTTAGGGATGGGGGCCAATGACTGTGACGGTGCATTTGGTAATAACTTTTCTTTTCCCCCTGTACAATTCATGTAGGTCAGCGCCCACCAGAAAAAAGATATTTGGTGTGCCATCGCCAAGGACGTCCGGACCCTGGAGGCCTACCACAGACGGAGCACCCACTGCCGTAAGAGATGGGAGGACATTCGCCGCTGGAGCAAGAAGACGGCGGAGGCCCAGTTGGGGATGGCCTTCCAATGTGGGAGGGGT
Source organism: Pleurodeles waltl (assembly GCF_031143425.1). Classification (NCBI taxonomy): domain Eukaryota; kingdom Metazoa; phylum Chordata; class Amphibia; order Caudata; family Salamandridae; genus Pleurodeles; species Pleurodeles waltl. The sequence goes on along the minus strand of NC_090450.1, from coordinate 995,464,662 downwards.
GCCCGTCGCACCATGACCCCCCTGATGTACAGGATCCTGGCGGTGGCGTACCCGGAGTTGGATGGGCGCTTGAGGGCATCACAGCAGCCACAAGGGGGTAAGTACACTCTCATTCTGCTGATTTTGAGCACAGTGGAGGTGTCTGGGTGGGGGAGGTGGGCTTTGGGTTTCCCTAGGCCAGGTCGAGTGTGCTAGTTAGGTCTCATTGTTCTGGCAGACTCTGTGGCACCCCAAACCCACCTGTGTACAGTGCCAAGTACACCTAGTCAGGCTCCAGTGTCATCAATATGTGCAGATGTCGTCCATAGCCTTGTAGGCCATGTCCCAGGGATTGAACAGTGGAGGCCAAGTCCGCGGTGTAGTGCAGGGGGCTTCTGTGTCTATCGTGTCCGCCAACGGTAGCGGTAATGCATGCACTCAACATGTCTTTCTTCTGTCGTCCCCCCCCTTTTTGTGGTCTCCCTGTTCTTGTGTGCATGAGCATCATCAGGCGGAGGAGCAGTGGCACCGGAGCAGGAGGAAGCTGCATCCCACATGGCCCTGGAGGGCGAGACAACGGCCTCGGAGTTCACCAGTGGGAAGGAGGGCGAGGGGAGCTCCACGGCGGGGACAGGAGCTGACACCAGTGACACGGACTCGTCCTCTGATGGGAGCTCCCTAGTGGTGGCGGCAACCTCTGTGCCCCCCGCATCTACAGGTAGAGCCGCCACCCCCCCTACCAGCACCGCCCTCCCAGCAGCCCCTCAGCCTTTGCCCCGTGCCCACTCACAAAGGAGGGTGGGCATCACCTTCGCCCCAGGCACCTCAGGCCCTGCCCCAGTCACCCCTGCTGCCCTCAGTGAGGAGGCCATTGCCCTCCTCAGGTCCCTCACTGTTTGGCAGTCTACCATTTTGAATGCCATCCAGGGTGTAGAAAGGCAGTTGCTACAAACAAATGGATTCCTGGAGGGCATTCATTCTGGTCAGGCGGCCCTTCAGCGAGCTTTTCAGACTCTGGCCTCAGCCCTGATGGCAGCCATTGTCCCTGTCTCCAGCCTCCCCCCTCCAACTTCCTCCACCCAGACCCAATCCCCTGTACCTCAGCCTATCCCAAGCACACCTTCAGGCAAGCATGCACACACGTCAACACACAAGGGAAGCTCTGGCAAACATAAGCACCACACATCCCACAGGCACTCATGCAAGCATCCCACACATGCAGACACACCAACATCTACTGCCTCCACTGTGTCCCCCTCCTCCTCGTCTCCCTACTCCCTCCCTGTCTCGTCTACACTCGCACCTGCATGCACTACATCTACAGCCACTACTTCCATCACCAGCACACCCACCACCACACCCCGCTCACGTGCAGTCACCACTCCCACTGCCATTCACACGTCCCCTGTGTCCTCTCCCAGTGTGTCTGTGACACCCCCTCCCAAGATACACAAACACAGGCACACACCCACCCAACAGACATCCACTTCATGACAGCCTCCAGCGCATGCACCTTCACCCAAAGTCACCAAACAAACACCTCCTACAACCACAACCTCTTCCTCCACTCCCAAACCCCCTCCAGCTACCCGTCCCAGTGTTCCCCAAAAACTTTTCCTGTCCAACCTTGACCTCTTTCCCACACCTCCCCCACCCCATCCATCTCCTAGGGCCCGACTCTCCAGGTCCCAACCTAGCACCTCAGCCACAACATCTCCGGGACCAGTGGTGCCTGTAGTCACCGGAATCTGGAGTCACTGGCCACCACGGCAGCCAGTGTGGCACAGAGCCACAGCACGGACAGTCCCCCACCTGTCAAGCATCAAAAGTTGGCCAGTGCCCGGCGGGAGAGGGGGAAGATTCCAGCCACCAAAGCCGCTCCCAGGGGTACAGGTGGGAGTGTGGATTCAGCTGCGACACCTTCCAAGGTGGGGAAGTGCCACAAGAAAGTCAGCCAGGCTGGGAAGAGCAGCACGGCGGAGAAGACCGCCATCATCCCCGCTGCCCAGGAGGCAACCGCCATCATCCCCGCTGGCCAGGAGGCCACCGCCAGCCCCAGCCATGCTGCCCAGGAGGCGATCGCCACCAGCCCTGCTGCCCAGGAGGCCACCGCCATCATCCCCGCTGCCTAGGAGGCCACCGCCATCATCCCCGCTGCCCAGGAGGCCAGCACCAGCCCTGCTGCCCAGGAGGCCACCGCCACCAGCCCTGCTGCCCAGGAGGCCACCGCCATCATCCCCGCTGCCCAGGAGGCCACCGCCAGCACCAGCCCTGCTGCCCAGGACGCCACCGGCACAGCTGCCCAGGAGCCGGGTGCCATCATCCCCGCTGCCCAGGAGGCCACCGCCAGCACCAGACCAGATTTAAGAAGACATCCATGCTCTCTTCAATGCACACACCTTCGTTGATATTGCAACGAAGCAACACGGGACGCGGATTGCTATTATGCGGACGTTATGAGGATACAGGTTAGTTTTGAAGGCGTTACGGCTAGCTTGTCTTGGGGGTGCCCCATTGATTTTTATTACTCATTGGTCACAGAGTTATGTGGGACATTCCTGTTTTATACTATCATGGACAAGACATAGGGGGTCATTCTGACCTCGGCGGTAAAAGCCGCTTACCGCCGGTCAGAAGGCCGCCACAATACCGCCGCTGCCGCGGTCAGCCGCCACGGACATTCTGACCCACAACTGCAAAACCTCCGAAAATCCGCCCTCCACTGCAGTCCGCCACATCAGCAGCCAGCGGTAAACTGGAGAAGACCAAACCTCCACCGCCACGCCAACAGAAATACGCCCATCCCATTATGACCGGCAAATCGACGCGGCGGTCATTCAACCGCGGTATTCCATTGGCTGTACACACCGCCGCGGTCAAAATACACACACCTTTACAAACCCCTACCACATTGGACAATTTGAAAGGCACACACCTGAAACACATACACACACGACTCCCACACATCCAATACCATATAAAACACACACCCACATCACCCACAAACCCCTACCAACAAAAACCAGAGACGAAGGAGAGAGAGACACATCAGAGAATAGATAGCCAGACACACAGAGGCACACCGCAACATCACACACACCACATAGAAGCACAAAGCACCACACACCAACACACACATCATCACATACACCACCCCACACCTCATACACACCACCCCATGGCACTACAAAGGCACCCACGCTTTTCGGACCAAGAACTCCGGGTCATGGTGGAGGAGATCATAAGAGTGGAACCCCAGCTCTTCGGCTCACAGGTCCAGCACACCACCATAGCAAGGAAGGCGGAGCTCTGGCAGCGGATCGTGGACAGGGTCAACGCGGTGGGACAGCATCCCAAAAATCGAGAGGACATCCGCAAACGATGGAACGACCTACGGGGGAAGGTGCGCTCGATGGTCTCGCGACACAACATCGCAGTGCAGAAGACTGGCGGGGGACCCCCACCCACTCCACCCGAATTCACAACATGGGAGCAAGAGGTACTCAACATCCTGCATCCTGATGGCCTCGCTGGAGTACACGGAGGAATGGACTCTGGTAAGTACAAGGCCAACCACTTCACCCCCCCCAGCATGCTAACCCCCACCCTCACCCCCAACCCCCCAGCACACATCCTCCCTGAGAATGTCTCCCCAGCACAACCCACCCAACACCAACCCCTGCATGCCACCCCCAAACTATGGACACCCATCACCTAAGCATGACCACTGCACATACCCATCACCCCCCCACAAAACACCCTCACAACACCTCCCCCAAGGGAATGCCAGCACTGGGGGACAAGGGCACCCATAAAACGCAAGCTAATGCACACACAGAAACAATAACCATACCCTCTTACCCCATGCAGGACCAGAACGACAACACACCGGTCAGGAGGGACCAGAAATGTCCATCCCACCCCCGGAACAGGCCACTAGTGATCACAGCAGCTCTGTCGACCTGGAACCTGACGACCAGCCCGGACCATCGGGGACCTCTGGGCAGTCAGTTCCCCTCACCCAGACACAGGCCACTGCAGACCCAACCCCCTCTGGGAACAACAGCACAGCTCCCACCCAGCGGGCCCATGCCTCTGTCTCTAGGACAGGTCAAGCAGCGGTGTGCCTACCACTACAGGGCCCCCAGGGTAACCCACCAACCCAACAACAACAGGGACCTGGGGGCAGTGGGAGTGGGCACACCGTCCAGGGGACAGAGGCCCAGGGAAACAGGGCAACTCGGAGGGCTGCTGTGCGACAGGGGGGGGGAGGAGAGGCCCAGGGAACCCACTCTCCAAGAGGCCCTCACCACCATCATGGCTGCCTACCACCACTCACAAGAGACGATGGCGACGGTACTGGCCAGGTTCCAGGAGATCCAGGCACAGCAGGAGCAACGCTACATGGGGTTCAGCGACCAACTCAGCAACATCTCAACCGCTATGGGGAGCACAGTCCTGGCCCTGAACCTCATAGAGGACACGTTTCGGGACCATGTGGCATCACACAGGGCCCCTGTCACTAGCCAGGAACAGGAACAGCCTACCACCTCCGCCGGCGCTAGTGGACAGGAGGCCCCACCACAACGACAGCCCACCAGAACCCCACCTCCTGCTGAACAACAACCGCCCCGCAAAAGGAGCCTGAGATAAAAAAAAACGACAGAGTAGGATGTCAAGTCCCCCGCCAGCATCACATACCCCCTGAAGTCCTCCCACTGTCCCACATTGCCACCCTGTCAAACCTTGAACTGCCCCTGCTCCATCCTGCCACAGGCATATGGACAATGCACCTGTGAGACTGAGAACTGGACTCCGCCATGGACATTACTCCACCCCCACCCATCACTGTTTCACTATCATGTACCAATATCTATGCACTAATAATAAATCACACATTGCACTGAAATCAATCAGGACTCAGCCTGTCTTATTTACAAATGTATGACACATTACATATCAATTACGTATTGTGAACATTGTGAATTACACATACCGAGGTAACTTAGCATTAGTCCATGGGCCAACCAAGCCGAGGTCACGCAGTGGCTCATACAGCACAGAAAAGGGAAGGGAAAATCAAACATCATGTTCATAGGTCTGGGGGGAAACCGACAAAGTTGAGATGCAGGAGGCTTTCAGGAAATGTAAAATGGCATGGGTGATTATTACCTGTGTGCTACTGGAAATACTGTTCTATTACTCTGTCCCTGTTGTCTGTGTCGTCCTCTGAGTCTTCCTCCTCTTCACTCTCCGCAAGCTCCACAGCTACTTCAACACCACCATCTGCACCATCCTCCTGCAGGAAAGGAACCTGACGTCGCAATGCCAGATTGTGAAGCATACAGCAGGCCACGATGATGTGGCACACCTTCTTTGGTGAGTACATCAGGGATCCCCCAGTCATATGCAGGCACCTAAACCTGGCCTTCAGGAGGCCAAAGGTCCTTTCGATGATCCTCCTAGTTCGCCCATGGGCCTCATTTGTACCATTCCTCTGCCCTGGTCCGGGGATTCCTTACTGGGGTCAGTAGCCACGGCAGGTTGGGGTAACCAGAGTCACCTATTAGCCACACACGTTGTCTCTGTAGCTGCTCCATCACATAGGGGATGCTGCTATTTCGCATCACATACGCGTCATGCACTGACCCTGGGAACTTGGCATTTACATGGGAGATGTACTGGTCAGCCAAACAGACCACCTGGACATTCATCGAATGATAACTTTTTCTGTTTCGGTACACCTGCTCATCGTCTTTTGGGGGTACCAAAGCCACATGGGTCCCATCAAAGGCACCAATGATGTTGGGGATATGTCCAAGGGCATAGAAATCACCCTTCACTGTAGGCAAGTCACCCTCCTCTGGGAAAATGATGTAGCACCGCATGAGTTTCATCAGGGCAGACAACACTCTACTCAAAATCTTTGAAAACATAGGCTGAGACATTCCAGATGACATGGCCACTGTGGTCTGGAATGACCCACTTGCCAAAAAATGGAGGACTGACAAAACCTGCACCAGAGGGGGAATCCCTGTGGGTTAGCGGATGGGGGACATCAGGGCTGGCTCCAGCTGGGCACACAGTTCATGGATAGTGGCACGGTCAAGTCTGTATCGAAGTATTATATGGCGTTCTTCCATTGTCGACATGTCCACCAGCGGTCGGTACACGCGAGGATTCCTCCTTCTCATCCCAAGTCCCAGCGGACGGTGCCTAGGAAGGACAACATGGAGCACAGAGTCAGCCAAACCACAGGTACGTACAGACAGCTTGCACAGTTAAAGAATGGCAATGGGTTGAAAGGCGTGTATGTGTGGCAATGCAAGGCCTAGGCCTGTGTGTCGCAGTCAAAATTAAGCCATGTAGGCCCTTGAAATGGCGGCTGCCTGACCTGTGAAGTGGGACAATGGGATGTGAGGTCAATGCGCTGGCGGGGCACACCGTGGCGGTAGGCGGTCGAAGACCGCGGCGCAAAGCCGCATTGGTTAACATTGAAGCCTATGGGTTGCAGGAGCCAATGACGAAGTGCGCCGGCGGTCGTGGTACGCACCGCCGCGGTACGCACCGCCGCGGGCGTGACCGCCATTTTCTATCTGCTTAATCACTCGAGACCTGATCATCTACAGGAGAGGACCTATACTGCAAGTGCTGCTGTGACCTCGGTCTGGAAGATACAATGGCTGCTGCGACTGGGAAAGGGCCCCTGCCTTCACGTCTGAAGAGTTGGAGAAGCTCGTGGATGGGGTCCTCCCCCAGTATGCGCTACTCTACGGTCCTCCAGACCAACAAGTGAGTACACCGGGTGCACATGGAATGGGCTATGCCTGTGTGGATTGGGGTGGATGTAAGTTGGTGGGGTGGGGGGCGAATGAGGAGTGCAACGCCCGACAGATGAGAGCATGTGCCATATGGCAAAGTTGGTGGGGGGGGAAATCACATCTAACATGCAGGTCATTGATGATTTCCTCCTTTCCACCCTGTACATGTCAAATAGGTCAGCGCCCATCAGAAGATCGAGATTTGGCGTGCCATCGCCAAGGAAGTCCGGAACTTGGGAGTCCACAACAGACGGGGCACCCACTGCCGCAAGAGGTGGGAGGACATCCGCCGCGGAACATGGAAGACCGCAGAAACACTGCTGGGGATGGCCTCCCAACCTAGGAGGGGTGCCAGTCGCACCATGACCCCCCTGATGTCCCAGATCCTGGCGGTGGCCTACCCAGAATTGGATGGGCGCTTTAAGACATCACAGTAGACACAAGGGGGTGAGTATCAGCACATTCTCCTATCTTTCTGCGCAGTGGAGGCGTCTGGGTGGGGGAGGAGGGCTGTGGGTGACATTAGGCCAGGGCGCTTTCTGTAGTGTAGTCCTCTCCCTTAGGCATGGCCCTGTGCCCCCGGCCCCCACCTCGGTAGGGTGACAAGTACAGCCATTGAAGGTCCAGCATCTCCCATGTGCGCGTTTGACGTCTCTTGGCCTGTTGTCCTAGTCAGTAGTACTGAGTAGTGTACCCGAATGCGCGGCTTAGTGCATTAGGCTCCTGTGTCTGTCCTCTCCGCCAACGGTGTTGACATTGCATGCACTCAACCTGGTCTTCTTTTTTCTCCCCCCACCCTTTCTCTTCATCTTCTTGTGCATGTGTGCATTAGCATCATCAGGCGGAGGAGATTTGGCATCGGAGCACGAGGGAGCTGCAGGACACAAGGCCCCGGTGGGCCCAGGAACAGACACCGAGGGCACCAGTGATCCGGAGGGCGAGGGGAGCACCACGACGGGGACCGCTGGTGAGAGCAGCGAAAGCGACACGTCCTCGGATGGGAGCTCCCTAACGGTGGCGGCAACATCCGTGCCCCCCGCCTCTACAGGTACAGCCGCCACCCAGCGCACCAGCCCCGCCCTCCCAGCAGCCCCTCAGTCTTTGCTCCGTGCCCGTTCACCCAGGAAGGCGCGCGTCTCCTTCGCCCCAGGCACCTCAGCCCCTGCCCCTGTTGCCCCTGCTGCCCTCAGTGCGGAGCTCATTGACCTGGTAAGGACGCTCATTGTTGGGCAGAACACCCTTTTGAATGCCATCCAGGGTGTGCAAAGGGAGGTGCAACAGAGCAATGCGTACCTGGAGGGCATTCATTCGGGTCAGGCTGCCCATCAACGAGCGTTCACTGCTCTGGCCTCAGCACTGACGGCAGCCATTGTCCCTGTTTCCAGCCTCCCTCTTCTTACTGCCTCCAGCCTTTCTCTGTCTCCTGTTCCTCAGCCTATCCCATCCACACCATCAGACCAGCCTGCACACACCTCAACACCCAAGAGCAGCTCATCCAAACACAAGCACCACAGATCCCACAAACACTCACCCAAGCAACACCTAGATGCAGACATGCCAACAGCCACTGCCACCCCTGTGTCCCCCTCCTCCTCGTCTCCCTCCTCCCTTCCTGTGACGTCTACACTCACACCTGCATGCACCCCAACATCAGCCAGTGCTTCCATCACCACCTCACCCTCCAGTACAGTCCACACTCGTGCAGTCACCACCCCCACTGCCATTTACACGTCCCCTGTGTCCTCTCCCACTGTGTCTGTCACCCCCTCTTCCAAGACACACAAACGCAGGCAGCCACCCACCCAACAGCCATCCACCTCACGACAGCCTACAGCACCAGCACCTTCACCCAATGACAGCACACCTGACTCTCCTACAACCACCTCCTCTACCTCCACTTCCATCTCCACTTCTCCTACCCTTTACCTTGGCCCTAAAAAACTTTTCATGGCTAACCTTGACCTCTTTCCCCCCGATGAGCTCCCCCATCCATCTTCAAAGAGTCCCAAGAGCACCGCAGCCACCACCAGCCCAGCTTCGGGTGTCACTGTTGTGCATGGGTTCTGGAGCCCACCCTTTGCCAGCAGTGACACATCGATCAGCAGCAAGGACACGTCCAGCCCCCCCCCGGCAAGAGGACCCGCAAAAACAAGGGCCGCCGTGCGAGGACCGACAGGGCTGCCCCCAAGGAGCAATGTGCGGCCACTTCACCACCCACACCATCTAGGGGAGTCAAGGGCCCGAGAGCCCCATCAAAGGAGCGGAAGGGCAGCAGGAGCGCGGAGAAGGTGGACCCCACATGCCACATCCCAGCTGGGAAGGAGGACACTAAGGAGGCCAGGAGTCCGTCCCCGAAGGGTCCAGAAACGTCACGGTCCGAGGGCGACTGAGCAGGGAGTCCAGGCCAGGTCTGGCTCCCTTGACCTGCTGGATGAGCACCGCTGAACAGGGACCGCGGGGCAGAAGAGCACCGCTGAACAGGGCCCGCCGTGGAGAAGAGCACCACTGAACAGGGCCCGCGGTGAAGAAGAGCACCGCTGAACAGGGCCCGCCGTGGAGAAGAGCACCGCTGAACAGGGCCCGCCGTGGAGAAGAGCACCGCTGAACAGGGCCCGCCGTGGAGAAGAGCACCGCTGAACAGGGCCCGCCGTGGAGAAGAGCACCGCTGAACAGGGCCCGCCGTGGAGAAGAGCACTGCTGAACAGGGCCCGCCGTGAAGATAGGCACCGCTGAACAGGGCCCGCCGTGGAGAAGAGCACCGCTGAACAGGGCCCGCGGTGAAGAAGAGCACTGCTGAACAGGGCCCGCCGTGGAGAAGAGCACCGCTGAACAGGGCCCGCCGTGGAGAAGAGCACCGCTGAACAGGGCCCGCCGTGGAGAAGAGCACTGCTGAACAGGGCCCGACGTGGAGAAGAGCACCGCTGAACAGGGCCCGCCGTGGAGAAGAGCACCGCTGAACAGGGCCCGCCGTGGAGAAGAGCACCGCTGAACAGGGCCCGCCGTGGAGAAGAGCACCGCTGAACAGGGCCCGCCGTGAAGATAGGCACTGCTGAACAGGGCCCGCCGTGGAGAAGAGCACCGCTGAACAGGGCCCGCGGTGAAGAAGAGCACCGCTGAACAGGGCCCGCCGTGGAGAAGAGCACCGCTGAACAGGGCCCGCCGTGGAGAAGAGCACCGCTGAACAGGGCTCGCCGTGGAGAAGAGCACCGCTGAACAGGGCCCGCCGTGAAGATAGGCACCGCTGAACGGGGCCCGCCGTGGAGAAGAGCACCGCTGAACAGGGCCCGCGGTGAAGAAGAGCACCGCTGAACAGGGCCCGCCGTGGAGAAGAGCAACGCTGAACAGGGCCCGCCGTGGAGAAGAGCACCGCTAAACAGGGCCCGCCGTGGAGAAGAGCACCGCTGAACAGGGCCCGCCGTGGAGAAGAGCACCGCTGAACAGGGCCCGCCGTGGAGAAGAGCACCGCTGAACAGGGCCCGCCGTGGAGAAGAGCACTGATGAACAGGGCCCGCCGTGGAGAAGAGCACTGATGAACAGGGCCCGCCGTGAAGATAGGCACCGCTGAACAGGGCCCGCCGTGGAGAAGAGCACCGCTGAACAGGGCCCGCCGTGGAGAAGAGCACCGCTGAACAGGGCCCGCCGTGGAGAAGAGCACCGCTGAACAGGGCCCGCCGTGGAGAAGAGCACCGCTGAACAGGGCCCGCCGTGGAGAAGAGCACCGCTGAACAGGGCCCGCCGTGAAGATAGGCACCGCTGAACAGGGCCCGCCGTGGAGAAGAGCACCGCTGAACAGGGCCCGCGGTGAAGAAGAGCACCGCTGAACAGGGCCCGCTGTGGAGAAGAGCACCGCTGAACAGGGCCCGCCGTGGAGAAGAGCACCGCTGAACAGGGCCCGCGGTGAAGAAGAGCACCGCTGAACAGGGCCCGCCGTGGAGAAGAGCACCGCTGAACAGGGCCCGCCGTGGAGAAGAGCACCGCTGAACAGGGCCCGCCGTGGAGAAGAGCACCGCTGAACAGGGCCCGCCGTGGAGAAGAGCACTGCTGAACAGGGCCCGCCGTGAAGATAGGCACCGCTGAACAGGGCCCGCCGTGGAGAAGAGCACCTCTGAACAGGGCCCGCGGTGAAGAAGAGCACCGCTGAACAGGGCCCGCCGTGGAGAAGAGCACCGCTGAACAGGGCCCGCCGTGGAGAAGAGCACCGCTGAACAGGGCCCGCCGTGGAGAAGAGCACCGCTGAACAGGGCCCGCCGTGGAGAAGAGCACCGCTGAACAGGGCCCGCCGTGGAGAAGAGCACCGCTGAACAGGGCCCGCCGTGAAGATAGGCACTGCTGAACAGGGCCCGCCGTGGAGAAGAGCACCGCTGAACAGGGCCCGCGGTGAAGAAGAGCACCGCTGAACAGGGCCCGCCGTGGAGAAGAGCACTGCTGAACAGGGCCCGCCGTGGAGAAGAGCACCGCTGAACAGGGCCCGCCGTGGAGAAGAGCACCGCTGAACAGGGCCCGCCGTGAAGATAGGCACCGCTGAACGGGGCCCGCCGTGGAGAAGAGCACCGCTGAACAGGGCCCGCGGTGAAGAAGAGCACCGCTGAACAGGGCCCGCCGTGGAGAAGAGCACCGCTGAACAGGGCCCGCCGTGGAGAAGAGCACCGCTAAACAGGGCCCGCCGTGGAGAAGAGCACCGCTGAACAGGGCCCGCCGTGGAGAAGAGCACCGCTGAACAGGGCCCGCCGTGGAGAAGAGCACCGCTGAACAGGGCCCGCCGTGGAGAAGAGCACTGATGAACAGGGCCCGCCGTGGAGAAGAGCACTGATGAACAGGGCCCGCCGTGAAGATAGGCACCGCTGAACAGGGCCCGCCGTGGAGAAGAGCACCGCTGAACAGGGCCCGCGGTGAAGAAGAGCACCGCTGAACAGGGCCCGCCGTGGAGAAGAGCACCGCTGAACAGGGCCCGCCGTGGAGAAGAGCACCGCTGAACAGGGCCCGCCGTGGAGAAGAGCACCGCTGAACAGGGCCCGCCGTGGAGAAGAGCACCGCTGAACAGGGCCCGCCGTGAAGATAGGCACCGCTGAACAGGGCCCACCGTGGAGAAGAGCACCGCTGAACAGGGCCCGCGGTGAAGAAGAGCACCGCTGAACAGGGCCCGCTGTGGAGAAGAGCACCGCTGAACAGGGCCCGCCGTGGAGAAGAGCACCGCTGAACAGGGCCCGCCGTGGAGAAGAGCACCGCTGAACAGGGCCCGCCGTGAAGATAGGCACCGCTGAACGGGGCCCGCCGTGGAGAAGAGCACCGCTGAACGGGGCCCGCCGTGAAGAAGAGCACCGCTGAACAGGGCCCGCCGTGGAGAAAAGCACCGCTGAACAGGGCCCGCCGTGGAGAAGAGCACCGCTGAACAGGGCCCGCCGTGGAGAAGAGCACCGCTGAACAGGGCCCGCCGTGGAGAAGAGCACCGCTGAACAGGGCCCCGCCGTGCAGAAGAGCACCGCTGAACAGGGCCCGCCGTGAAGATAGGCACCGCTGAACAGGGCCCACGGTGCAGAAGAGCACTGCTGAACAGGGCCCCGCCGTCTCAAGCACCGCTCCGCTGGGCCCTACTTCTCAAGCACCGCTCCGCTGGGCCCTTCTTCTCAAGCACCGCTCCGCTGGGCCCTTCTTCTCAAGCACCGCTCCGCTGGGCCCTTCATCTCAAGCACCGCTCCGCTGGACCCCGCTGTCTCTCTACCTCTCCGCTGGGCCCTTCCTGTCAAGCACCGCTCCGCTGGGCCCTTCCTGTCAAGCACCGCTCCGCTGGGCCCTTCTTCTCAAGCACTGCTCCGCTGGGCACCGCCGTCTCAAACACCGCTCCGCTGGGCCCTTCATCTCAAGCACCGCTCCGCTGGGCACCGCTGTCTCTCCACCTCTCCGCTGGGCCCTTCCTGTCAAGCACCGCTCCGCTGGGCCCTTCCTGTCAAGCACCGCTCCGCTAGGCCCTTCCTGTCAAGCCCCGCTCCGCTGGGCCCTTCCTGTCAAGCACCGCTCCGCTGGGCCCTTCATCTCAAGCACCGCTCCGCTGGGCCCTTCATCTCAAGCACCGCTCCGCTGGGCCCTTCTTCTCAAGCACCGCTCCGCTGGGCACCGCCGTCTCAAACACCGCTCCGCTGGGCCCTTCATCTCAAGCACCGCTCCGCTGGGCACCGCTGTCTCTCCACCTCTCCGCTGGGCCCTTCCTGTCAAGCACCGCTCCGCTGGGCCCTTCCTGTCAAGCACCGCTCCGCTGGGCCCTTCTTCTCAAGCACCGCTCCGCTGGGCACCGCCGTCTCAAACACCGCTCCGCTGGGCCCTTCATCTCAAGCACCGCTCCGCTGGGCACCGCTGTCTCTCCACCTCTCCGCTGGGCCCTTCCTGTCAAGCACCGCTCCGCTGGGCACCGCCGTCTCAATCACTGTTTATGGTTCACTGTGCCCACCATGCCTCCTCCTTGACCAGTGGAGACTGTCATCCACCTGATGGACTGTGGCTTTGCACTCCCCAGGATGGTACAGTGGGCAGCCCACCCACTGTAGAGACATTGAGAGACTGTGGCTTTGCACTCCCCAGGATGGTACAGTGGGCAGCCCACCCACTGTAGAGGCATTGAGAGACTGTGGCTTTGCACTCCCCAGGATGGTACAGTGGGCAGCCCACCCACTGTAGAGACTTTGAGAGACTGTGGCTTTGCACTCCCCAGGATGGTACAGTGGGCAGCCCACCCACTGTAGAGACATTGAGAGACTGTGGCTTTGCACTCCCCAGGATGGTACAGTGGGCAACCCACCCACTGTAGAGACATTGAGAGACTGTGGCTTTGCACTCCCCAGGATGGTACAGTGGGCAGCCCACCCACTGTAGAGACATTGAGAGACTGTGGCTTTGCACTCCCCAGGATGGTGCAGTGGGCAGCCCACCCACTGTAGAGACATTGAGAGACTGTGGCTTTGCACTCCCCAGGATGGTGGAGTGGGCAGCCCACCCACTGTAGAGACTTTGAGAGACTGTGGCTTTGCACTCCCCAGGATGGTACAGTGGGCAGCCCACCCACTGTAGAGACATTGAGAGACTGTGGCTTTGCACTCCCCAGGATGGTACAGTGGGCATGGTGGCTCCTCGTGGATCTGGCGTCGTGGACTCATGTGGCTGTGGTGCCCCCCCCTTCCCTTCCCCCTGAGGTGCCTGTAGTTTTTACATCTGATGCCCCTGCAGTGTTCTCTCCAAAGGACTCAGGTCTCCTGTGTGGGCTTTGCCCTTGTTTCACAAAACTTTGGCCCACGGACATGATGAATTCATAGGATATGCAGGACTTGCTACTTCAGTTATACACTGATGTGTATGTCATTAGTTTTGTTGTGAATATCTTTCATGGTTGTACGATAATTTTCAGGAGCTTTTTGGTACATAAATATTTATTCCAAATTTGATTATGTCCTAGCATTTTTCTGGGGTGTTTGGGTGGTGTCACTGTGACTTGTTGCTCTGCATTGGTGTGTACATAGTTGGGGGGGGGGGGGTCGCATATGTGTGTGCCCGTATTCTTTCGTCCTCCCCCCTCCCGTGTGTCGTAGGTGCAGTACTCACCGTTGTCGTCTGCGCCGGACTTCGTACTCGTGGTAGATGAGAAGGTAGACGAGAGCAGGTAGGATGTTTAATTCGGGTTCCATGCTGTCCTCCTTCCTCCTGGAGTGCGTAGTGGTGAGCGTTTTCCCGTCCGTAGTCTGTTTCCGCCGTGTTTTTATCAGCGGTGCTCCCGCCCCGGAAAAGGTGGCGGATTGGTGAGTTGTGATAGTGTGGGCGGTACATTGTCTGCCGCCTGGCTGTTGGCGGTGACCGCCGCGCTGTTTGTTTGTACCGCCGTGGCGGTCGGAGTGTTAAAGTGGCTATCTGTGTTGGCGGTTCCCGCCAGGGTCAGAATCCCATATTTTTTACCGCCAGCCTGTTGGCGGGTTGGCCGCCGCTTTAACACCGACCGCCAGGGTTAGAATCACCCCCATATTCTTTTGGATATGTTTTCTGTCTTTATTATACCTTTGATATTGATTCAGGTTTGAAAATTCTCTCTCATATCATGACTTTATTTAATATCGGCGATACATTTTCTTATGTGACTTTCTATTTGTGGCCTGACATTGCTATGGCTAAGCACTCTGAACCACATATAGAGGTTAGTTTCATTTGTGACGTGATGTATCTATATGGAGTTAAATTGCACTTTGTAGGGAACTAGGTTTTGTTATCGTGACGGTTTGGATATTTTGCTTAGATTGGATTACGGTTCCTTTGATAAGAAGGATATGATAAATTATAATACAATTACAATTGCTTTGCACTCCCCAGGATGGAACAGTGGGCATGTGGCCCCCTCGTGAATTTGGCATCGTGCACTCAACCGGCTGAGGTGCCCCCACTTTCCCTTCCCCCTGAGGTGCCTGTTTTATTGCTATCTGATGCCCCTGCAGTGTTCTCTCCGTCATGGTCAGGGATTGAGTGTGGGCCTCGCCCATACCGTGTGTGCCCAGTGTTCCACGGACTTGAATGGAGCACTACCTGGACTACTATTCCTGGTGTATATTTTGTATATAGTGTATATAGTGTATTTATATATATATATTTTTGCGTCCTGGATTTTAATATATTACAATGGTTACACTCATTTCCTTTTGTCTTTGCATTCTTCCGGGGGGTTGGGGGTGTAACCGTAATGTATCAATATGTATTAGTGTGTGTGTTGTCGTGGGTGAGGGTGGGGGTAGGGGTGTCCCTGTTTTTTCCCCTTTGTCGTAGGTGCTGTACTCACCGTGGTCTTCGCCGCTGGCGTTCGTGCTCCTGGTAGAGGAGCAAGAAGATAAGGGCTGGCAGGATCGGGAGCTCGGGGTCCATGGCGTACGGATTCCTCGTGGGGTGTGTAGAGGTGAGCGTTTTCCCTTGAAGTCCTGTAGGTTGTGATACTGTGGGCGGTACATTGTCCTCCGCCTGTCTGTTGGCGGTGACTGCAAAGCTGTTTGTTAGTACCGCCATGGAGGTCGGAGTGTTAAAGTGGCTGTCTTTGATGGCGGTTTCCGCCACGGTCGTAATTCCAAATTTTTTACCGCCGGCCTGTTGGCGGTCTTACCGCCGCTTTAACACCATCCGCCTGGGTTGTAATGACCACCATAGTGTGCATTTGGGTGGGTCCCTTACCAATGCCAAGCCCTTTGACAAGCGACATTCTATTAGAACTGCCATCCTTCCTTGCCCATAACAAACCTAGCCCCAGTGAATTTGGAGTATTGCAAACATACACCCATTGGTGACAGCAAAGTAATCTCAAGACAAATCAAGACAGATTGTAAAAACAGAACATTTGGAACAATACTGACCTTGTCATGGTACACACAACAGTTCAAACAAAAAGGCATGGTTCTATCAACTAAAGGAAACAATGGGACATATTTAACAAAGTGTTGTGTCACCCGTGCACCACGCAATGGGGGCAAAATGGTGACATAACACTAAAGCAAGATTTATCAAGCAACACAAGACTACCTTGCATGGCCCTGAATGGCTTGATAAATCTGGAGTAATACGATCCACGGTCATTGATGTGTTGATTTACTCTACCCTGCAGAGGCACTGTATGGGTGGAGCGTAGATGTTCCTATGCATCCACCCATGGATTTTGGTGCATTCCCAGATTTATCATTACTGGAGGCCTGGGAATGCGTCAAGATACTACGCCTCCTCAGGTGAGGTGTAACATGGAGAAATATCTTTATTTCTACTGTTTATTTCTCCTTCTATGTGTGATGCAGAATAGCACTCATAGGAAGACGAGAATCCGTCAGAGGATTGTTTTTTTTTGCAGGAAGGTGCACAAAAACAATCCACACCATGGCGCAAGGGTGCCTGTGTTAGATAGGTAGCCAGAAAGGCACCAGTGCAAGGCTAGAACAGAATTGCACTGTATTATGCTAAATATGACGCATTCCTGCTCTTTCCCTGAAATACAGTGCAGCAAAGTGACATGCTGCGCCGCATGAAAATTTGATAAATATGCCCCAATGTCTTCTTATTGTCTTGGTTGGCTCCCTGCTTCAAGTAACATATGAACATTCAAGTGTTTCTGCAAGATAGTAGAGTATCTTAATGGAGTCTCAGTCTGCACGGGGGAAGGATTCTTGATTCAATAAACAAGAGTTTATCTGCCAATTCAATGTTTTCTACCTTTGTATTATAACTCAATCCTTAACATCCTCTCTTATGGTAGAGTGGCATTGTCTTAATCAGTGCATTTATCTTCTTTTATTTAATAACAAGACAACCATTAAAAAGAAATTCATCATTGGGAATCTGAGACAGCTGCAGATTTATCTCTTAACTAGGAACCAGCAATCTTCTACTCAAATTACTTCTCAATTTTCAGACTGTTCAAGGGCATATGGCTACTGCAAATTAAATGTCTGATGGAGAAAACTAAGCACATGACATCAGTGCCATGGTAGATCTTGTCATTAAAAAAAAGGCTTAAGGCCCTCATTACAACCCTGGCGGTCGGTGTTAATGCGGCGGTAATTCCAGGGCGGATCCAATGCTATCAAAAGCACAGCGGAAACAGTACACAGAAAGGAAAACACTCACCTCTCGACATGCAACGAGGAACCAGGACGCCATGGAGCCCGAACTTCATGTGTTACCCTTGTTAGTTTACCTCCTCTTCTACCAGGAGTACGAACGGCGGCGACCACGGTGAGTACTGCACCTACAACACAGGGGAGGGGGGGAGGAAAGAGAGTGCACACACACGCAACACAACTGACCCCCCACCCTCACCCTCACACACAACAACATACACACAAAGACATGCAGCAACATTACATATACACCCCCCACCCCCAGCCCCTGGAAGAACGCAAGGACAAAAGGAAATGATTGTAACAACCGTAATCATTAAAAATCCATTGGGGCATCAGATCGAAAATATACAGGCACCTCAAGGGGAGGTGGAGGGGGGGCACCTCAGCCTGATGAACACACGACACCACTGCTGCACGAGGGGGCTCCATGCCCATTGATGTATCCTGGGGAGTGCAAAGCCACAGTCTCTCAAGTGGGTGGTTTGCCCACTGCTTTATTATGGGGAGTGCAAAGCCACAGTCTCTCAAGTCTCGCAAGGGGGTGGTTTGCCCACTGCTTTATCCTGGAGAGTGCAAAGCCACAGTCTCTCCAGTGGGTGGTTTGCCCACTGCTTTATCCTGGGGATTGCAAAGCCACAGTCTCTCAAGTCTCTCAAGTGGGTGGTTTGTCCTCTGCTTTATCCTTGGGAGTGCAAAGCCACAGTCTCTCAAGTCTCTCAAGTGTGTGGTTTGCCCACTGCTTTATCCTGGGGAGTGCAAAGCCACAGTCTCTCAGGACTCTCAAGTGGGTGGTTTGCCCACTGCTTTATCCTGGGGAGTGCAAAGCCACAGTCTCTTAAGTGGATAACAGTCTCCACTGGTTCTGGAGGGGGCTTTGTGCCCAGAGTGCTTCATCCTGCCAAGGACTGAGGTAGTGGATGTATCTCTCCACTGGTTCTGGAGGGGGCTTTCTGCCCAGAGTGCTTCATCCTGCCAAGGACTGAGGTAGTGGATGTATCTCTCCACTGGTTCTGGAGGGGGCTTGGCACACGGAGTGCTTCATACTGCCAAGGGCAGAGGTAGTGGATGTATCTCTCCACTGGTTCTGGAGGGGGCTTTGTTCCCAGAGTGCTCCACATGCAGTGTGGCCGGTACAATTCCCTCACCTGGGTGTGTGTGCCACGAGATTTGCGAGGTTCAGGTAGCATGATATGCCATGGAGGCAGCGACATACCCCACACTGCTGCAGCTGCGCCTTCCACCTGCAGGTGCAAATAGTGATGGAAGAAATGCCTCATGGAAGCTGCCCAGGATCCAGGAACTCTCATTCAGCCTCAGACGACTGACCACTGGGGATGGTAGCCATGTCAGCGGGGTGCCTGTGTCCGAGGACGCCCCAGGGCTGGTGGTGGTGCTTGCGGCGGTGTCTGTTGCGGCGGTGCTGGCGGCGGTGTCTGTTGCAGCGGTGCTGCCGGCGGTGCTGGCGGCAGTGCAAGGGTCAGCACCTGCTCAGGGACACAGCGGGACGTCTCCTGCAGCCTGGGCCGGCTGCCCACTGGGGAAGAGGCTGGGGACTGTCCCTGAGGCTGTAGACGTGTCAGGGGCGGTGCAGGTGGCGGTGCTTGCGGTGGTGTCTGTCGCGGCGGTGCTTGCGGCGGTGTCTGTTGCAGCGGTGCTGCCGGCGGTGCTGGCGGCAGTGCAAGGGTCAGCACCTGCTCAGGGACACAGCAGGACGTCTCCTGCAGCCTGGGACAGCTGCCCACTGGGGAAGAGGCTGGGGGCTGTCGTTGAGGCTGTAGACGTGCCGGGCGGTGCTTGTGGCGGTGCAGGTGGCGGTTGTGGTGGCGGGGCAGCTAGCGGTGTTCACCGCCGTACAGGTTGGCGTGGTCGTGGACGGAAAGGGTGACACTGGTCCCTCAGTCGGTGTCACCATGCCCTCTCCTGACCTGCTCTTCAGCTTTTGGCCCTTACCCAGCTTTCATGGTGCCGCAGTTGTCTTGCCACTATCCCCCCTGTTTTTGGATGAGCCCTTGGTGGCTGCTACTTTCGGCTTCTCCCTCTGGGATTTGGGCACCTTTTTCACCTTGGCAGGTGGCGGAATGACCTTGCCCTCGCTACGTGGCACACTGGCAGCCCTGATGGGTGGCGCACTCGATGACCCCGCAGTTGCTGGCACCACTGTGCTTGGGGTTTCGGTGGCTGAGGTGCTGGGCTGGGACCTGGAAAGCCTGGCCCGAGGGGAAGGACGGGGAGGGGGAGGTGAAGGGAAGAGGTCAAGGTTTGCCAGGAAAATCTTTTTAGACACACTGGGATGCGAAGATGGAGGGGGTTTGGGAGTGGAGGTAGAGGTAGTGGTTGGAGGAGGTATATGTCTGCTGAATTTGGGTGAAGGTGCATGGGCCGGAGGCTGCTGTGAGGTGAATGGCTGTTGGGTGAGTGTGTGCCTGCGTTTGTGTACTTTTGGGAGGAGAGCTCACTGACACACTGGGAGAGGACACTGGGGATGTGTGAATGGTAGTGGGGGTGGTGAGTGCACGTGAGCGGTGTGTGGTGATGGGCGTGCTGTGATGGAGGCAGTGGCTGAGGATGTAGTGCATGCAGGTGTGAGTGGAGATGAGACAGGGAGGGAGGAGGAGGACGTGGAGGAGGGGGACACAGTGGAGGCAGTGGATGTTGCTGTGTCTGCATGGGGATGGTGCTTGTGTGAGTGCCTGTGGGATGTGTAGTGCTTATGTTTACCATGTCCACTCTTGTGTGTTGATGAGTGTGCATGCTGGTCTGATGGTGTGCTTGGGATAGGCTGAAATACAGGGTATTGGGTCTGGGTGGAGGAAGTTGGAGGGGGGAGGCTGGACACAGGGACAATGGCTGCCATCAGTGCTGAGGCCAGAGCCTGAAATGCTCTCTGTTGGGCTGCCTGGCCAGAATGAATGCCCTCCAGGTATGCATTTGTTTGTTGCAAATGCCTCTCTACACCCTGGATGGCATTCACAATGGTAGATTGCCCAACAGTGAGGGATCTCAGGAGGTCAATAGCCTCCTCACTGAGGGCAGCAGGGCTGCCTGGGGCAGGGCCTGAGGTGCCTGGGGCAAAGGAGATGTCCACCTTCCTGGGTGAGCAGGCACGGGAAACACGCCAAGGGGCTGCTTGGAGGGCGGTGCTGGTAGGGGGGTGGCGGCTGTACCTGCTGATGTGGTGGGCACGGAGGTGCCCACCACCACAAGGTAGCTCCTATCAGAGGAGGAGTCGCTGTCACTGCTGTCTGATCCTGTCCTTGCCGTGGAGCTCCCCTCACCGTCCGTCCCACTGGTTGCTTAGGACTCCGCTGTTTTGCCCTCTAGGGCCAATTGGGTTTCAGCTCCCTCCTGCTCCGGTGCCAATGCTCCTCCGCCTGATGATGCTATTGCACACAAGAACAGGGAGACCACAAAAAGGGGGGGAAAGACAGAAGAAAGACATGTTCAGTGCATGCAACACCACTACCGTTGGCGGACATAACACACAGGGAGCAGCCCTCTGCACTACGCCATGCACTGATAGTTCCTAGAAATTTCAGCTGACTATGGGGTACGAGGCTTAAGACCAATTGCTGCACACCTGGAAGTCACAGGAGCCTGACTAGGTGTAGATGGCTCTTACCACTGGTGGGGTTGGGGTGCCACATAGCCTGCCTCACAAGGGACCTTGCCTACTAAGTTCGCCCTGGCCTAGGGGAACCCACTGCCCACCTCCCCCACCCAGACACCTCGTAATGCCCACAGAGTCAGCTGAATGAGAGTGTACTCACCCCCTTGTGGCTGCTGTGATGCCCTCAAGCGCCCATCCAACTCCAGATAGGCCACCGCCAGGACTTGGAACATCAGGGGGGGTCATGGTGCGACGGGCACCCCTCCCACATTGGGCCTCCGCCATCTTCTTGCTCCAGCAGCGCAAGTCCTCCCATCTTTTCCGGCAGTGGGTGCTCCTTCTGTGGTAGACCCCCAGGGTCCGGACGTCCTTGGTGATGGCATGCCAAATACCCTTCTTCTGGTGGGAACTGACCTAGAGGAATGGTACAGGGGGAAAGGAAATTACTGACCCATCCGGACCGTCATACTCATTGCCCCCCAGTTCCCACCCTTGCCCTGAGGCACATACACTCCCCATCCGCACATGCAGGCCTCAGTCCCCCCCCTATGTATCTTCCATCCACACCACTCAAAACAGGCATTTCCCATGCAGCATGCTCACAGTGTACTCACCTTTTTGTCTGGAGGACCGTACAGCTGCGTGTACTGAGGGAGGACCCCATCCACTAGTTTCTCCAACTCCTCCGAAGTGAAGGCAGGGGCCCTTTCCCCAGACACATGAGCCATTGTCGCTTCCAGACACAGGTCACAGCAGCACTTGCAGTGTAGGTCCTCTCCTGTTGAAGGTCAGGTATCAAGTGAGTGAACAGACAGAAAATGGCGGTCACGTCCGCGGCGGTGCGTACCGTCACCGCTGGCGTACATTGTCATTGGCTCCTGGGACCCATAGGGCCCAATGTTAACCAATGCAGAATTGCGCCGCAGTCTTCGACCGCCCACCGCGACGGTGTAGAACGCCAGCGCTGTTACCTCATATCCCCTTGTCCCACCTTACAGGTCAGGCAGCCGCCATTTCAGGAGGCCACATGGGATGGATGTTAACTGCATCACACCTATCTAGGCCGGGAATATAGACAGATACCGGCACATTGCAGATTAATAACGTTTCTGCAAATAACACATTGTGATACCTCAGTGTTGGATGACTCTCTACTCGCTGTTCTCCTCCATAGGGCACGTCCGCTGGAGCAGATGATGAGATGGCGGCATCCTCCAGTGTAGAGAACCCTGGTGGACCTACCGACAATGGAAGAGAGACACATCTTAGTCACATACAGACTTTATCGTGCAACAATCCAGGAACTGTGTGCCCAGTTGGAGCCGGACCTGATGTCAGCTATCCGCCATCCCACAGGAATCCCCTCTCTAGTGCAGGTCCTGTCTGTGCTCCATTTCCTGGCCTGGCCAGTGGGTCTTTTAAAAAAACAGTGGCCATGGCATCAGGGATGTCCCAGCCAATGTTCTCCCTGCTGAAACAGATGTGCAGCTACATCGTGTTCCCTCAGGTGGAGGATTTGCCCACAGTGAAAGGTGACTTTTATGCCCTGGGACATATCCCCAACATCATTGGTGCCATCGATGGTACACATGTGGCATTTGTTCCCCCACCGCAGGAATGAACAGGTGTACAGAAACCGGAAGAGCTACCATTCTATGAATGTGCAGATGGTGTGTTTGGCAGACCAGTACATCTCCCATGTGAATGCCAAGTATCCTGGCTCAGTCCATGACGCTTACATTTTGAGGAATAGCAGCATCCCTTATGTGATGGGCCAACTCCAGAGGCAATGTGTGTGGCTAATAGGTGAGCCTAAAGTCCCCACACAGTTTCATTTGCTGTCTGGGTCTGGGGCTGTCCCTAAGGGGTTAGTGTGTGTCTAACAGTTGTTCCTTGACATTTGCAGGTGACTCTGGTTACCCCAACCTGTCATGGCTACTGACCCCAGTGAGGAATCCCAGGACAAGAACAGAGGAATGCTACAGTGAGGCACGTGGGCGAACTAGGAGGGTGATGGAACGCACCTTCGGCCTCCTGAAGGCCAGATTCCGGTGCTTTCATCTGACAGGTGGCTCCCTATACTACTCACCAAAGAAGGTGTGCCAGATAATCGTGGCCTGCTGTATACTGCACAACCTGGCTTTGCGATGCCAGGTGCCTTTTCTGCAGGAGGTTGGGCCAGATGGTGGTCTTGTGGCAGCTGTGGAGCCTGTGGACAGTGAAGAAGAGGAGGCAGAAGAAGAGGATATCGACAACCGGAAGAACATCATCATGCAATACGTACAGTGAGACACAGGCCCTCATTCTGACCCTGGCGGTCGGTGATAAAGCGGCGGCCAAGCCGCCAACAGGCCGGCGGTCTAAAATATGCAATTCTGACCCTGGCGGGAACCGCCAACACAGCCCGCCAACTTAACACTCCGACCGCCACGGCGGTACAAACAAACAGCGCGGCGGTTCCCGCCAACAGCCAGGCGGCAGACAATGTACCGCCCACCCTATTACGACCCACCAATCTGCCACCTTTTCCGGGGCGGGAGCACCGCCGATAAGAACACGGCGGAAACAGACTACGAACGGGAAAACGCTCACCTCTACGCACTCCACGCGAGATTCCGGCAGTATGGAACCAGAGTTGCAGGTCATCCCCGCACTCCTATTCCTGCTCATATACCAGGAGCACGCCCGGCGGCGCGGAAGACATCGGTGAGTACTGCACCTACGACACAGGGGAGGGAAAAGATTACCGGCACACACCCACCCACCCACACCCACTACAACACACACATCAATGCATTCCCACAGATCACTGTCACAACCCACAAACCACCCCCCTCCGAAATAATGCAAAGACCAAAAGAAGAGATCATAAACGGGCAGATATATTGAAATATGTACACCAGTAATCCCAATAAATAAATAAACTATGTACAAAATATATACAGCTACTAAATGTAGTCCAACCACTGTCCGTGGATCACAGGGGTCCTGTGCAAAGGGGCAAGGCCCAGTCCCACGACAAGAACTCCACAGAGAGAACACTGCAGGGGCATCAGAAAGAAAATAGGACAGGCACCTCAGGGGGAAGGGAAGGGGGGGCACCTCAGCCACTTGAGTACACGACGCTAGATCCACGAGGGGACTCCATGACCACTGGCCCATCCTGGGGAGAGCAAAGCCACAGTCCATACAGTCCATACAGTGGGTGGCCTGCCCACTGGCCCATCCTGGGGAGAGCAAAGCCACAGTCCATACAGTCCATACAGTGGGTGGCCTGCCCACTGGCCCATCCTGGGGAGAGCAAAGCCACAGTCCATACAGTCCATACAGTGGGTGGCCTGCCCACTGGCCCATCCTGGGGAGAGCAAAGCCACAGTCCATACAGTCCATACAGTGGGTGGCCTGCCCACTGGCCCATCCTGGGGAGAGCAAAGCCACAGTCCATACAGTCCATACAGTGGGTGGCCTGCCCACTGGGCCATCCTGGGGAGAGCAAAGCCACAGTCCAAACAGTCCATACAGTGGGTGGCCTGCCCACTGGCCCATCCTGGGGAGAGCAAAGCCACAGTCCATACAGTCCATACAGTGGGTGGCCTGCCCACTGGGCCATCCTGGGGAGAGCAAAGCCACAGTCCATACAGTCCATACAGTGGGTGGCCTGCCCACTGGGCCATCCTGGGGAGAGCAAAGCCACAGTCCATACAGTCCATAACAGACCCCACTGCCACTGGAGGAGGCAAGTTGGCCAGAGGACATCCTGCAGCCCTGCCCGAGATAGATCCTGCCCTGCCACGTCTGCCAAAGGGCCAGCGGTTCTTGCCTTGAAGGGCCCAGTTCAGCGGTTCCTGAGACGGCGGGGCCCAGTTCAGCGGTTCTTGAGACGGCGGGGCCCAGCGGAGCGGTGCGTGAGACGGCGGGGCCCAGCGGAGCGGATCTTGAGACGGCGGGGCCCAGCGGAGCGGTGCTTGAGACTGCGGGGCCCAGTTCAGCGGTCCTTGCCCTGAAGGGCCCAGTTCAGCGGTTCTTGAGACGGCGGGGCCCAGGTCAGCGGTTCTTGAGACGGCGGGGCCCAGCGGAGCGGTGCGTGAGACGGCGGGGCCCAGCGGAGCGGTTCTTGAGACGGCGGGGCCCAGCGGAGCGGTGCTTGAGACTACGGGGCCCAGTTCAGCGGTCCTTGCCCTGAAGGGCCCAGTTCAGCGGTTCTTGAGACGGCGGGGCCCAGTTCAGCGGTTCTTGAGACGGTGGGGCCCAGCGGAGCGGTTCTTGAGACGGCGGAGCCCAGTTCAGCGGTCCTTGCCCTGAAGGGCCCAGTTCAGCGGTTCTTGAGACGGCGGGGCCCAGTTCAGCGGTTCTTGAGACGGCGGGGCCCAGCGGAGCGGTGCGTGAGACGGCGGGGCCCAGCGGAGCGGTTCTTGAGACGGCGGGGCCCAGCGGAGCGGTGCTTGAGACTGCGGGGCCCAGTTCAGCAGTCCTTGCCCTGAAGGGCTCAGTTCAGCGGTTCTTGAGACGGCGGGGCCCAGTTCAGCGGTTCTTGAGACGGCGGGGCCCAGTTCAGCGGTTCTTGAGACGGCGGGGCCCAGTTCAGCGGTCCTTGCCTTGAAGGGCCCAGTTCAGCGGTTCTTGAGACGGCGCCGGTCTATGGCCAACTGCTAATTGCCTGGTGGTGCCCTCCTGGGCAGCGGGGATGGTGCTCCTTCACTGCCCACCTGGGCTGTGGGTGGTGGGGCCCTCCTGGCCAGCTGGGCTGGGTCCTCCCTGGGCAGCGGCTATGGGGGTGGTGGGCTCTCCCGGGGCAGCTGTGCCGGTTCCTCCCGGGGCAGCGGCTATGGGGGTTGTGGGCTCCTCCTGGGCAGCAGGCCTGCTGCCTGACCTCTCCGACTTGCTGCCCTTGCCCTCCTTAGTCGTGGGCCTGTGGCCCTTTCCTCCCTTTGGAGCTGTGGCTGGTGACTGTCTCTGGGTGGTGTCCGGGGGGGATGTAGAAGGCGGGCTCCTGCGGCGCCCCTTCCGCCTTCTGCTCCTCTTCCCATGGGGTGGGCTGGCTGTCCCCTTGCTGCTGGGCGAAGATCCAGACATGCGGGCTGGCGGGCTCCAATACCCCTGCACCCTTGTCAAGGGGGCTGCAGGGCTGGTGGTGGCTGAGGTGCTCTTCTTACCCCGACGAGAAGGAGGGGGGGGCTCAGGGTCAGGAAAGAAGTTAGTAGTGGCGAGGAAGAGCTTCTTGGGACAATGGAGAGTGGTAGGTACAGTGGGAATGGGAGTGGAGGGAGAGGATGTGGTTGTAGGTGAGTCACGTTTGCTGTCTTTGGGTGCAGGTGCAGGAGGGATAGGCTGTCGTGAGGTGGATGGCTGTTGGGTGGGTGGGTGGCTGCGTTTGTGTGGTGTGGAAGAGGGGGTGACAGACACAGTGGGAGAGGACACAGGGGACGTGTAAATGGCAGTGAGGGTGGTGACTGCACGTGTGCGGACTGGAGTGGAGGGTGTGCTGGTGATGGAAACACTGGCTGATGGTGAGGTGAATGGAGGTGTGAGTGTAGACGTCACAGGGAGGGAGGAGGGAGACGAGGAGGTGGGGGTCACAGAGGTGGTAGTGACTGTTGGCATGTCTGCATCGGAATGTTGCGTGTGTGAATGTCTGCGTGATCTGTGGTGCTTATGTTTGGATGAGCTTCTCTTGGGTGTTGAGGTGTGTGCAGGCTGGTCTGATGGTGTGGGTGGGGCAGGCAGAGGAACAGGAGACTGGGAGGAGGGAGTTAGTAGAGGCAGGCAGGAGACAGGGACAATGGCTGCCGTCAGTGCTGAGGCCAGAGCCTGGAACGATCGCTGATGGGCAGCCTGACCCGAATGAATGCCCTCCAGGTACGCATTGCTGCGATGAACCTCCCTCTCCACCCCCTGGATGGCATTCAAAAGGGTAGTCTGCCCAACAATGAGCGTTCGGAGGAGGTCAATGACCTCCTCACTGAGGGCAGCGGGGGTAACAGGGGCAGGGCCTGAGGTGCCTGGGGCGAAGGAGATGCCCGGCTTCCTGGCAGAGCGGGCACGGGGCGAACGCTGAGGGGCTGCTGGGAGGGCGGAGATGGTGCGCTGGGTGGCGGCTGTACCTGTAATGGCGGGGGGCACGGATGGTGCCACCCCCGCAAGGGAGCCCCCTTCCGAGGACGTGTCCGTGTCGCTGCAGGGTCCAGTCGTCCCCGTCGTGGAGCTCCCCTCGCCCTCCGTCTCACTGGTACAGTCTGACTCTGTGGCATGGCCCTCCTGGGCCATGTGAGATGCAGCTCCCTCCTGCCCCGATGCCACTTCTCCTCCGCCTGATGATGCTGATGCACACAAGCACAGAAAGACAAACAAAAAGGGGGGGGGAGAGAGAAATAAAGGGATATTGAGTACATGGATCTCCGGTACAGTTAGCGGACATGACAGACACAGATGCCCCCTGCACTAAGTTGCGCACTTGGGGTCCGCTACGCATTCCGTGGAACATGCCCTACACGCCTAGAGTTGACAACTGCACCCATGGATGACACGGCCCAGGGATGGCTGTACTGACAAACTACTGAGGGTGGTGGCTGGGGACACAGGGGCTTACGGGGGTGCCCAGCCTACAGATATCGCCCTGGCCTAGGGGGACCCCCAGCCCTCCTCCCCCACCCAGACACCTCCACTGCGCGACAACAGAGTAGATAATGCTTGTACTCACCCCCTTGTGTCTGCTGTGCTGCCCTCACGCGCCCATCCAATTCAGGGTAGGCCACCGCCAGGATCCGGAACATCAGGGGGCTCAGTTGACGGCAGGCACCCCGCCTACGTTGGGAGGCCATCCCCAGCAGAGACTCGGCGGTCTTCTTGGTCCCGCGGCGGATGTCCTCCCACCTCTTGCGGCAGTGGGTGCCCCGTCGATGGTGGACCCCCAGGGTCCGGACTTCCTTGGCGATGGCACGCCAAATCCCGATCTTCTCATGGGTGCGGACCTATGTGACACGTACAGGGAGGGAGAAATACCACGTTCAAGTTTCTCAGCATTTTCCTTTCCAGTGGCCCAACGCCCCCCATCCCCGCCAGGCCCCCCGCCATGCCCCCCGCCAGGCCCAACATGCCCCCCATCCCCGCCAGGCCCCCCGCCATGCCCCCCGCCAGGCCCAACATGCCCCCCATCCCCGCCAGGCCCCCGCATTGCCCCCCGCCAGGCCCAACATGCCCCCCATCCCCGCCAGGCCCCCCGCCATGCCCCCCGCCAGGCCCAACATGCCCCCCATCCCCGCCAGGCCCCCTGCCATGCCCCCCGCCAGGCCCAACATGCCCCCCATCCCCGCCAGGCCCCCCGCCAGGCCCAACATGCCCCCCATCCCCGCCAGGCCCCCCGCCAGGCCCCCAAGCCAGCCAGTGGCCCCAAATCCATTTTGAATTAAACTCACTTGTTGGTCTGGAGGACCGTAGAGTAGCGCATACTGGGGGAGGACCCCATCCACAAGTTTCTCCAACTCCTCTCCAGTGAAGGCAGGGGCCCTTTCCCCAGGCGCAGCAGCCATTGTCCCTTCCAGACCGAGGTCACAGCAACACTTGCAGTATAGGTCCTCTCCTGTGAAAGTTCAAGTCGCAAGTGGATAAGTAGATAGAAAATGACGGTCACGTCCGCGGCGGTGCGTACCGCGGCGGTGCGTCCCGCCACCGCCGGCGCCCTTCGCCATTGGCTCCTGAAACCCATAGGCTTCAATGTTAACCAATGCGGCTTCGCGCCGCGGTCTTCGCCCGCCGCCCGCCGCGGTGTGCCACGCCAGCGCATTGACCTCACATCCCATTGTCACACTTCACAGGTCAGGCAGCCGCCATTTCCAGGGCCCACATGGCTCAATTTCAACTGCGTCACACAGGCCTAGGCCTTGCATAGCCACTCAGACACGCCATTCACTGCATAGAGAATCGTATACTGTGCTAGCTGTGAGTACGTACCTGTGGGTTGCTTGACTGTGTGCTCCATGTTGTCCTTCCTAGGCACCGTCCGCTGGGTTGGGCGAGGAGACGGATGAATCCTCCCGTGTACCGACCGCTGGTGGACCTGTCGACAATGGAAGAACGCCACATTATCCTGACCTACCGTCTTAACCGTGCCACTATCCATGAACTGTGTGCCCAGCTGGAGCCCGACCTGATGTCCCCCATCCGCCAACCCACAGGGATTCCCCCTCTGGTGCAGGTCATGTCAGTACTCCATTTCTTGGCAAGTGGGTCATTTCAGACAACCGTGGGAATTGCTTCTGGGATGTCTCAGCCCATGTTTTCGAAGGTGTTATCCAGAGTGTTGTCTGCCCTGATGAAATCCGTGAGGAGCTACATCATTTTCCCTGAGGTGGGCGAATTGGCTACAGTGAAGGGTGATTTCTACGCCCTTGGACATATTCCAAACGTAATTGGTGCCATTGATGGGACCCATGTGGCTTTGGTTCCCCCAAGAGACAGGGAGCAGGTGTACAGGAACAGAAAAAATTACCATTCAATGAACATCCAGGTGGTGTGTTTGGCTGACCAGTACATCTCGCATGTAAATGCCAAATTCCCAGGGTCAGTGCATGACGCCTACATCCTCAGGAATAGCAGCATCCCTTACGTGATGGAACAGCTACAGAGACACCGTGTATGGCTAGTGGGGGACTCTGGGTACCCCAACCTGTCGTGGCTACTGACCCCAGTAAGGAATCCCCGGACCAGGGCAGAGGAACGGTACAATGAGGCCCATGGGCGAACTAGGAGGGTGATCTAACGCACCTTTGGCCTCCTAAAGGCCAGGTTTAGGCGCCTGCATATGACAGGTGGATCCCTAATGTACTCACCTAAGAAGGTGTGCCAGATCATCGTGGCCTGCTGCATGCTTCACAACCTGGCTTTGCGCCGCCAGGTGCCTTTCCTGCAGGAGGATGGTCGAGACGGTGGTGTTGTGGCAGCGGTGGAACCTGAGGAGAGTGACGAGGAGGAAGACGACGGGGCTGAAACAGACAACAGGGACAGAATCATTGAACAGTACTTCCAATAGGACACAGGTAACATTTCAAAGATAATTTAGTAAATGTTAACTACTCTCCTGCATCTCTGCTGCCTGTCTATTTGCCCCAGTGTATGACGACTGAGTTTTGGCTTTTCCCTCCCTATTTCAGATCTGGGGTCCCCACTACGAGTCCTGTGCTTCGTTTCCCCATGGACTACAGCTTTGTGGCAGCTGTTTGTTGACTTCACCATGTACAAGGACATATTTGCACTGTCATGTCAATTACAATCTATTGAAATCACAGCCAGACTCCAGATATTTTGGTGCAAAATAGGTGTTTATTGAAGTGCTCAAAATGGGATGGGTGGTTTCAAGTGGGTGGGGGCTATGGTGAAGGAATGTCCATGGCAGAGTCCAGAGTAACAGTCACACAGGTGCATTGTCCAGAGGCCTGTGGAGAGATGGAGCATGGGCAGTTCAAGGATGGACAGGGTGACAATGTGGGACAGTGGGATGACATCAGGTGGTATCCATTGCTGGTGGGGGTCTTGACATCCTACTCTGTCTTCTTGCGAGATCTCAGGGCCCTCTTGCGGGGTGGTTCTTCTCCTGCAGGAGGTGGGGGTCTGGTGGGCTGCTGCTGTGCGGGGGCCTCCTGTCCACTAGCGCAGGCGGAGGTGGTTGGCTGTTCTTGGTCCAGGCTAGTGGCAGGGGCCCTTGGGTGTTGTTCAGTGTCCGCCCTGGTGTTTACGAGGTCCTGCAGCAGCCCTACCATGGTAACCAGGGTGGTGTTGATGGCTCTGATGTCCTCCCTGTACCCCCGATAGTGTTCCTCCTGCAGTGCCTGGATCTCCTGGAACCGGGCCAGTACCGTCGCCATCGTCTCCTGGGAGCGGTTGTATGCTCCCATGATGGTGGTGAGGACCTCGTGGAGAGTGGGTTCCCTGGGCCTCTCCTCCCCCCCCTGTCGCACAGCTGCCCTCCGAATTCCCCTGTTTCCCTGGGCCTCTGCCCCCTGGCCGGTGTGCCCACTACCACTGCCCCCAGGTCCCTGTTGTTGTTGGGGTGGTGGGTTATCCCGGGTGCCCTGTAGTGGTAGACACACCGCAGATTGACGCGCCCTGGAGACAGAGGCATGGGCCCGCTGGGTGGGAGCTGTGCTGGTGTTCCCAGAGGGGTTAGGGTCTGTAGTGGCCTGGGCCTGTGTGAGGGGAACCGACTGTCCAGAGGTCCCCGATGGTCCGGGCTGGTCATCGGTGTCCAGGTCGACAGAGCTGCTGTCATCGCTGACGGCCTCTTGGGTGGGGGGTGTGGAGAATTCTGGCCCCTCCGCCGCGGTGTGTTGACGGTCGGGTCCTGCAGGGGTATAGAGGTATGGTTATAGTTTCAATGAGTGGCATATGGGTGTATCTGTGGGTTCTCGTGTCCCCAAGTGCTGGCATTCGTGTGTGGGGGCTTTGGTGAGGGTGGCTTGTGGGGGGGATGTGTATATGCATTGGGCATGCTTTGGTGATGGGTGTCCATGCTTAGTGGACGCATGCAGGCCTAGGTTTTGGGATGTGTGGGTTGTGATGGTGAGACATTGGCGGGGAATAGGTGTGCTGGGGGTGGGGGTGAGGATGGTGGTGGGGGTGAGGATGGTGGTGGGGGTGAGGGTGGGGGTGAGGATGGGGGTGGGGGTGAGGGTGGGGTTCGAGGATGGGGGTGAGGGTTGGGGTCTGATTTGGCATGCAGGTGGGGGGGAAGCAGTATTGAAGCTTCAACTTACCAGTATCCATTCCTCCGCCGACTCCTGCGAGGCCGTCAGGATGCAGGATGTTCAAGACTTCCTCCTCCCATGATGTGAATTGTGGGGGTTGAGGTGGGGGTCCTCCGCCAGTCTTCTGCACGGCGATGTTGTGCCTGGATACCATGGAACGCACCTTCCCCCCGTAGGTCGTTCCATCGCTTCCTGATGTCTTCCCGATTTCTGGGGTGCTGTCCCACTGCGTTGACCCTGTCGACAATCCTCTGCCATAGCTCCGTCCTCCGGGCAATGCTGGTGTATTGTATCTGTGTGCCGAACAGCTGGGGCTCTACCCGAACGATTTCCTCCACCATGACCCTGAGTTCTTCGTCTGTGAAGCGGGGTTGTCTTTGGGGTGCCATGGGGTGGTGTGTATGATGTGTGGGGTGGAGTATGTGTATTTAAGTGAGTTGAGTGTGGTGGTGTGTGTTGTTTTGTGTGTGGATAGTGTGTGGGTGATGGTGTTGAGTGGCTGTGGCTGTTAGTTTGTGGATGCTGGTGTCTCGCTCTGGCCTTCTTTCAGAATTTTTTAGCGTAGGGGTTTGTGGGTGATGTGGGTGTGTGTTTTATATTGTATTGTGTGTGTGGGAGTGGTGTGTGTATGTGTATCAGGTGTGTGGGATTCAAATCGTCCAATGTGGCTGAGTTTTGTTCGTTTGTGTGTATTCTGACCGCGGCGGTGTGTCCCGCCAATGGAATACCGCGTTTGAATGACCGCCGCGTGGATTCGTGGGTCGTAATGGCATGGGCGTATTTCTGTTGGCGTGGCGGTGGAGGTTTGGTCACCTCCACCTTTCCGCCGACCGCTGGTCTGGCGGTCTGTTGTGGCGGTCGGATTTTCGGAGGTTTGCCTTCTGCGGGTCAGAATGACCGTGGCGGGTTTCCGCGACCGCGGCGGGATTATGGAGGATTTCTGACCGGCGGTAGGCGCCTTTTACCGCCGAGGTCAGAATGACCACCACAGTGTGTTTATTCCTGTGCTAATAAGTGGAGGGGTTTTAAAATGGGCTGGGCGGATGGTGGAGGAATGTCCATGGCAGAGTTCAGTCTATTTGTTTCACAGGTGCATTGTCCAAAGGCGCATAGGAAGTGGAACAATGGCAGTTTAAGGATGGTCAGGGTGACACAGTGAGACAGAAAGGTTACATTCAGGGGGGTTTCATTTCCTGGCGGGGTCTTGGCAATGTTCTCTGCCTTGCTCCTGGATCTGAGGGACCGTTTGCTGGGTGGTTCTCCATCTGCAGGGGGTGGGGTGCTGGTGTCCTGTTGTTCCTGTGGCGGTGCCTCCTGCCCACTAGTGCCGGAGGAGGTAGAGGGTTGTTCATCATCCAGGCTAGTGTCAGGGGCCCCTTGTTGTGCCACTGTGTCCCTCCTGGTGTTGAAAAAGTCTGCCAGCACCCCTGCAATGGTGACCAGGGTGGTGTTAATGGACTTCAAGTCCTCCCTGATCCCAAGGTAGTGTTCCTCCTGCTGCCGCTGGGTCTCCTGAAACTTGGCCAGTACTGTTGCCATCATCTGGGACTGATGGTAAGCTCCCATGATGCTGGAGAGTGCCTCGAGGAGAGTGGGTTCCCGGGGCCTGCCCTCCCACTGTCGCACAGCAGTCATCCCAGTTTCCCTGTTATCCTGTGCCTCTGTCCCCTGAACCATGTGGCCAATGCCACTGCGCCCAGGTCCCTGATTTTCTTGGGTTGGTGGGTTTGCCTGGGTTCCCTGTAGTGGTGGACACACTGCTGATTGACGTGTCCTGGGGACAGAGGGATGGGCCCGCTGGGTGGGTGCTGTGCTGGTGTTTCCTGATGGGGGAGGCTCTGTGGTGGCTTGTGACAGTGTCAGAGGAACCAACTGTTCTGAGGTCCCAGATAGGCTGGGCAGGTCATCTTGATCCAGGCGTGCAGAGCTGCTGTCATCACTGTGGGCCTCTTCTGTGGGGGGACTGGATAAGTCTGGCACCTCCTGTCCGGTGATGTTGGGTAGGGGTCCTGTTGGGGTGTAAATGCATAATTATTGTATGTGTGTGCCATTGTGTGCAATGGGTGGTTGACCCTCTACTCCAGTGATTGCATTATTTGCTTTGTCCTTGTGTGATTGGTGATTTTGGGGCATGAGTGAGTCTCTGTAGTGGCATTCTTGGGTGATTGGTGTCCATGCATTGGTGTTACATGCTGGGCTTGGTTTTGGGATGTGTGGGTTGTGTTGGTGGGGTATCTGTGGGTTGTTGGGGTGATGGGTGTGAGGGTAAGGGTGGGAGTATGTGATGGCATGCAGGTGGGGTGGGGTGGATAAGGTAGTAAAGATTTGCCTTACCAGAGTCCAGTCCTCCTGCTACTCCTGCAAGGCACTCAGGATGCAGTATTGCCAAGACTTGCTCCTCACATGTTGTTAGTTGTGGGGGAGGAAGTGGGAGTCCACTGCCAGTCCTCTGTACAGCAATCTGGTGTCTGGAGACCACGGAACGCACCTTCCTCCGTAGGTCGTTCCACCTCTTTCTGATATCATCCCGTGTTCTTGGATGTTGTCCCACTGCATTTATCCTGTCGACAATTCTGCGCCATAGCTCCATCTTCCTAGCAATGGAAGTCTGCTGCACCTGTGATCCGAATATCTGTGGCTCTACCCGGACGATTTCCTCCACCATGACCCTGAGCTCCTCCTCAGAAAACCTGGGGTGTCGTTGAGGTGCCATGATGTGGTGTGGGTAATGTGTGAGGTGGTGTCTGTTGTGATGTGTGAGGGGGTGTGTTGTTTGAGGTGCGTGGATGTTGTGTAAGTGATGGTGTTGTGTCTGTGGATGCTGGTGTTGTTTTAGGTAGTGTCTCTCTCTGGCCTGCTTTCAAATTTCTGGTAGTAAGGGTTTGTGGGTAATGTGGGTGTGTGCTTTATATTGGATTGGGTGTGTGGGTGTGGTTTGTGTATGTGTATCAGGTGTGTGTATTTCGAACTGTCCAATTTGGTTGAGTTTTGTATATGTGTGCGTATTTTGAGCGCAGCGGTGTGTACCGCCAATGGATTACCGCGGTTGAAAGACCGCCACGTTGATTCGTGGGTCGTGATAGTGTGGACGTATTCCTGTTGGCGTGACGGTGTCGGTTTTGTTATCGCCAGTTTAACACTGACCTTTGGTGTGGCGGACTTGTGTGGGTGTCTGTATTGTGGCGGATTCCGGGCTGTGGGTCGTAAAACCTGTAGCGGAATTTCGCGGCCGCAGCAGTATGTTGGCGGTCTTCTTCACGGCGGTATGCGGGATTTACCTCCAGGGTTGTAATGAGGGCCTAAGTCACTTCTGTACACATGCAATGGACACAAGAAAAAAATGTACATCTTAGAGATGTTGTAGATTATTAGTGCCTACTCAGTTTTTAATGAGAGCTAGAAATGGAAAGACGCCAAACCAATCTGACTTGGAGGTATAATGTTCTCAATTCTGAGAATTAGGATTTGCTAAGATAGTGAATACATTTTTTCGATTTTAGTGAGTAATTGCTTAGTCAGAGATTCACCAGTTTATCTGACATAATCTTTTCAAGAGTCCAAGGGCCTCATTTCGACTTTGGCGGTCCCACCAAAGGACAGCAAAAGGCGCGGGGAGGACACCACTGCTATAGCGGTGGCATCCCCCAACCCTATTACAATGTTCCTGCTGGTCTGACCGATGTGAACATTGTGATAGAATGTTCCTGCCAGTCAGACCGGCAGGAACAGAGCTACGAGATAGCACGAGATAGCACCCTAAAGGAGAGAAGTGCTATCTTGTAGCACAGAGGGGGCTGACCAGCACCCTCAGAATGCTCACTGTCTGCAAAACAAACAGTGTGCATTCTGATAGTGCTGGGCAGAGAGGCCCCCTGCACTGCCCATGCAATGGGCATGGGCGGTAGAGGGCCCCCATGTGGCCCCCAGCACACTCTCACCGCCAGCCTTTCAATGTTGGTGAAACTGCCATTGAAAGTCTAGAAGTGAGGGAAGTTGTAATCAGCCAGCCAGGCGGCGCTGATTTCAGCACCACCCTGGCCGAGTACAACTCTGACCGCTGTCATGCCGTCAAGAACCTTGTTCCTGGTGGGAATGTCCCCCCCTGGTGAGTCCGCCCGCCAGGGTTGTAATTGGGTGGTTGGACCACCCGGAGTGCAGCGGTCAGACGTTCAATGCGAGTGCGGCAGTCCTTGGAAGGCTACACTCGTAATGATGCCCAAAGTCTTATATTTCGTTTTTACTGCAATACTAGCAGCTCTGTGTGTAGTTCTGGGTTTACACACATTCTGCTGCATTCCAGTGTGTAAAAGATGAACTTCAGCATACGATATCACACCCTTGATAGTATGTCTATTGACCACACACATGCGCGTCCACAATCTTTGTCAAGATAATGTGGGAGCCAAGTTTATCCTATTAGCAGCAGACAAAATTTCAGGCTATAGTTTCAGTTAAATAAGAGGGCTATCTGGTCACAAATTCGAAAGAACCCAGAGAAAAGTTTTCTCACCAAGCAGGAGAGCCTTTGAATTGTATAACCGCCAGACTGTCTGAGGTATACAGAGGAAGCCATCACTTTAATACCTGTATAGCACAATAAGTGCTATATCTGTTGATTTTATGCCACAGTTTTTGACAAACTGCACAAGGAGACTGACATATTCCTTACAACCATTTCCAACCCTCCCAGTTTGTATTTTCCATGTTAACATGTCACTCCCAGACAGAGAAGACAACAACCGGTATTGTTAATTATGAAATATGTTTTCAGTGCTAGATGAGAGCAGATTACTGTTGCCTTGGTTTGACTTACCAGCCCGTCGCTCATAACAATGTTGTGAGACAGCATCCAACATTCTGTGGATGGAGAGCTATAGTTATGCAGTATAAGGTGATTTCTGAACCTCCGCACAGGATTGTTACTGGACCTCCACTCATACCCAGATGCTTCAACCTCTGCTTCTAAAGCCATTTTGAATCATTGATTAAGCATCAGAAAAGAGTTTTAGCCAGCACAGGCCCCTAGCTCACTTCTTACAGAAGGTTCGGTGGTGGCTTAAGCTCTAAACAACTCCCTACAATTCATTCCTCCGGATGAAGAAAGGGCTTTAATTGCTTCCGTGTCACTAATGAACACATTTGGTGCTGTAGGGCCCATTCAAAATGTCACATTCTTAATAGTGGAAACCAAAACAAATTCTATGCAGTGACATCACAGACCTTTGACCTTAATGAAGGGGTATTAGTTGCTTTTGAGCAATCATTAAAAACTTGTGTTATTTTAATTTTACTGTGTAGTGATACATAACAGATGCCAAGACAAGACTCTAGAAAGGCATGTTTAAATGTATCAGATCAGTAGCTAGAATGATGAATTTTATTTAGTTTTTTTATCTTACATTTATTATGTATACTGTAATTCTAAATAAAA
Source organism: Pleurodeles waltl (assembly GCF_031143425.1). Classification (NCBI taxonomy): domain Eukaryota; kingdom Metazoa; phylum Chordata; class Amphibia; order Caudata; family Salamandridae; genus Pleurodeles; species Pleurodeles waltl. Next base: position 995,427,469 of record NC_090450.1, on the reverse strand, counting down.
TGTAATTTCACTTATAATATGATACAATTGTCTTCATGTTAAGTATTTACATGTTTTATATGAAATGATTAGGAGTTCAATGCATTTTGTAGTCCCTCCAATTCTCATTTTCTTTACAATTGCTTGGACTGGAGTGGCAATAGTACATTTAGGGCCTGATTTAAAGTTTGGCGGACAAGTTACTACCCCATCTGCCATATTACGATTCCCATAGGATATAATGGGATCGTAAAACAGCGGATAGGATATCTGTCACATTTGTGATGGAGTAACATCCCCGCCAAACTCTAAATCCGGCCATAGATCCATCTGGAGTCCAGCTATTTCCCTACTCTTGCATAGACTGAAGTGGGAATAGTAAACCTAACCCTCTGCCAAAGTTCAACACTTTCCTTACTGTTGCTTAGACTGGTGTGGTAATAGTAAATCTACCTCTTCCCGAATCCAACACTTTTCTTACTGTTGCTTAGAATGAAGTTGGAATAACAAATCTACTCCTCCAGAGTCCAACACTTTCCCTACTGTTGCTTAGACTGGAGTGGGATTTGTAAATTAAGGGACTGCTAACGGGTTTGGAGGTCAGATGAGCCGACTACCAAACTCACAGGGATAAAGCAGCCTGGCTGCTTCACCTCCCATCGTATTATGATGAACATCATATTACAATGTTCCAGCCAGTTACCTTGGCGGGAACAGTCCTACGGTATTGGTCTCGTTTCCCTTAAGGCAAAGCAGACAGTGCATACTCTGAGGGTGCTGCGCAGGGGGGCCCATGCATTGTCCACGACATGTGCATGTGCAGTACATGGGCCCTCCTGTGGCCCCCAGTACCTCTTCTCCACCAGACTTTTCACTGCAGTGAAACCGCCATGAAAGGGCTGGCGGAGAACAAGGTCACAATCCGCATGCAGCACTGCCCTGGCGGATTACGACTTCCACCCACCGTCAACCCATCACTGGGAGATGATGTGGCTATCAGACCGCCACAGCAGTGGCGGTCCTGACCACCACCACGAGGCTGGTGGTCTTAAGACAGCCAACATCATAATGAGGCCCTAAGTCTGTCTTTTCAGCTTTGAAAATGGGAGCTCTCATCTATTAGAAAGTAGTGAAAACTGAATAGGGTGTAGCTTAGCTGTCCAGCAATACTTAAAAAAATCTGGACGAGCTAGTCCTGCCTCATTAGATTTCTGGTTAATTTGTTCTTGGCAACCCTACGTTCTTTTGTTATCCATAAGGTAACGTGTGATACGACCTTCTAATTTATTAAAAGAAACATTTATTTGTTAATGTGAGAAGGGAGAAGTTGAATAAGATATAAATATTTTGAGTTGAATAGTTATATTAATATAATTCACCCTCCCGATCAGTCAATGGGAAATGCCCTTTTTGATTTAGGCCTAAAAGTTGCTTTATCTTTCAACATTTTGACTTATAAATCAGAAAAAAGACCTCTTCTAGTTCCTTTGGGATTGTTACTCCTCTTAATATTTCACCTTTTTCAACTGAACTACCACTCTAGACTCATTTGCCTGAATGTTCCATAGCATCACCTCTGTTTTATCCATACTAACCTTTGCCCCAAGTGTTCTACCACTGTCGTAAATGCTATGATTGATTCTATATTTCAACTTAATACTAATAAATCATCCCTATGTAGCTTGACCTTATGTTCTCGAAAACTCATTGGGGAAGCTTTCACAGCAGAGATCATAAGAAGAAACGTCAGTAGAGGTGCAATAAACAAGTAAATGCAATGAGACGAGAGGGCAGTCTTGCCACGTGCTGCGTTTAATGGAAATTGGAAACTGACTGAAGCATTCAGAATAATGCTTGCACTAGAAGCCTGATAAAACACCCTTATAGCCCTTACAAACTGGGTAAGGTAACCTTAATATATCATAGTGTTCCATGGGCTGGACTGGCCATATCAGGAACCAGACATTTTACAAGGGCCGGTTTTACTGTTGGTGGAGGATGATTTTCTTGCTGGGGGCTGACTGGTCTAGTTTTGTGCCTGCAGTGCAATGGCGCTTCATCAGCAATGCAAAGCACATGGGTTTAAAGTGTCTCCCAAACCTCACTTTCTTGAAACTATTTGTTTTTGCATTTGGGTGGTTCCTGTCTCCTGAAGGGGTTCCAGGGGCAGTGCTGACTTTCGGGGGGAAGACGATGAGGGGTCTGCTGTTGCTTGGCCAGGGAATAAAGTACATATATGATAGAGACTATTATATTCAAAACAGTGACCACGTGCAAATTTCTTAAGGTTCTTATGATACGTTATACCATTGCACTGAGGGCCTCATTAGGGGTTTGGCGGTCCCACCACAGAACCCCAAACTCTAAAGGAGCCGAGTGCTATATCGTAGCACAGAGGGGGCCGACCAGCACCCTCAGAATGCACACTGTCTGCAAAGCAGACAGTGGGGATCCCAATGATGCTGGGCAGGGGGGCCCCCAGCACTTGTTTTCTGCCAGACTTTTTATGGCGTGGCTTCCTGACATGAAAAGGCTGGTGGAGAACAAGGTTGTAATTAGCCAGGTGAAGCTGAGTTTGGTGCTGCCCTGGCTGACTACAACCAAGACTGCCGTCAACCCATCGGGATCTGAGATCCTGGTGGGGACAGCGGTCTTTATGCAGGTCCGGCTGCCTAACTCATAATATAGCAGTCGGTCCACCACAGCAGCTCAAATAATTACTTGAACGGTCTGGCTGTGTAAACATTCAACTTAAAAAAGTAATGTCAAGCTAATTTCTGGTGGCTTGCATCCAAAACTTTGCTGCTGGCATTCAGTTTTGTAGTTTTGAACTCTAAATTACCTGAATGGTCTGCTCAGATGGAAAATCTGCCTGAAATATCTGTTGATTGCCCATGTTAAAGAAACTGTGGCTCACCTTACAAAAATGCTACTTATATTTACATTTTTAGCTTTACACTAAAATATTACCTGAATGTTTCAGTAACAAATCTACCTGAAACGCTGCTTGTATCCACAAATTACCCGAACAGTACATTAGGTTCAGTCTTATGGACTTGGTAAGGGTTAAGTTTGGTGTAAAGGTTTCTGTAAGGATAAGGTTTAAAAGCAATGTTATGGTAAGGGCTAGTGAAACACTTAACTAAAGGCTGAGGGTGAGAGTTAGGGCCAGTTATAAGATGCTAATATTTTGACAATGTAAAGGCAATGCTGAGATGATAGTGTCCTTCAGGGGCTTTTCTGCATGTGAAAATATTGTTGAATCACTTCCTCTGTACTACCAATAAAGTGGAGAAAATTCCCCCTGCAGATTCTCCACTATAGAAGATTCTTACAGCAAGGGTTTAAGGGCCGGATGAACAAATATTGTTTGTGCATGCAAATGGCCCGGTTTGTAGGATTGAGCAATTTAAGACCCTCAAAAGCCTCTTTTTTATGTACAAACCCTATTTCGTGTTTCTGTAACCTATTACCGAATTGCAAAATGGGTTTGTGAGTTGGTATTAGGACGGGGCGTGTTAAGAGCGTCCCTTCCAAATAGTGACTCACAGAGGGATGTAAGAATTTTTTGCTACCAAGATATTCACAAATGGGAACTGGGGCCCCAGACGACCACTTCCCCTTTGTGAATGTGGGTGCAAACATTTTTTAAGAGCAGGCAGTGATTTGAAACTTTTCATTTTTGTTTTTGAAATGCATCCTGTTTTCCTTTAAGGAAAATGGGCTGCATTTTTAAAAAAAACCTGGTTTTATTCAAAAAGCAATAACAGACATGGTGGTCTGCTGACCCCAGAAGGCCACCATCCTAGTGACATTTTGCAATTTTGAATAGGTCAGAAATTGCGAAGTATCTCATGAAAATTGATGAGGTAGGTCCATTTGCGACCCACTGCGAATTGCTAAATGTGTCTGAGACACATTAGTACATCGCTGTTGGGGATTTCCTAATTGCAAATCAAAACATTTGCAATTAGGAAATCGCCGTGAGAGTCCTTCGTACATCTGGCCCTATTGTCCAGATGTGAGTAGCTCTGGTCACAAAATACTGGTTACAATTTACAACGAGTATTTTTATGACTGGTGCTGTATTTACTAACTGACCTATGTACCAATAGGCCAGTTCTTAAAATACTGATTCCTAGTGGGTAACAAATTGATCGACCTTGTGAGCATTAATGAGGTAGTTCACAATTTTCAACCCACAAGGATTTGCAGTCAACATAGCAATGGTGACCTGCTGGGGTGAACAGACCTCTATACTTTTAAATAATGCACTTTTTTTTCAAATTCAGCTTGTTATCCTTTAAAGAAAAGAAGATGCTTCCAAGGAAAAAAAAGGTAAATAACACTTTTTAAGTGTGGGCAGTGGTTCATGCCAATATGCTTTTTATCATTCTCAAAGAGCAAGGGGAGTTACAAAGGATTTACCACTATTTGTTTGTAATCAGTAAAATATTAATGTCTGCAATCAGATTTCGGTCACAAAATTTTAATACATACCATTCAGATTTGGTATTTAGAAGGGACCCCCTAAATACCCCTTTACCAAACACCAAACGAGTATTGGGGCACAAACCCAAACTGCAAAGTTTTACTGGATTGCAGCTTGTGTTTTGCACTTTAGAAAAGGCCTTTTTACGGTCGCAAACGGATTTGCAATCACAAAAAGCCTACGCACATCTCTCCCTGAGACCTTAGACCTGAACTGAGAAGATTTTCTGCTAATCCTATTTCACCAAAATCTTCCCTCTGCCAAGCCCTGAACCAGAAAAACTTCAGAGTAATCTGGCCACATCTATTGGGTGCCAGTGAAAATGAATAGGGTGCAGCGTAGCCGGCCATTAGCACTTCTAACACATGTGCTAGCCCTGCCTCATTTAGATTCCTGGTTAATTTGTCATTGGCAATTCTAGGTGCTTTATTATCCATGATATATCTGCTAATGTGACGTTCTAATTTATTTAAAAATATATATGCTTTTGTGCAAGAAGGGAGAAGTTGAACAAGATATAATTACTTTGGGATGAATAATTATCCTAATATAATGCACCTGCCCAATCAATGATAATGGCAGTTTTTGATTAGGTCTTAAAGTTGATTAATCTTTGTCCATTTTGAATTAAATTCAGATGAAAGACCTCTTCCAGTTCCTTTGGGATTATTTCTGCTAAATATTTCACCTTTTCCACCATTCTAGGCTCATTTTATTCAATGCTCCATCAATGTTCCATCATCTCTGCCACTGGCTCTGCATCTCCTGAGCGCAGACGCCGCATTGCAATTATTTCAAACAGAAATTATTACGCTTGTTTTGCAAAATGTAAAATATTGTGCATGGGATTCCTGTTCTGTTCTCTGTAAATGCAACCATTCTACTGGAAGAAAAGTGTCCATTAGGAGTGAAAGGACCGTCTATAAAGCCTACAAACTGCACTTTAATTGGGCCGCAGCACAGACGCAAGGAGCTGTGTATCATCTGTAATTGGGGCGGTCTCATTTCGATACCCAACATGCTGCGGAACAGTGCTCATTTACAATACTCTAACAAAGAACTCTGGGCTAGATTTACAAGGCCCTAGCGTCTCCTTGCCCCACACTAGTGTCATTTGTTTTTTAGGCTAATGTGGCTCAATGAGGCAATATTCACCGCACAATATTTACAAAGTGGTGCAATGCATGCAGTACGCCACTTTGTGACACAATGCGCCACATTATGCCTGTGCCAGGCATAATATATGCAAGGGGGCCTTTCTGGCACTAGGAGGTCAGCAAAAATGGGGCAGTGAAATCTACAAGATTTCACTGTGCCATTTGTGGCATCATTTTTAACTCCTGCTCAGGGCAGGCGTTAAAGTGACACACCCATTTTAATAAATGGGCCTCCTTGCACTTTGCCATACTAACGTCAACATTTTTTAGGCTAGTGCAGCAAAGCAGCACAATAGTGTCAGAAATGTTGACACTATTGGCCTAACGTGTGCCATGGTGCGCCGTATTGTAAATACAGCTCACACATGGTGTCGCTAGGTGGGGCAGAGGTGGCGCAAGAGAACCTGCACATGCGTACTGATGCACCAGTTTTTTGTAAATCTGCCCTCCTATTTCTTTGCTCTACCTAAAGATTCCGCACTAACGTATAGAAGAACCGCTAGGAGCGTGAGCGAATCTTGCAATAACACCTTGAAGAGGGATTTTAAAAACCCTCTGACAGCCTTAATGCACTTATCCATCAAAGTAGATGCGTTTAGCTCTCTGCCTCGGAGATCCTTCCTCCGAAGTGACAGCCGCGCTGCTGGAAACGATGCTTCCATTTGTTGCGTAGCTGGCAGCGCTCTGCGCCGGATGTTATTGCATCTCGTGCAGATGCTGTCATGTTTTATTAGGAAATTCACAAAGTCTCATTTTGTCACCTGCCACTGCGCCAAGAGATGTTATCTAATGTTTTAATTTTTACGGGAGGGGATTACAAGTTTGCGATTATTTTTAATACACCTGCTTGTGCAGTCTTTAAGTCATGTAACTACAACGAATTTGTGATGCTCAGGGCAGGTGCAAGAAAACTGGTGCATCGTTCATGAAACGTATGTTTCACAAACTGCAAATCAGTCGTAAACTGGTTAGTAATAGCAAGCCCACTGTGATGAAATGTGCGAACACCAAAAAGATGGTGCAGTAGCAACATATCCCATAGGTCCTGGAAGTAGGGGGTACGGGGATGGGGGGAGCCAGCTGCAGCATCCCCAGAAACACCATGCTGGACTTCCAAAGGCGAATGAGCAGTAAAGATGACTTCAAATTTTGTTTTTATCTTGTCACATTTGATGTGCGTTCAAAGGCAGAGGTCAAATGTCAGCCTAGGCTTCTTAGAAACTGGTATTTTAACATAGATTGGTGTTTTTTTAATTTTTTATCTCTCACCAAAAATTCTGATGATTTTATGAAGTAAGCGATGTGATAACCTTGCACAGTGTGAAATGAAAAAATGAAAGAATGAAGGATGCAGTTTTTTTTACTAACAACAACATTTAAATACCTGTAAAATGAACTGTACAAATATTTCAAATATTTAAAAATAAATGAGCAGTTAGGAAAGCCCAAATAAAGCTCCTTTTTTGTGATTCAGGAGTGTGATGGAACCAAAGAGCTGAAAAAGATCAAACTAAATCAAGTCACTGTACTTGGCGATGCCCAAATGCCAAATATTTTTTGAAAACTGGTTTCCACACATTGTTTGTGCACTATACATTGTTTTATAAAAAAACTCCAGTGGCCTGATTTAAGAAAAGTGATGCTGCATCCAGTGCAGCGCCACTTTTCTTGCACCCCTTAGTGCCCCCTAACGCCAACATCTAAGATACGGCACACCATGGCAGTAGATAGGGAACTAGTGTCAACATTGTTTATGCTAGTTTGGAACTTTGCAGGTTTAGCGTAAATCTTTTTGACACTAATCCTGCAAAGCCCATTGAGGCCCATTGTAAACAATGGTGTGCCTCCTTTTGACTCCTGCTCTGAGCAGGCGTTTAAGGTGCTGAAAAAAATGATGCAAAGAAATCTCTTAGATTTCTTTGAGAGATTTCTTTGCGCCATTTTCTTGCCCCCCCCTAATGGTGGTACGCCCCCTTTGCATACATTATGCTGTTGCAGGCATAATGTTGTGCAAAGGGCTACAAAGAGGTGAAATGCTTGCATTGCACCACTTTGTAAATTCGGCACAGTGATTCTGGCCTCATTGGGTCACACTTGCGTAAAAATAATTATGCTACTGTGGCGCAAGGAGGCGCTAGGCCCCCGTAAATCTGGGCCTATGTCTCTTGAAATTTAGTTGTCACTCCAATGGAAATTCGCTGTCTGTAGTAGTTATTTTGTGAATGTGAATAATGTTAAATTGCTACTTCAAATAGGTGTGCGTAAGACCATTGGGTTTTGTGATTCGAAATTAGCTATTCAGTACATTTAGCTAAATATAAAGCACAGATTTGTAGCTTCGTGCATTGGTCCTTTACTTCTTTGTTGACCATAATCTATTGCTGGGGGTCCCTAAGGGTAACTTAGTGGTAGATAGATGCATCAATGGAATCAATATGAACTAAAGGGCATACTTACAGAGGCTTGCGCCGTCCGAGCATCACTTTTTTTGATGCACCAATGGCGCAAGCCTCTTGAACCATAAAGAAGACCACTTTGCAGTGCTTTTCATGGCCTCATAGAAATGGAGTAACTCAAAGCAGCTCCGTTGCCTTACTTTGCTCCAGGGAGGCCCAACACCCATGGATTTGGACGGTGTCCCAGAATTACTTACTCACTTAGGCAGCACCAAAACCTTACGTCTCCGAAGGGGTTGCGAAATGAGGAGAAATATTTGTATTTCTTCTCGTTTTTCCTCTTTCCAAGTGTGTTGCATACTGCAGCACACATAGAAAGAAGAAATCGCCTCTCTGGATTGTTTTTGTGCAGGAAGGTGTCCCTTCCTGCACAAAAACAATCCTGCATGCACTGCAGACACCCTTGCACCATGGTGCAAAGGTGCCTGCATTGGAACTAGGCAGCCAGTTGTGCACCAGCGGAGGGGGAAAGGACAGGAAAGCACCGTATTTCATAAATACTGCGCATTCTCATTGGCATAGGGCAGAGCAGCAAGAAGACTTGCGGCGCTGACCTACACCAGTTCACTATAAGTATACCCCTCAGTAAATAGAATTTGTAATGGGTTAGTTGTAATTTCACCAGCATATATAGCTACTGTGTAACTTCTGTGATTTCATCATTCTAGCCACTGATCTGATACATCTAAGCATGCCTTACTAGTCTCAGGATGTTGTTGTCTATGCATCTGTTATGTACCACCATCTAGAAAAATTAGAATAACACAGTTTCAAGTTTTTAATGATTGCTCAGAAGCAACTAATACCCCATCATCAAAGTCAAAGGTCCTGTGATGTCACCGCATAGAATCTGTTTTGGTTTCCACCATTTAGGATGGGACATTTTGATGGACCCTACAACACCTAATGTGTTAATTAGTGATAAGGTAGCAATTAAAGCCCCTTCTTCATCCAGAGAAATTAATTGTAGGGAGTTGTTTACAGCTTAAGCCACCACTGAACTTTCTGTCACAAGTGAGCTAGGGGCCTGTGCTGGCTAAAACTCTTTTCTGATGCTTAATCAATGATTCACAATGGCTTTAGAAGCAGAGGCTGAAACATCTGAGTATGAGTGGCGGTCCAGTAACAATCATGTGTGGCAGTCCAGAAATCACCTTATACTGCATAACTATAGCTCCCCATCCACAGAATGTTGGATGCTGTCTTACAACATTGTTATGAGCGACGGGCTGGTAAGTCCGACCAAGGCAACAGTAATCTGCTCTCATCTAGCACTGAAAACATATTTCATAATTAGCGATACCGATGGGGGTCTTCACTGACTGGGAGTGACATGTTAACATGGAAAATTCAAACTGGGAGAGTGGGAAGTGGTAAGGAATATGTCAGTCTCCTTGTGCAGTTTGTGAACAACTGTGGCATAAAATCAACAGATATAGCACTTATTGTGCTATACAGGTATTAAAGTGATGGCTTCCTCTGTATACCTCAGACAGTCTGGAGGTTATACAATTCAAAGGCTCTCCTGCTTGGTGACAAAACTTTTCTCTGGGTTCTTTTGAATTTGTGACCAGATAGCCCTCTTATTTAACTGAAACTATAGCCTGAAATTTTGTCTGCTGCTAATAGAATAAACTTGGCTCCCACATTATCTTGAATAAGATTGTGGACGCGCATGTGTGTGGTCAATAGACCTACTATCAAGGGTGTGATATCTTATGCTGAAGTTCGTCTTTTATACACTGGAATGTAGCATAATGTGTGTAAACCCAGAACTACACACAGAGCTGCTAGTATTGCAGTAAAAAAGAAATATAAGACTTTGGGCCCCATTACGACTGTGGCAGTCTGAGGACTGCCACACTCCCAGTGACAGTCTGACTGCCGCACTCTGCGTGGTCCAACCGCCCAATTACAACCCTGGCAGCAGGACTCACAAGGGGACCGTCGTCCCCGCTGGGAACAAGGTTCTTGACGGCATAACAGTAGTCAGAGTTGTACAGCCAGGGTGGTGCTGAACTCAGCGCTACCTGGCTGGCTCATTACAACTTCCCTCACTGCCAGATTTCCATGGCAGTTTCACCAACATTGAAAGGCTGGTGTGAGCGTGTGCAGGGGGTTACGGGGTGCAGTGTACTGTTCATGCCATTGCATAGGCAGTGCAGGGCCCCCTCTGCCCAGCACTATCAGAATGCGCACTGACTGTGCTACTCACATCTGGACCAAGGATTCGCGATTTCCTAATCGTGAATTTGCAATTCACAATTAGGAAATCACAAACAGCGATGCACTAATGTGTGTCAGATACATTTAGTGATTCTCACTTGGTCGCAAATGGAACTGCCTCATCAATTTTCATGAGATAGGTCGCAATTTGCAACCCGTTGGGAATGGCCAAAATGTCACTGGGATGATGGCCTGCTGGGGCCAGAAGACCAACATGTCTGTTATTGCTTTTTGAATAAAACCAGTTCTTTTTTAAATGCAGCCCATTTTCCTTAAAGGAAAACAGGATGCATTTCAAAAACAAAAATAAAAAAGTTTTCTTTTTATTTGTTAAAAGTGGGCATTCGTCTACAAACCACAGCCTGCCCTTTAAATGTGTTTGCACCCACATTCACAAAGGGGAAGTGGTCCCCTGGGGCCCAGGTCCCATTTGTGAATATCTTGCCACCAACATAAAGTTGGTGGGAAACTGCGAATGTTTTGCGACCGCATGTTGGTAGCAAAACATTCTTACATCACTCTATGAGTCGCTATTCGGAAGGGACTCCCTTAACACGCCCCTTCCTAATAGCATCTCACAAACTCATTGTGTGATTTGGTAATAGGTTACAGAAACGTGAAACAGGGTTTTACATAAAAAGAGGATTTTTGGGGTCTCAAACTGCCCAATTCTGCAAACCGGGCCATTTGCAAGCACAAAACATATTTGTAGATCTGGCCCTTAAACCCTTGCTGTAAGAATCTTCTATGGTGGATGTTAGAAATGGGGTTTCTGGTTGGCTAGGGTATGCACCTCAGCCAGGCAGAACTTACCCACTCTAGTCAGGGCAAGGGAGTTACACGTCCAAGATAACCCCTGCTCACCCCCTTGGTAGCTTGGCACGAGCAGTCAGGCTTAACCCGGAGGCAATGTGTAAAGCGTTTGCACAACACACACGCACATGTGACGCAATATCCCCACCACAAAGGAAACACAACACCAGATTATATGAAAATATACTGTATTGTACATAACGTAATTATTAGACCAACATCACATAACAGTACTATCCTGCTACCTTAGCAGTTGTCAGAACGTTACACATTAGTTACTCTGCAAACTAGCAGTAGTCACACATAACACACAGGTTACTCAGTATTCTGCAACATAAGCAGTAGTCAGGAAACACGTTATCACATTAGAACACTTGTCATAAGAATATCATAAAACTCCCATAGTAGGAACATTAGAAAACATATGGCAAGTTAGGGAAACATATTAGCAAGTCATGCCCATAAAAGGAACATGTGCACCTATATGTAAAAGCATCCTAGAACAGGTAGGCAATAAATCACAATTAGCAAGGTCTGTAGAAAGAACTTGGATTATAATACTATTGGTCCATTTAAAAGTACCTGGTAAAGGATAGAGGCACCTCCAGTGCCTGAGGGACAGAAACCAGGGGGCCCCCGGCGCTCACTGTGCAAAACGGGGCCTCGGGATACTGTAGAGGGAGAGGGGCAGCACGCACCCTCCCCGATCCTTATGGGGTCCCTCCTGGGGACTCGTGATTTTTTTAGGGCCCCCCTCTGGCCTCAACCGGCCCTCTCACACGGGGGGCACAAAGCGGCAAAGATTTAGGGCTGGAGGGGCGTTCGCGCCCCTAGCGCAGTGACCGGGGGAAGGGGAACCCCCTTTCTCCCCGCGTCCTGCTTGCCCGGAGGCAGCCGTCCTTGTCCTCGGTGCGGCTGCCAAAGTAGTGGGGGGAAGCAGGGGCCTCCGTTGAGGCACTGCTCCCGCTTCTGAAAGCGGCCGCACCCGGTCCGGTGCGCGGCCGCGGTGCTGCCTTCCCTCGTCCTCTGGGGAGGCAGCGCCGAAAGGTAAGGACCCGGTGTGCCCCAGGGGCGCTCCGAAAGGTACGCGTCCCCCAGGGGCACGATATGAGCGTGCTAGCTCCTTCTTTCACTTTCTCAAGTGCCCCGGGGGCACTAAAGTCAGCGCGATCCTCGTGCTTGAAACAAAAAGCCCTGCCCGGGCTGCGGCGGTGATTCCCAACGAAGGAGAGGCGCCGAGGAGAGCACGGGAGTACATTTGAGGCTCCCGGGCTGCGGCGGTGTTCTAGGGATTCAGGAACACAGCGCTTCCCAAAGCGCTAGAGCCATCTACAGCTCGGGCTGCGGCGGTGATCTTTTTCCAGCTATTGCAAGAATGCCCTTTTCTTGTGAAAGCATTCTGGGCACAGATTTTAAAGATCGTTGCAGGGGTCAGGGGCCACAGCACCCTGCCCCTGGGAACAACTAAGCAAGAAGGAGCACAGGGCTGGTGGGCACAGCTACAGGCCAGCACAAGGGGTGCAGATGGTGGCAGTTCTTCCTAGTGACCAGGCAGGTCACAGGTCAGCACAGCAGCAGCAGTCCAAGGCGGTTTCCTGGTGAGTCCATTCATCAGCGTTCTGTGTCCAGTTTCAAGTTCCAAGAATGTTCAAATTGTGGGGAAAATTCCCCTGTACTTATAGTCCTGTTTTTACAGTGTTTTACAATGATAGGGAGAGGAGGTTCAAGCCAGTTACAACTGGTTTTGGGAGTGCCCCCTCTCTCCTTTCAGCACAGGCTCCAAACATCAGTGGGGGGTTAACGACCCTATTGTGTGAGGCCAGGGCACAGCCTTTACAAATGTAGGTGTGCCCCGCCTCTCCCTTCTCTCAGCCCAGGAAGACTATTCAGTTTGCAGATGCACCTCTGTGACACCTCCACCCTCCCTGTGTACAGGCTGTCTGAAAAGTATGCACAAAGCCCCAACTGTCACTCTGCCCAGACGTGGATTGGAGTCAAGCTGCAAAACACCAGAGTCATAAGCACAGATAAATGCGCACTTTCTAGAAGTGGCATTTCTGTGATAGTAATAAAAAATACACCCACACCAGTAAGCAGTATTTATTATCACCATCACAACCATACCAAACACGCCTACGCTACCCCTCATAAATCAGACAATACCCCTTACACATAAGGCAGGGCATTTCTAATGCAATCCTATGAGAAGGCAGCACTCACAGCAGTGAGACACCAGTTAGGCTGTTTGTCACTACCAGGACAGGCCATGCAATATGGCACATGTCCTGCCTTTCTACATACATGGCACCCTGCCCATAGGGCTAGCTAGGGCGTACCTTAGCGGTGACTTACATGTAGTAAAAGGGGAGTTCTGGGCCTGGCAAGTAAATTTAGATGCCAGGTCCCTGTGGCAGAAAACTGCGCACACAGGCCCTGCGCTAGCAGGCCTGAGACAGGATTGAAAGTCTACTTCAGTGGGTTGCGCAAGCAGCGCTGCAGGCCCACTATTAGTATTTAATTTACAGGCCCTGGGTATAGAGATACCACTGTACAAGGGACTTATAGGTAAATTAAATATGCCAATTAGGTATAAGCCAATCCTACCAACTTTAGATGGCAGAGCACCTGCACTTTAGCACTGGTCAGCAGTGATAAAGTGCTCAGAGTCCTAGAGCCAACAGCGAGAGGTCAGAAAAACCAGGAGGAAGGAGGCCAAAAGACTAGGGATGACCATGCGTATGGCTAAAAGTCCAACAGTGGAGAATCTGCAGGTGGAATTTTCTCTACTTTATTGGTAGTACAGAGGAAGTGATTCAACAATATTTTCACATGCAGAAAAGCCCCTGAAGGACACTCTCATGTTAGCATTGACTTCACATTGTCAAAATATTAGCATCTTATAACTGGCCCTAACTCTCACCCCAAGCCTTTAGTTAAGTGTTTCACTAGCACTTACCATAACATTGCTTTTAAACCTTATCCTTACAGAGACCTTTACACCAAACCTAACTCCTACCATGTCCATAAGACTTAACCTAATGTACTGTTTGGGTAATTTGTGGATACAAGCAGCGTTTCAGGTAGATTTTTTACTGGAACATTCAGGTAGTTTTTTAGTTTAAAGCTAAACATTTGAATATAAGCAGCAGTTTTGTAAGGTGAGCCACAGTTCCTTTAACATGGGCAATCAACAAACATTTCAGGCAGATTTTCCATCTGAGCAGACCATTCAGGTAACTTAGAGTGAAAAACTACAAATATGAATGCCAGAAGCAGTGTTTTGGATGGAAGCCACCAGAAATTAGCTTGAAATTACTTTTTTAAGTTGAATGTTAACACAACCAGACCGTTCAAGTAATTATTTGAGTACAAGATGTATTTTGCGTGTCTGAGCACATTTTTGCAGTATTTTTTTGTAATTACATTATTGAAATTACTCGAGTTTTGTGCACATAGAGACATCACACGTTGCCTATAATGAGGAAATTATAGAGGGGCTTTTATGTACGGATTGCAAGCTCCAATTTATTATGTTAAAAATATTATTTCAGAATATGGTGCCTTTATTGACCATGCAATGACCAAATCAACTTCATTGATAACTGATGTGGAGAAAGCCAAGTTTGTTGGTCATTTTTGTGGGACACCAGGGCCAAACAGAGAACAAAAGCAAAACTTTTTTTAAGGCCAGCCTGAACAAAAACGTGAGTGCTCAGAGCAAGCCTGACTACCCCAACTAGGGTAGGGGGCTCCTCCTCAAGACAATTTTGAAAAGAAATTGCAAATGTGGTATTTTTTATAACACCTTTTCTTTATAGAACCTTGTAAATCTTTGAATCGATAGATGGATGGACATAGGAGACATGGCATCATGGCTCAAAGAATGAATAGTTGGATGGGTGAGGAATGGATGTATGAATTAACTCAAGAATGGGTGATAATGAATAAAGATGTTTAGGTAAATTATCTTTACATGGAGGAAGTGATGTCAATGCACTGAACAAGGGTTTTAATTTTAACCTCTGTATTAAACATCACCCTCCCCAAATGTTACCACCACCAATCCTATGCACTGACTTAGTGCCTCAGAAAAGTACATAAAGAGCATTATGTTTTGGTCTAAAACAAAAGAAAGAAAGAGGCAACCATGTACTGACTAAATTGCATAATGTGAAACCAGAAAACCCTGTATCAATCCCGGCATCCACTTGATTACATTGTGTGATCATATACAATTGCTTTTTCTGAAGTGCCTTAATTTCCTTCATCATCACATAAGAGCATTTTGAAATACATCAGTTCAGGGTGTGCGCTGCACAAATGTAAAATGCTGCATTGTTACTCTATAGTAACACCCTGGCAACCTATAGGGGGCAGAATTCAACTGACTTCTCTCTTAGTTCACCAATAGCATCATCGTCAGGGCAGTGGCAGAGGGACATGAATGTTTCTGAGGTTATGATCAGAATCCCTTCTAACAAATGGCACTCAAGGGCTCATTACGAGCCTAAAGACCGCTGTCCCTGCCAGGATCTCAAATCCCAATGGGTTGAAGGCAGTCTTGGTTGTAGTCAGCCAGGGCGGCACCAAACTCTGCTCCACCTGGCTGATTACAACTTTGTTCTCTATCAGCCTTTTCATAGCGGAAACCCTGCCATACAAAGGCTGGCAGAGAACAAGTGCTGGAGGGCCCCCTGCCCCGCACCATCGGAATCCCCACTGTCTGTTTTGCAGACAGTGTGCATTCTCAGGGTGCTTGTCGGCCCCCTCTGTGCTACGATATAGCACTTGGCTCATTTAACTGAGCCGTTTGCTGTCTCGTAGTACTGCAAGTCTGACAAGCTGGAGCGCTCTATTTCAAGGTCTCTTCCAGTTAGACAAGCAGAAACCTTCTAGTAGGACGGGGGGTATGCCTCCGCCATGGCGGTGGCGTCCTCCCCATGAGTTTAGGGGTTCTGTGGTGGGACTGCCAAACCCCTAATGAGGCCCTCAGTGCAATGGTATAACTTATCATAAGAACCTGAAGAAAGTTGCACATGGTCACTGTTTTGAATGTAACAGTCCCTATCATATGTACTTTATTCCCTAGCCAAGCAACAGCAGACCCCTTACCATCTTCCCCCCGAACGTCAGCACTGCCCCTGGCACCCCTTCAGGAGAAAGTAACCACCCAAATGCAAAAACAAATAGTTTTCAAGAGAGTGAGTTCTGGGAGGCACTTTAAACCCATGTGCTTTGCATTGCTGATGAAGCGCCATTGCACTGCAGGCACAAAACTAGACCAGCCAGCCCCCAGCAAGAAAATCATCCTCCACCAACAGTAAAACCGGCCCTTGTAAAATGTCTGGTTCCTGATATGGCCAGTCCAGCCCATGGAACACTATGATATATTAAGGTTACCTTACCCAGTTTGTAAAGGCTATAAGGGTGTTTTATCAAGCTTCTAGTGCAAGCATTATTCTGAATGCTTCAGTCAGTTTCCAATTTACATTAAACACAGCACATGGCAAGACTACCCTCTCGTCTCATTGCATTTACTTGTTTATTGCACCTCTACTGACGTTTCTTCTGATGATCTCTGCTGTGAAAGCTTCCCCAATGGGTTTTCAGCAACATAAGGTCAAGCTACATATGAATGATTTATTAGTATTAAGTTGGACTATAGAATCAATCGCAGAATTTACGACAGTAGTAGAACATTTGGGGCAAAGGTTAATATAGATAAAACAGAGTTGATGCTATGGAACATTGAGGCAAATGAGTCTAGAGTGGTAGTTCAGTTGGAAAAGGTGAAATATTTAGGAGTAACAATTCCAAAGGAACTAGAAGACGTCTTTATCGGATTATTAATTCAAAAGGATGAAAGATTAAGTAACTTTTAGGCCTAAATCAAAAACTACATTTATCATTGATTGATTGGGCGGGTGAATAATACTAAGATAACTATTCATCTCAAAATATTTATATCTTATTCAACTTCTCCCTTCTTACATTAACACATAAATGTTTCTTTTAATAAATTAGGTGGTCACATCACCAGTTACATTATTGATGACAAAAGGGTTGCCAAGAACAAATTAACCAGAAATCTAAATGAGGCAGGACTAGCCCATCCAGGTTTTTGGAAGTATTACTAGACAGCTAAGCTACACCCTATTCACTTTAAACTACCTCTTAATAGATGCTCCCATTTTCAATGCTGAGAAGACAGACATAGGGCCTCATTATGAGGCTGGCGGTCTTAAGACTGCTGTGGTGGTCCAGACGCCTGACCACCAGGGTTCCACCACCTCCCGGTTATCCTGATGGGTTGACGGTGGGTGAAGGTCATAATCCTCCAGGGCAGTGCTGCATGTGGATTACAACCTTGTTCTCCAGCAGCCTTTTCATGGCGGTTTCACTGCCATGAAAAGGCTGGCGGGGAACAGATGCCAGGGTGCAAGGGGGACCCCTGCACTGCCCATGCAGTGGTCCCTCTCCCAGCTCTCTCGCAATGTTGACAGTCTGCTGTGCAGACAGTGATCGAGCCAGCGGCAATATGTTGCCTGTTTCCCACTAGGCTGATGGGCAGAAACCGAGGTTTCCGCCCATCAGCCTAGTGGAAAGCACCTAAGAGGTCCAGCGGGATGGTCGCCACTACGGGGGCGGCCACCATGTTGGGAGTTCCGTCCGCCAAGCTCAAAATGAGGCTAATAATATGTTAAATAAAACATAGGCCTTTATTAAGAGTTTGGTGGTAAAAATGACAAACTTGCACATTGGTTAAATATTTTGATAACCATATATATACATGCAAATATATTATCAACAAAAGAGTTATACAAATATATATAACAAAATATTATAAATAACTAAACTACGACAATGAATACAAAAAAATGTAAAAAATGCAAATTAAGTGATAAAAATGTACAGGTAAATGCAAAATAAAACATAATTGCTATAAATACTGTTTAACAAACATAACAGTACATCACATACCAGTCCCTATAAGGTCTGAGGGCCTCGTTCTAACATTTGCGGTCCTATGACCACCAATTGTGTAGTGGCAATCAGACCGCCGCACTCCAGGCGGTCCAACATCCACATTACGACTCTGTCGATCGGATTGCTAGGGGACCACCGTCTCCACCAGGTACATGGTTTTTAATGGGTTGACGGCAGTTAGAGTCATGGTCAGTGTGAGAAAACAGGGCTGATTGCAGAGGCCCCATAACTTTTTTGCCCCCATTTCCCTCTTTTTGCTGGTGTTTTCCTGACTTTGATGGTGCCCTGGGTACTGCTAACCAGTCCCAGGGCCTGTGCTCTGTGTAAAATGGATATGCAAATTAGGCTAATTATAATTGGCTAAGTTAACCTACCTATAAGTCCCTAGTATATGGTAGGGCATGTAGGTTTAGGGACCACAGCATAGGTGGTGCACACCTAGGTGCACTGCTGAGGTGCCCAGTGTCATTTTAAAAACAAGCCTGCCTTGCTGGCTGCTTTTAAATTAAAGTTATATGCAAATTCGACTTTGGAATTAAAGGTACTTCCAAAGTCTTAAACTACTTTATTTTTACATATAAGTCACCCCTAAGGTGTGCCCTATGTGCCCCTAGGGCTGCGTGCCATGTAACTATAAGCAGGGACTTTATAAAAATAGATTTATAAGCCCTGGTGAGGTAAAAACAGCCAAATTCGTTTTTCCCTCATTGAAGTAAATGGCCTTCATAGGCTAGAATGGGCAGACTTTATTTTAAATTTTAAAGTCTCCTTAAATGTTACATACCAAGAATTTGGTATCAAATTAATTGTTGTAATAAATCCCACAACTTCCAGTTGTTGGATTTAATATAACTTGTTCAGGTAAAAAGTTTAGACTTTACCTAAAAAGTTGCCAATTTCAGCTCTGCATTGTTTTTGCTGCTGTGCTCTGATTGGCCAGCCTGCAGCAGCTTCTGCCAGGCTGCCTTGATGAGGTGTGAAGTGGCCTGGCTTCACACAAAGGAATGTGCTTGGGGGAGAGAATCTCCCCTCAGCAGATGGTGAGACAGGAAGGGGGAGGGCGGCCAAACTGGTCTTCAAAGGCAGAGAAGGACATTTGGAGCACCCAGCAACACCCCCACATCCTGAAACCCCAGACAATTAGGTGCCCCCTTGATTAGATTAGGAGAGGGTAGGATATGGGTGTGTTTATGATTTTTAGCCACACCAGTGGGTGGGCTCAGCCAGATGTAACCTCCAAAAATCAGATTCATCCATGTTGGATTTTTAGAGACTGTTGCCTTCTGGGATGGATTTTTGCCACACTTCCCAGGAAGTGGTCATCACAGGGGGATGACCCTGTCCCTGATTGGAGAACCAGGGCCCCCCTGCTTTTCACCCAGGAGCAAGGATAAAACTGGCAGACCTGCACCCACACCTCAGATCCCCACCAAATTTCAAGAAGAAAGAACTTAAGGAGAAGAAGGACTGCCCTGCTGGACCCCTGGCCTGCACCTGGACCCTGCACTCAGAAGGACTGCACCAGCTGCACACTTGGGCTTCACCGCAAGAAGGACTTTGCCTGGCTTCAACTGGTTCAAGGAGGGACTCCCTGTTTGCTACAGGTGAAAAATTGCTAACCAGAGTCCCCTGCACCAACTCCTGAAGAAAGCGACCAGCTGACCACTGTCCAGTGGCCAAAAAGGAGTTTGCGCCAGGTGCATTCTGGGAGTTGAAGTCCGCACCCCCCAAGGACCATCACAGAACTTCTGGACCCTTGGGGTGAGCTGTGGACCCCAAAAGAACCTTAAAAGAACATCTGGGTGAAGCCCCAGAAGTTTGGAAAAGATTTGAGAATTTTTGGAAAAAAGCTCCAGAGAGGGACCGACCCGCCGCGGAAATTCTAGCCGGCTTGCCTCAACCGCGACCCGGCCTGACTTCGTGGTTCGTCCCGGTAAAGAAAAACATCCAAAAAAGAGACTAAGTCCGAAGGTAAAAAGTTGACCGGGACCTCCCAGCCATCGTATCCGAGAAGGGCTCCATGGACGTCGGATCAAGATCCAGGTTTACCCCGGTCGAAGGATTTTCATCTCGAAAAAACGACTAAGTCCGAAGGTAAAAGTCTCCACCGAGGAAACCCACATCGCGTATCCGGACAAGGGCTCCAGGAGGTCGGATTCAACTGGCAGGTTCGTCCCGGTGAAGAAAAACTTCAAAATAAAGACTAAGTCAGAAGGTAACTTTTTAACCGAGGCCTCCCGCGACCTGTAGCCGAGCAGGGCTCCATCGCGGTCGGCCTGAAAGTTTGACTTTGCCCCGGTCGAGGTGCAACCAGATGACCCGATTGGCGCTTTTTGTTTCTAAGCGCTAGAAAAGTAATAATTCTTTAAAAATTCATATCTCCGGTTCCCCTGAACCGATTTTAATCGTTTTTGTGTCATTTGAAAGATAAAAATATAAACTATTTTTATAAATTGGTTTTGGATTTTTAAACTGTTTCCTGTGTTTTATTTAATTACTGTTTTGTGATATTTGAATGCTTTACACTTTGTCTCCTAAGTTAAGCCTTGACGCTCGTTGCCAAGCTACCAAGGGTTGAGCTGGGATTAATTTACTGAGACCTAACTGTACCTAGGTGGAGGTTAGTGGCTTGTTGCTAGGTGTAGGTACCTACCTGCCCTTACCAATAACCCATTTTCCAACAGTCAGCATGCCAGGATGATCATACGTCTGGCGGGAACACTGTACAGGCAGCTACAGGTGGGTCCATGCGCTGCCCCCGAGCATGTCGTTGGCAGTGCATGGGCCTCCCTACCCAGCACCCTCAGAATGCTCACTGTCTGCTTTGCCTTATTCCAATTCCCTAGCTCTATTCCCGCCAGGCTGACCAGCGAGAACTTCGATGGGGGGTGAGGCAGCCAGGTTGATGACCGCTTTATTCCCGAGGATTTGGAGGTTGCCTCATCTGACTGCCAAACTCGTTATGAGTCCCTTAATTTACAAATCCCACTCCAGTCTAAGCAACAGTAGGGAAAGTGTTGGACTCTTGAAGGAGTAGATTTGTTATTCCAACTTAATTCTAAGCAACAGTAAGAAAAGTATTGGATTCCGAAGGAGGTAGATTTACTATTAATACTACAGTCTAAGCAACACTAGGGAAAGTGTTGAACTTTGGTGGAGGGGTTAGATTTACTATTCCCACTTCAGTCTATGCAAGAGTAGGGAAAGAGTTGGACTCCAGATGGATTTAGGATATGATTTAGAGTTTGGCCGATAGGTTACACCATCATAAATGTGACAGATATCCCATCCGCTGTTTCACAATCCCATTATATCCCATGGGAATCGTAATATGGCGGATGGGATATCCATCACGTTTGTGACGTAGTAACCTATACGCCAAACTCTAAATCAGGCCCTAAATGTACTATTGCCAGTCCAGTCCAAGCAATAGTAAAGAAAATGGTGGGCTTTGGAGGGACTACAAAACGAATTTGAACTTCTAATCATTTTATATAAAACATGTAAATACCTAACATGAAGAAAATAGTATCATATTATAAATTGAATTAAATTTTATTTATCATTAAAAGATAAATATTTAATGTAAAATACAATAAATAAATAAAATTAGCTTCTTTACCTGCAAACCTGCAAAAACAAACAGTAAACACAAACAAAAATAAGTAATAAACCCAACAAAATGTGTTGTAAATTAATTTAATTAAACCAAACAAAATTTAAAATGTAATAAAATAAAATTTGCAAGTACTATTATAAAAATGACAACACAAATAAATTCTTCAAAAACACAAATAAAGTACATAATATGCCAAAATTAAAAAACATATAATTAAAATGTAATCAAATAAATCCAATCCAATCCAATCCAATAATGAATATAATTAACATTGATTACAAAATAGCTTCCAACCCAATTTCCCTACAAATCCATTAATCAACTACTAAAAAATAAATGAATTATAAAAATAGCAACATTTAAAAATACTCTAAATTATTAATACTAACACCTAAATAAAACAACAATAAAAATAGGTAATAATTCAAACTGAATTGCCAATAATAGAAAAGTATTTATCATTTAATTAACTTCCCACATTTTCCCCTATAAATCTAACAAAATACTACATAATAAAACAACACAATAAACAAAAAATAAAAATGCAAGTATACATTTTAAATAACAAATTAAACTTAAATAGATAAAATAACTAACAAAACAATTTACATAATTATGAATTGATTAAATATTTAATTTACAGCACAATATTAATTGACAATAAAATCAAATTAATTTGAATTTAATTTACCTCTCACTGTATTCACCTACACCGTCAATAACCCATTACTTTATTGTAAGCTACTAAATTAACTAAAAAATATAATCATTTTAAATTAAAAACGATATTTTAAAAAATGAACAACATTTATACTAACAGAACTAAAACATGCAATTGATATGTTAATTAATATATATTAAATTAATCAAAACATATTTTTTAATATATTTAAGTAAACAATATTATATTAAACAACATTATTTAAAACAATAATATTTACAAAAAAAATGATATTCTTGACAATCATATTCTGTGACATGATATTTTTGTAGTAACAATATTCTTGACACAATATTTAGGCATCACAATATTAAAACCTTGATTTTTTGTGCAATCATCCTTATTCCGTGGGAATAAAAATTATTATAGTGGGGGGCGTGGAAAAAGGTCTCAAGGTTGGAAGAATCCAAGTTAAGAGACATAAGAGTTGCAATAGAAGTACGCATGCTTGTTAAAAAGTTGACTTCATTGAAGATCATCATCATTCTGAAATGTGACCGTTGTAATGTGTCAAACATATTCCCATAGATCCATGTTTTTGCTGCCATAGGGGCTAAAAACTCTCTAATGGAACTGTTGGTGTACTGACATTGCATACAATAATCATAATGCATTCCATTCTTGATGATGAAGGATTAATTTGTCTTCCCAGAACGTTGAAGGTAATTTGTGTTTTGAAAAAAATGCAAAAATTGCACTTTTATAAAAAGTCTGCACTTTTTCCAAAAGTGCTGGCAAAATTTCAAAAATGCATCCCTAACACCTCCTTTTAGTAGTCCCAGTGTTGTTGTTGGGCCAAATAAAAGGAGGTAGCAGGCAGGACAGTTGTTAATTATCTGCTCACTTATTTTCTAAGTGCGAAGTGCTGAAGGGGCCATGGAGTACATTTGGTTCTCTTAGCCCAACAACAGCATACCTGCAGAAACATACTGAGCCCCTGTCACAGGCTTTTGTCACAGGTCCATTCACACTCCCCGCTCAAATCCTCATGTGCGGTTGGCGCTAGGAGGCAGAGGCATACCAGTCAAGTTTTCATCTTACAAACTGTTCCTTGGTCCAGTCTCAAGGGGGCGGATGGGATTGGTGTCCCATGATTGAAATCTTGGAAAAGTGATGCATCTGAAAACAGAATGTGGCATAATCTACAGAACAATTTTGACCACCCTACATATGTGTTTTAAGGGGATTATCTTCTAGGAATGTATTTGGACATTAGGCAGAGAAGTTTTATCAGAACCAAAATGGAATTTTGTGGTTCTATTAAATAAGTATTTGGAACATTTTTGTTAAATGTTGATTTTTAGGGTCCATTGGCCACACACAGGCATGATTCAACAGACATTTTATTGTGCCGTAAAGAAGCGGGTAATTTGCAGATTTCCTCCCCAGAAGAACTTTGTGTTAACTCTATCATAAAGGTAAAGCATAACCAGTTAGCAGATTCCTGTGCTCTGGAAGAAAATAATAATGATGTGCCAAGTTAATGATGTGTGCCATGCTTCAGCTTGACACAATAAGTTCCCCACATAAGCCAACCTCATGCTGGCTCTAGGAGTGGGAATCCATAATAGAAGGCAAGAGTTACTGCCAGTTCACAGTCAAATGTTAACCACCAGGCCAGGCCTTGATGAATGTTTCACTATATATAAAAATACATGCTACCTTTTTTTAGATGATGGTGATCTTTCATTAAGATCCAAAGGGTCGCAGATATGTTCAGAGTCCTCTAAAAACTACTTAACTCGTTGCCTTTACTTCTTTAAGTCGTCAAATTTACTGAGTGCTACCACACAAAAGCAAACGCTCCATGCATGCAGTCAACCCAGAAACAGAAGATGTATAGACTTTATTTACAGCCAAGCAATTCCCATAGATTACCATGATGATGTGGGTTCACCATGCTATGCAGTCAGGCACTGAAAGTGACACTTGTGTGGTTAAAAAAAAGACTCTCAGGTGTACTGGCTTTCCCGCATCTTCTTTTATCTCTAATGAAGGGCCTAAGTGATCTAACAGGAGGCAGTTGGTGAGACATCTTCTGCTGTCATCCATCCAGGAAATACTTATAGTCAAGTTGCCATTCTGCAAACTATTTTTCAGTAGTACTTTAGCCTTTTCTTAAATAGCACTTGTACCCATATTGATTTCTGAGTATGGATGACAGCCTTATTTGGTGGGTGTGTGGGTAAGAATTCCTGAAAGCGGGTAACATCTGCCTATTGGGGGTGAATCTGCCAGGTATGCAGAGGGCAGCATAAAGTCAGAAACACTGCACAACAAAAAATGAATCAATCAGCTGATAGAGGCTTGGTAGATGGGCTGCTGCAGAGGAGCTCTGGTCTACAAGTATCCCATGATGACTTCTCATCAGATCAAGACCAGACCTGCTTAGCAAGATTTCAGACATCACCTGCAGTTGTAGTACATATGGCCCTGAAGTTTAGGAAAAGCTGAGACACATGTTGCAAGAGGCTCAACTGGGCTTTTGCTTGAAAGGGAGGAGTGAGAAATTAACTGTCTCTGGAGATTATATCAGAGTTCTCAAGATACACCTTAAACTGGAAATGTAGTTATATACATAATTCAACAGTATAAAAAATAAAGCTGACTGAGAGATGACACTGTGTAAGATGCCAGCCACACTGATAGTTTATGAACCTTAAGACACCAAAGGCAAAAACAAACAATGCATTGAAGTCTAACTTTTTATAACGTGACCATAGGCCACTCACAGAGATGTGAGCATACGGATTGGCCAAGGTAGACATCATTTCTCAGAGATAAGGAAGCCTCACGTCCAGAAGCTCTTCCATTTCTTATCGTCCTTGTGGTTTGTGGTATCAGCCTGTCATTCAGCTCACACAAGGGACAGGAGTCTGTGCCCACTTTCTTCACTGCTGCTCACCTCTGAGAGGAGTGTTGGTTCAGAATGCTGGATAGAAGAAGTCAGGGGGAACTGAAGTAAAAGAGAAGTTATTAGACAGTAGAGGCCAATATCATTTGTGTGCTCAAGGAACTTTGGGCCTGATTGTGGGTTTGATGGTCAGGGGACTACCATGGCGGTGCTGGCCATCCGACCGCTGCTGTTTTGCAGTCTGACCGTCAAATTAAGTTGTTGGTGGTCTGCTGAACTAAAGACCGCCCAAGCCCCATCGACACTGCCAGACATGCACTGACCGCCTTGATGGTGGCTGAGGAAAGGTAGCTGCCAGAGGGCAGTACAGACAAGGGGACTGCTGTGCACATTTCAATGTGCCTTACTGTCGAGCTGACTGTGCGGGGAGACCGCCTGCTCTGAGGTGGCAGAATTGGAGGAAATGGGGTGCTAGCACATCAGCCACTTCACCCCAAGCAAACCAAGAAAAATACAGGTTAGTACTTGTCGCATTGTACTGCCACTGACTGGAATGGGCATACATGGCCCATACTCCACCAATGGCATGGTACCTGCACAAAGTATTTTTACACGTGTCATGCATACAGTATGTGTAAACTTTGGTCGAAATGCACACACCTGCATTAACACATATGTCACAATGTACCTTGTATTGCTGACCACTTTCCCCGCCGACCCACCGTCAGCAGGAACACCTCCGTGGGGCCAGTGGTCACATTCTAATACAGAGGGCGGGAGAACATTGGCTTGGAGGGCCTCATCAGGACCGCCACCTTGGCGATATAACCGTCCAACTACCAAACTCGTAGTCAGGCCCACTGAAACATGAATAGCTATAGAAGCAGATCTGTGATACCCAGGTCACCTGAATTCCCAAAGAAAGTGCTACATTAACTCTTTGTAGACAGACATTTCTGAGCTCAAGCTGACATGCAAACTATTGTTGCCCAAGTGGGAGACAGCACAATGAGTTTTGTTGATGTAACAGCCACTTATCTCTATGGCTACCCATGCATGTCTGTCTCAGCCTGATACATAGATGATTGGGCCTCTGCTCAACAGGAAGGAGGGTGAGAGAGATGTCAGAGTGACTACAGCCTCTAGCTCCTCCAGAGTTGTCTCTTTGGTATGTCTGCTGGAGTCTGTCACATACACACTGAAGAAGCCACTTATGGTAAGAACTCAGTTGGAAGAAGTTAACTCCATTCTCTGTGTGTTACTGTTGTGGGATGTGGGTGTCAGATACTTGTTTGCTGCGGGGGCCAGGGCAGTATGGGTAAGTTTTATAGAGGTCTGGGAAAGTGCGGCACAGATGTAACCAAAAACACAATTGCATGCCACAAAATATAAATTTTTTATGATGCAAAATTGGGTAATCCATGACCTGGCGGGTCTGTGTTTACTGAACTTCTGCGTTAGGTACAAGTTTGAAGTGTGAGCTGCCACAATCAAACTGCGACAGGTTCATTTGTCAATGATTGTTTATATAGGTCTGGCATGTGTGCAGGAGTTCATGTGATTTTACTTTTTTTGCTCAAACAGTGAATGTACTGTGTTTTTTGTGTTATTATGTTGGAGGTAGTTTTTATATTGTTTTGCAGCTTTTCTTTTATTCCTTAAACTTTTTGGAATTTTTACCACCTGCTTTTGACTGGTGGTATTTTAAGTTGGTATTTTCCAGTGATTTTTAATGACCTCTCATAGTTGCAGTTTGATGTTATCTACCACATACTTATTTTTCACACATGGTAAATATCACAAGTGGTAAATAGCACAAGTGATACGTACTGCATGTGGACTACAGACATACAGTATTTAGCATGTATGATAAATACCACCTGCATTTTTTTACCTTGTGATCAGCAAGGTCTTCAAATTCTTCCTGTACCTACCCCAGCATGAGGCAATTACCACTATGACTAACTCATGATCAGGGACCAAGAGTATATTTTACTAAGCATAACAGCCCAATGTTCTCAGAAAAAGTCAGTGCTATCATCCATGTGGATGCAAGATCTGCGGGCTGTTTCAGCCTTGGATACTCGAAAAATGTGGTTTTTGAAGACATAACCCGGTGGCGGAAAGAATCAAGTTAGTGAAACCATTGAAGTGGAGATGAAATGAAATGAAAAAGATTTATAGAGCACATTTATGGCAGCTTACATGACAGAGTACCTCAAGACATATGTTCACTATAAAGAAAAGGTCTGTGACATATCCATTCCGCACCAAAGAGGTCTACGGGAGGAGGGCACTCCCCACTTGATCCCAGCATCTGCAGATGACTTGAAAGTAGTCCATAGACCTTGTCCACAAATGAGGACACATCACTGGCCTTGTGGGCAGCATTTGATATTGCAAATGACAGTACAAAACTCACAGTTCTTGAGGTTAGAATGGTGTTGAGGTGCTCCTGATGTTGTCCCTCCTGATCCAAGCCTGTCTCAAGAGATGCTCTAATATGGAATGCAAACCAGTCATTGTGAAAAGTGCCACATCACTTGACATCTTGCAGGACAAATATATGAACATGCAAGCACACATCAATTTTTTGACTAAGAAAGACAACATCAGCTCAGGTTCTTTGAGACTTTAAAACCTTCATCCATAAAATTGTTTTTAAACAATTGATCCTAGGTCTGTTCACAGAGAGACTGAATTACAGAAACTAGAAATCTATAAACTGCACCCAGCCATCCCAAAGCAGCTCTTCGTGAAGCTAATTGTCTGGTCATTGACACAAGACCATGTTATTATATCTCCCAAATCCTCATCATAATAAATGTGCTACCCAATAAGGCAAAAGTGTAGGTAAGCCAGCCTGCATTACACACAAGGCCCTCCATCATGGTTCCACATGTTATCCAGCCCAGATAATGACCATCTGAGATGGTTAGCACCAACTTCAGAGCACAAACTCGGTCCTCCTTGGAATTCCGCTGTTCAAATAGACAAGGACACTAAAGCAGTGCTTCTTCAGGTGTGCCCCGGGATCTGGAACTACATGTCTCCCGACATTATTCTTATGGTATTGATTTATATATATATTTAGGGTTTTTGTAATGTGGAACACACCACTGAAGGTATCCCCAGCACGCTATTCTTTGGATAAAAACAGCAGAGCAATACATTTGATGTTTAAGCACTGATATCAACTGTACCAAGTAATCAGATGTTTTAATCACTGCAGAGCATGTAAGGGCACCCACTACCATTTTCTTGAGCAAAATGCACTGTCACACCCTTTTTTGGATGGAGGGTGCATTTTGCATGAAGAAAGGAGGGCCAACTGCTCAATCCGCCCTGTTGCAGAATTCTGTGGAATCTGGTGGAATGTTATTGTAATTCTGTGTGATTCAGTGGAATCAAACTCCGTGAATTCCACCCACCTCTAGCAATGGCAGCAGAAACTGCAATGGATAATTCAGATGGGCAAGTCATTGAAAGAATCACAGAGTTACATAACAAACCATTAATTTTTTTCATTGGCAACTTTTCTAATTGGTGCCACCGTAAACCATATAAACAAGAAAATGTATGGGTGAAGATGTAATGAAGAAAGAGATATGTGTGATTTCATAGACCATTTTTTATACACTGTGACCACTGTGGGAGGAGCCATATGCTATTCCAAGATGCTAAATACAGTGACATTCCATTAGACAATATAGTGCTGCTACAAATTATACATTTTGGAATTAATTTGAAATAGATAAAAACAGTGCAACTGCGATCCAAGACAGTAAAGTATGTCAACCAGAGACAAGACTAGGAAACTGAATTCTGTCATTAACTTTTCATTGAGTCTGAAGAATGATAAAGTCTAGCTTATCAGAAGTTAATGCAAGGCATGGGGTCAAAACCTATAATAGGGCCCGACGGATGCTTCTTCCATTTTAGCCATTGGAGCAGCTGATTATAAGTTTTAAAAAATGTTATTCAGGGAAAGAGAAAATGTGGCATTTGGTGCTATCTAATTGTCTGACCACACAGACTGCCTCTTTATCAATTTAAGATGGCTGGCTTGCTTACATTTTAAAATCTATCAATAAATGTTGCTGTAGAGATGCTGGCCCTGGAATACACAGGGCCTGGGATATAATATTTCACCCCCCTTCTATTAACCATGGGTAAGGTAGAGGCTTTGGCACATCTAGGGCCATACATGACTATATTATTAGAACAATTACCTCGTACTCTGCCAGGCATGATTGATGACTCTGACTTGTAATTGAATAGTGAGCCTTGCTTGGTCACCAGATCCCATTGCATGAATAGCAAGGAACGAAATGAGCATTAGATTTCCAGGTTATTTATTTTTTACACACGTTCAGGAATTGAGTGGGATTTTATTTTTGCGTCACGTATGTCTGGATCACTGGCAGAATATTGAGGAAAAAAATGTTGTGTGGACAATATAGTGTCAGAAATATTGAGGATCAAAATATAGAGA
The DNA here is from genome assembly GCF_031143425.1 of Pleurodeles waltl. Lineage (NCBI taxonomy): Eukaryota > Metazoa > Chordata > Amphibia > Caudata > Salamandridae > Pleurodeles > Pleurodeles waltl. Next base: position 995,397,670 of record NC_090450.1, on the reverse strand, counting down.
AGGTAAGTGCAAATAGGTGACTATGGATTTACTATTCTTAACTCCACATCTAGGTACCTTGCCGATATATATTGCACCGCTACATATGTATGGAGTTAAGTATAGCAAATCTTTGAATACACCTAGAAAATTCCCTTCACAATATTCTTGTACTCAATGTTCTTGACACAATGTTTTGTCAACACAAAATTTTTGACTTAATATTTTGTCCAAACATCTTGGGGGTCATTACAATGTTGGCAGTTCCATGACCGCCATGTTTGCAGTGCCGGTCGTACCACCAGCAGGCTAGCGGAGAATACAGCCAAATTATGACCATCATGATATTCACAACAGAATACTGCCAAAGCATTGCCAGCACCGTCAGTGCGCTCAGACCGCCATGGACATTGGAAGGCACCTTCAGGTCGGCAGAGACCATGTTACCGCCAGACATATTATGAAGTTGCACACCACCAATGTTTCAACAGCGGTCACATCACCACAGAAACCCTGGCGGAAATCAACAGTATAAATAGAGACACCCACCTTCACGAAGCCACACCCGTCTGGAACCACCATGGAACCCGAACTACACGTCTTCCCACTGCTCCTGCTTGCCCAACCACTCTGGAAACAGCAATGACGATAAAGGCAGCAACCGTGAGTACACACACTTACCTCTCACTGTTGCATAATGGCAGGGTCACGACGCACACACAACATACTCATCCTGAATGAGTGGCAAAGGCGACACAAACAGGTACACCTACACTGACATGCACATTCCCACACAGCCATATACACAAACGCACAGACTCAGGACACACACCAAGCCAACACACACTACCAAAACACATACCGAGCTGCAGACATGCAGCACCAGCACTGTCAAACATAACAACACACATCACCAGCAAACTACACAACAACCGCAACATCTGAAATGCATCATCACAACACCATAACTCACACCCCCACCTGACAATACATATATACAACACAACGTAACAACACCATTGTACCAGGACATACAATCACTCAGTCATACAACAAGGCATACATCACACAACAGAAACAAACCACACAGTGGTTCAGACATACCAATCACCACACACACACACACACACACACACACAGTAGAACCACACAAGTCCACACAACATGCCAAATCACTACAGCCAACACAATCAATCCACACAATATTAGCCTAAATGTATGACCCGCACACATACATGTCCAACACACCATACTCAGTCATCACTGCGGAGAAATACAAACCACACACCCACACAAGCAGCTCAGACACAACAGTGAGCACAACCACCACACACACATAACACACTTACACACAATATGAAGCAGGCAAGACCATAACAGCCATGAGGAATGAAAGTCAGGACAAAGAGGATAACGTTGGAACCAACAACTGGTTGGCCCAGATGTATGTATATAAATAATGTTAAAGACATTTTAGAAAAAAGTATTTACAAAGCATGACTGGAGTAATTCATCTGTACACCTGTAAAGCCATGTCATCATTGCTACTCATGCCCTTGCAGGAGTAGATATATTATGCATAGTCCAGATCCTATCTCTCTATACTCCCATCACTTATTGGAAGTGCAGGTGAGTGATCCCAACAGGTCATGCATGTCCTGAAACTACACCTGAAAAGTCCATCCCAATTACGAATGTCCCTTGAAAGTGCAGACTACCCAATTCACTTCCCACACAGCACATGCCATACATATGATATTGCTGGCTGACCACCATAAATAAATGGCAACAGGGGTACCTGAACTGATCAAGCGACAAGTTGCACTCCCATACAGGTGACAACTGATGTGTAGAATACATATCTGGAGAACAGTCATGGCATGACATTCACAGAATCACAGAAGAATATCTGCACACACTAAACACAGATACACCACATCACTTCATTATTGCAGGTGCAGCTACAATGGCCTACATGGCACCCATTACACATCCATAGGCAATCACCGAGTGCAGTGCCACAACAACTACACTACAGGCAGCCACTATAGACATCATAGGCCACTTGCCATTCCACCTGACATGCAGTTATAGTTCCAGGACTTGGCAACATGAATACATCAACATCACTCACACCATGCCTGACGTGATTACAGGTACCTTACTCAAGACTATACAATTGTCACACGGAACGTACATGTTTTTTTTTTAAATATCTTTTATTGATTTTTAACCATGAACAGTAAATCCCCAATTTCGCACTGTTAGTCCCCCCTCCCCCATATTGCACTTAAATCAACACATTCTATTCCTGAGCTGACAGTTCTTGATGGTTTAAGCAGAGTATCAATCGCTACCAAGGTTCTATGTCGTGGGTGTGGGGGATGCTTCTGGATCGGAGTCTGAGGTCGTCTGATCCTTTTCGGGTGTCGGGGAGTCTAGGTTTTTCAGACTTTCCAGTATTGAGTCCCATTGTGTAGCACCCTCTCTCGGCCTCCGGCCCTGTAGCGCTTCTCTCAGCAGCACAGATCCCTCCACTTCTGCCCATTTTTCTAGCGCTTCTTGCCACCTCTTAACTTGCGGGCCTACTGAGTCTTTCCAGTGTGAGGTGATTTCCCTTTTGGCCAGGACTAGAGCCAAGTCAATAAATTTGTTGGACATTTTGTGGGCAATAGGGCGGGGGAAGTCTCCTAGCAGGGCCACTAGTGGGGACAGGGTGATCTTCCTGCTAGTGCTGTCGGAGATTCTCCTGAATATCTCTGACCAATATGATTTGAGTTGTGAACAGCTCCACAGCATGTGAACTAGCCCTGCAGCCGTTTCCGTGCATCTAGGGCATCTCGCTTTGTTTGTATTGTATATTTTAGTTATCATTTGCGGGGTTAAGTAGGCCCTATGATAAATATAAAGATTTATTAATTTGAATCTGGCGTTTCTAGATACGGAGTAAGTATGGGAGGTGATCTTTGTCCATTGCTCATCTTCAATAGTTGTATTTAAATCAGTCTGCCATTTGTCTCTAAGTTTATTTAGGGGTGTGTGTGAACTGCTTTGTAATGATTTATATATTTCTGAAATCATTCCTTTCCTTTCTCCTATTGTGCAGAGGATGTTACAGCCACTATGAGTTGGAGGTTCGAAAGCTGCCGACACCCAAATTTTTTGTGCAATTCTGGTGACTGCGTTATATGTAAGGAACAAGCCTGACGGGAGATTAAATTGATCTTGGAGCTCCGAGTAAGTGCGGAGTCTCCCGTTATTGTAAATGTCACCTAGTTTTGTGATGTTGTGTTCTTCTAACTTATTAAGACCTCTAAGAGTGTGGTCTCCCAAAGCATAAGTCAAACATCCCAGGGGAGCCTCAGGTGTGTATGGGGTTTTTGTACGGGTTCTTCTTAGAAATTGCTCCCAGCAGTGTCTGGTTGATTCCCATTCCACTGGTAATTGTGATCTAGGTTTCCTAGGAGTCAGCACTATCCCTAGTATCTTTTTAGATGGACAGTTCAGTGGAATCCGTAAGTCTGTCGCACCTGGGGGTTCGCTGATAAGTTTTGCTAGCCATTGTAGTTGACCTGCCCAGTAATAGATTTCTAGGTCTGGGGCAGCAAGGCCCCCTTCTGCAGTGGGTCTCTGCAATGAATTTAATGCAATTCTATGCCTGCTCGGACCCCATATAAAGCTCGCGATCATAGATTCAGTGCTTCTGAATACTGCCTTCGGGATCACCAATGGGATGGTAGAGAAGTAGTATAGCATTCGGGGTAGCACTATCATTTTAAGTAGGGCAATTCTGCCGGACACTGTTAATGGTAGAGTCTCCCAGAAGCGCATGCTAGTTCTGACTCCTCTGATTGCTCTATGAATATTTCCTTCTAGAAGGTCTTCTGCAGTATGGTATATGTTTACACCTAGATATTTAAAAGTGTTAGGAGACCAGGGTAGCCCTCTCATCTCATTCGGTTCTGGTGTGCTACTTGACATGGGGAATATAGTGGACTTCCTCCAGTTGATCCGAAGTCCGGAGGCCATTCCATATTTTTCAAGCATGGTTATTACACCTGGTAGATCATCTCCTAGGTTACGGAGAAAAAGCACCATATCGTCGGCATAAAGGGCGATATAGTGTGTCCAGTCGTTAATTGAAATGCCTTGGAAGTGCTGCCCGGTTCTAGCCATTTGGGCCCGGGGCTCCACTGCTACTGCGAATAGGAGAGGGGATAGTGGGCAACCCTGTCTAGTTCCTCTGCCAATCAAAAATGAATCAGATATGGTGTTACCTGTTTTCACCCTAGCAGTGGGATTTGAATATAGCAGCCTAGTCCAACGTGTGAATCCCTCTCCCATCCCCATTCTCAGCATGGTCTGTTCCAGGTAGTGCCATCTCAGGCAGTCGAATGCCTTTTCTATGTCGACCGAGATAATCGCTGCCTGAGTCATTTCCGGAGGCATGGAACGAAGAACAGACACCAGGCGCCTAATATTTTGTGCGGTGCTATGTTGCGGGATAAAGCCAGACTGATCCTGGTGGATTAACGAGGTCATGTGGGGCAGTAGTCTGTTCGCAAGAATCCTACTTAATATTTTATAGTCTATATTAAGCATGGATAGTGGACGGTAAGAACGGACATCCGTTGGGGGCCTATCGGGTTTCAGTAGGGGAATCATGATGGCTTCATTAGTAGATTGTGGTAGGTTGCCCCCGCTCCAAGCCTCAGCATAAATTATGCTGAGATGAGGGGCTAACAGGTCCTGGTACAGGAGGTAGAACTCCAGTGGAAGTCCATCGGATCCTGGGACCTTACCTTTGGCCATGCCTTGGATTGCTGTTTTAATCTCTGGGATCGATATTGGGGCTGCTAAAGCTGAGCTCTCGTCTACCCCAAGTTTGGGGAGTGTGAGGTCTTCTAGGTCTTGTAGTTGGGGGTTAGTTAGTGTCTCAGTGGGGGGCGTATATAGTGTTGAGTAGTAGTTGCTAAAGCTAGAGTTAATCTCTTTTTGGCTATAAACACTGGTACCTGGGGTGTCTTCTATTTCCACTATGAGAGTTTGTTGTTTAGGTGGGTTAGCCAGCCACGCCAGTAGGGGACCAGGCTTATCCCCCTCTGAGTGTTGTTTGATTATGTACTGCTTGTAATCATATCGTGACAGCCTATTGTTTACTTTTATTATTTTATTTTTGGTGTCTTTCAGGAGGGGGCCATATCATGTTGTGTAGGGCGTCTGCACTCAAGGTCTCTGAGGGAACCCTCCAGGCTACGGAGCTCGTTTTCCATAGATTTCCGGGCCCCTATGTTCTCACTAATACAGGTGCCTCTTATAACTATTTTGAATGCTTCCCATTCAACGGATCTGGAGGACGCGGTTAGTGCGTTGTGTTTAAAGAAATCAACTATGGTTGACTGCAATAGATGTTTGAGTGCCTCATCCTCAAGCATCTCAGCTCTCAGACGCCATGTTGGAATAGTCGTTCTCTCCCTTCCCCAGGATAGCGATAGAATCAGAGGATTATGGTCAGATATTGTACGGCACAGATGTTCAGCGGAGATTACATCCATTTGAATTTCAGGGGAAGCTAAAAAAGTGTCTAGTCTGACACGTAGGTCGTGTACCGCCGAGTAATATGAAAAGTCCTGAGTATGAGGGTTAAGCTGCCTCCAACAGTCTCCCAGACACCAGTGTTTTTGCCACTCTGCAAATGATTTAGCAATTTTTGGAGTAGGGGACTGTGAAATGGGGGGGGTGATCTGTCGAGGCCATCGTTAGCCATGCAGTTGAAATCCCCTCCAATTATGTTAGGACCTATTAAGAATGGGCCTATTTCAAGGGACAATTTATCGAGGAATTTCCCCTGGTCCTGGTTGGGTGCATATATCCCGCTTAATGTTACGTCTCTACCTCCCAGTCTCCCGGAGGCCACTACATATCTCCCGTCCCTGTCTATGCGCTTGTGAAGAAGCTGAAAGGGCACCCCCGGACGGATCCAGATCAATACTCCCCTTGCAAAAGCTGAGTAACTAGTTGCGATTATTTGACCTCTCCACCGTTTCTTGAGAGAGTTAACTTCCTGCTCTACCAGGTGCGTTTCCTGTAGTAGAGCAATGTGTATCCCCCTGCGCTTTAAGTAATTGTATACTTTATAACGTTTGGACATATTGTTTAGACCTCTAACGTTCCAGGTTATTATCTTATACTTTGTAGTTTCCATTTTGGTTACTAACCTTGTAGAGACTAGAAAGGATGAGGGAATTACTGTGTATAGGATTATATTGTGGCAGTGTGATTTCAATGCGTGAGCTGTCAGCTTTATAAATGGTAAGTGCTAGATTATCCCTTAATACTAACTTGGTAAACTCAACTCCCAACTCCCACTCCCCAGGACCGGTGGTCAGAACTATTCCCGTCCAAACCATTATAACTTGTCTTAGAATCCTATAGGAGGGTGGTGTGTTAGCAACCGAGAGCCTACACTCCAGGCCGGTTCCGAAACCCAGCGAGATTATATTTAGCTACCCAGTAAGGTATTGTGCAGGGCGTTTTGCGTGTGGATGTTCCGGAGAGCTGTTCTTCTGCTATCTAGGCCCTACTTATTTGATACTTCTCAGTGTTCCTTTTGTAACCATTCTAACAATGGAGAGTCAAATGATTTCTTCCTAGGATCTTGGGGTCACTTTTGGTAGGCTGGTGAGGGTATCCCGCGACGAGCTCAATGAGTCTCTACTGCACGAGTCGTGGTCCGAGGTGTGTCCAGAATTCTGGGAGGAGGGGAAAGAGCCCCGACCCAGTGCTGCAGCCGCGTCCACCGCCTCGCGCATTTCTTGGAGAGCTTGGTGCCTTGGAGGAGCAATCTCTTTATTTTGTTTGGAGGATCTGCTGCGCTTTCTGGGGGTTTTGCTACTAGTTCCGCTGTGGGGGATTACCTGCCATTCGTCGATTACCTGCGGGGATGTAAAGAAATGTACTTTCCCTTCATATTCCACTCTGAGTTTGGCCGGGAAGAGCATGGCGTATTTTATCCCATTTTCACGGAGGATTCGTTTGGGATTATTGAAGGAGGCCCTTTGTTCCTGAGTTCTTTTGGTGAAATCCGGAAAGAGCATAACACACTGGTTGTTTAGTGCTATTTCACCTTTCAGGCGCGTTTGTGACAGAATGTAATCCCTGTCTTTAAAGTGCAGGAGTTTTGCCACTATTGGTCGAGCTCTTGCTCCTGGGGGAGGAGGCCTGCTAGGCACCCTATGGGCTCTTTCTATGGCAAAAAACTTTGACAGACCTTCAGGAGGTATTGTTTCTTTGATCCAGTGTTCCAGGAAGGATTCCATATTTACCGCCGCTGTCTCCTCTCCTTCCGGTACGCCAATCAGCCTTATGTTGCTCCTGCGGGCACGGTTTTCGGCGTCCTCCGCTCTTGCTTCTAGCGCTGTTACACGAGAGGTAATTTCCAAAAGTTCTTTAGAAGAAGACTTCTGGGTTGTGGCCATGAGCTTGATCTCTTTTTCATTCGTTCCCACTCTCTCCGTTAGCCTACGATGATCATCACGCAGTAGGGATAGGTCTACAGTCAGGTTATCAATTTTTTGCTCTAGTGCTTCTCGAGATTCTCTGATGGCCTAGAGCACCGTATCCAAAGTTGTTTCCTGGTCAGCCGTGCCATCACGGGGGTCTATTCTCTGGGGCAGCCCTGTAGTTTGGTTGCCATCTGTGTCTTCCGGGGCCTGCCCCTCGCGTTTCTTGGGCTTCCCCATCCTTGTTACTCAGTGCCTGCTCAGGCGGGCAGCTGTATCAGCGCGTGCTGAATTTTAAGGCCACTCCCTCTTCGATTCACGGCCGCGACTCCCAGATTGTTCACAGACCGGGGGGGGGGGGTGTTTAGGGGGGAAGACACAGATTCCGGGATCAGGCGTGTGTTATTCTCGCCGTCTGCTTCTTCAGCGTAGTTGTCTATTCCGAGTATTTTCCCCCTATTCAGTATGGCGAAGCCTCGGTCAAAAGGGAACGCTCCGGGCCGTCCATGAGGTCGGAGCGTAGGCCCATCAGCTCACATTCCCGCTGCCGCATAGTCCCCCCTCTCCCGTCCCTGGTATCTGTACCTTTCACTGTAGGGGTTCTTCCGGTGTCTCTCGATGGAAGATTTAACCTCACAGCTCTGCTTTCGGCTGTAGGTAACTCATTTGTGGATCTCAGCCGGTTTCTCCAGTGTCACGGACCAAGATGATTCACTTCAGGCCGATGCTCCGACGGGCCGCTGCTACACTGCTCGCCTGCTATCGCGTGCTCACCAAGTGCCCTGTTCTGCGGGAGCGGGATAGCCGCCGGGTCGCTCCAGGGGTGCGGGCGATCTCGCCTCACTTCAGTCGGGTTTTTGGTCTTTCCGCCCTGGGGTCCGAGCTCAGCCGGGCCAGGGTCCAGAGGCTGCCGCCATCTTGGTTCTTCGATGTCGTAGGGGCGAGACCCCGTTCGCCTCCTCAGCCGCTATTCTTTTCTCGCCGGAGTTTACTCTGCATTTATCGGGCGGGACTCCGCTCACCGGGGCCTATCTTGCCGATCATTTTCGGGGTTTGGAAGTGCTATTATTTCGGCCGGGCCCCGTTCTCAGCACCGGAGCGCTGCGCTAAGTGTGCAGCTTCATCAGCCGCAGGCCACGCCCCCCCACGGAACATACATGTTCACATGATTTACACATGGCCCTACACGACTGCCAGTGCATTAAAAATATCTTCCATTACAACACATACCTGCTTTTGACATAGTGGTACAATCAGACCATCTGTTCATGACCACATAAGTAATGCAGTATATAATTCTCACCTTACTGGACACATCAGCTAAGCCAAGGGTAACATAGATTGTCCTACTCCACATGGTGTGCACTCAGTTAACCATTGAGACATGATGTAGGCAGCATATTAGAAAGGTTACAAAGGATTATGTAGGGCATTTGCGCATATACCATTGACATCACATATTGTATAAGGCTGGCTCTGCCAAACCACTTACCTTCTCTATAACCTACCCATTGGGACAGAGATTATGGCCCTCATTATGACATTGGTGGTCAACTGACCACCACGTCGGTGATAGCGGTAGTACCATCACCAAGCTGGTGGTGAAGACCACTAAATTATGGCCATGGCGGTGATCCCTCGCATAGACAACCAATGTACCACCTGATCCACCAGTGCAGAAAGTCCACTAACCACGGCGGTAGCAATCTTCTGGCAGACGGAAGACAACGACCCACCCACCATACTATGACATAGCAGACCACCAGGATTTCCGGGGTGGGACCAACGCCACCAAACGCTTGGCAGAAGCACATCACATGAAAGGAGACACTCACCTCCAGGGACACAGAGGAGTCCGGGTCCGCCATGGAACCCGAACTGGATGTCCTGCTGATGCTGTATCACGTGATGGTAGTCAAGGTTCAGCAATGCCGATGAAGATGACAACGGTGAGTACAACTGCCTGGCACACAAGGGAGGGAGGGAAGAGTGACACACCCACCCCACAACACACACAAAAAACGCATACCACACACCCAGAACAATCTGCAGAGTAAATCAACAGCAACATTACCCAGGAGCAAAGAAAGCTAGGACACATACCTCTGGTCCAACCACTATAATAATGTGGGAACAGCGACCTTAATTTAAAATAAATAAATATATACACATGCACATATATACAGCAAGGGCCTTTGGCCACTCCACAGTCAACAAATGGCCACAGGGCAACGTCCAAGGCCCAACGTGACTCCTGACAGCCCACTCACACCACTGGGCAGGGGCATCATGGTGATGTTAGGCAGGCACCTCAGGGGTTGGGGGGATTTCTTCTTGGGAGGAGGTCCTTGGGCTTGGGTTTGGGAGGGGGCGGGTCTTTACCCTTCTGTTTAGGTGGTGGAGGAGTGGGCTTGGGGCGGGGGGCCGGAGTGCCACTCTTGTGCTCCTTAGTGGCAGGTGTAGTCTTAGAGGGAGGAACAGGAGTCGACTGGGAGTTGGAGGTACTGGCCTTGAGGGGAGGGATCTTTCTCTTACAGGCAAGACAGGGGTAGGGGAGTAGGGAAGAAGTCAAGGCGGGAAAGGAAAAGCTTCTTAGGACTAAGGAAGCGGGTTGTGGGAGGAGGATTGGGAGTGGAGGTAGAGGGAGTGGTTGTAGGAGGAGTAGGTGTGCTGGACTTAGGTGCAAGTGCATGGACAGTGTGCGTGTGTGAGGTGGATGGTTGTTGGGTGTCTGTGTGGGAGCATTTATGTGTAATTAGAGGAGGGCACACAGGGTGGGAGAAGACAAACAGGACGTGTGTATGCATGTTGTTGTGGTGTCTGCAAGGGAGGTGGGTGTGCTGCATGAGGTTTTGGTGGTGGTGGTGACTGCGCATGTGGTGTGTGGGGTGCATGTCTGCATGTCTGCTGTTTTGCTGTCTGTGGGCTGGATCTGGGACTGATGATGCAGTGCATGCATGTGTGTGTGTTGATGTGGCTGTGAGGGAGGAGTAGGAGGGAAGACAGTGGTGGCAATGGCTGTTGTAGTATGTGCATCTGTGTGTTGGCTCTGTGTGTGCTTGTGGAGTGAAGTGTGGTGCCTGTGTTTGTCTGTGCGAGTCCTGTCTGTTGTTTTGGGTGCATGCTTGTCAGATTATGTGTGTGGGATGGGTTGGGGAGAGAGATTTGGGACTAGAAACAGGTAGTAGGAGGGGGACAGAAGATCCAGGGACACTGGCTGCCATCAGAGAGTAGGCCAGAGCCTGAAAAGATCTCTGTAGGGCAGCCAAGCCACCATGAATGCCCTCCAAGTAGTCATTGTATTGCTGCATCTGGGATGCCAGCCCCTCGATGGCATTCACTAAGGTTGACTGCCCTACAGAGATGGATCTCAGAAGGTCAATACCCTCCTCACAGAGGGCAGCAGGGCTGACGTAGGCAGGGCCTGAGGTGCCTGGGGCAAAGGAGATGCCCACCCTCCTGGGTGAGCAGGCACGGGCAACTGGTTGGGGGGCTAATGGGAGGGCAGTGCTGGTACAGGGGGTGGGGGTGGGGGAAGATCTAGTAGCTGGGGTGGTCCCAGATGTGTCCGCCACCACCAGGGAGCTTCCATCAGAGGAGGAATCAGAGTCTGTAGTCATCGCTCCTGTCTCCCCAGTGGTGCTGCTCCCCTCACCTCCAACCCACTAGTGCCCCTGGCGTCTGTGCTCTCTGCCTCCTGGGTCCCATAGGCTGCAGCTCCACCACTCACCGGTGCCCCTGCTCCTTTGCGAGATGATGTTAATGCACACAAGGACAGGATGAGAAAAGGAGAGAGGGTGGGGGAGAAAGAAAGGGAGCACAGGGTCAATCATAGCACCAACAGCACATATGACATACACATCACAACCACTCACTGGGACTAACACAGTGCAGTATGAACCAGAATGACAAACCATTACCTTGGTACAAGAGCAGTAAAGAACCCAAACACTACCATCTGCACACCTACTGGGACTCACTAAGCCCTGTCTGCCATGGTATGCTAACTATTTACCAATACCAAATATACATACCACCCTACATAGCTAAGCAGGACCACACAAAAAAAGCTAAACCGGCATATTAGGGCACCCACTGACTAGAACCTTCTACCCAAACCCCATGCCAGCCAACAAAAAATAAATACCACGCACTCTGTACTCACCCCCTTGTGGCCGCTGTGCTGCCCTCAAGCACCCATCCAACTCAGGATTGGCCACCGCCAGTATGTGGGCCATTGAGGGGTCAGGCTCCAACAGGCACCCCTCCGTCACTGGGAGGCTGTCCCTAGATGGGCCTTTGCGGTCTTCCGGGCCCAGTGTCTCAGGTCCTCCCTCCGTTTCCTGCAGTGGGTGCTCTGCCGGCTATGGACCCCCAGGGTCTGAATGCCCTTGGTGATGGCACGCGACAACCCTTTCTTTTGCTGGGAGCTGACCTGCAGAGGAGACACAGACAGAAAGACACCATGAATTCAACAATCCATTCTGTCACACAAATGGCTTACATTCTGCATATGACCCACATTAAGCACACACATGACCCCTTCCTCTGCATACACATAGCATACAGCTAAACCCTCTCCCCAAATAACACACTGCCAGCACACACATACATCTTCATGCAGCCATGTTGCATCCAACGTACCCATGATGTACTCACCTGTTGGTCTGGAGGCCCTTACAACTGCCCATACAGGGGTAGGACCCCATCCACAACCTTCTCCAATTCCTCGGATGTGATGGCTGGGGCCCTTTCACTAGTAACAAGGGCAATCCGAGCAGCACATGCAGTGGAGATGTTCAACCGTAGAGAGTCAGGAATCAAGTGAAGTGGTACAGAGAAAATGGCGGTCACGTCCACGGCGGTAAATACCGTCACCGCCGGAGTTGATCATCATTGTTTCCTGTACTGCATAGGGCTCCATGTTAGCCAACGAGGAGTTCCACGGCAGTGCAGACCGCCTTCCGCCATGATGCCAAACGCCAGCGGAGTAAGGTCACTTCCACCTGTACCTGCATACAGGACAGGCGGTTGCCATTTTCCAATGCTAGTACTCATGTTGGTCAAATTTATGTGCAAGATTAGTATTGATTGTACTCACCTAGACAATTCCAGTCTTCTACATACATACATGCTCTGTGTACTGTGATATTGTGTGTGCATACTTCCAGAAGTCACATACATTTTATTTTTGGCTCACGTAGATACCAACCACTGCGGAGGATGAGGAGGAGGAGGCAAGCACCCATGTACAGACCCCTTGTGGACTTGGCTACACAGGAGGACTGGCACATCATACTCACCTATCTTCTGGACAGGGCCACAATTACTGAGCTGTGTGCACAATTGGAGCCTGATCTAATTCCTGCTATCCGTAGAACTACTAGTACAGGTACTGTCATTGCTCCACTTCCCGGCAAGTGGTTCATTCCAGGTGACAGTGGGCTTGGCTGCAGGAATGTCACAACAAATTTTTTCGATAGTGCTATTGGCTGCTTTGCTCAAACACATGAGCAGCTACATCTCATTCCCCCAGAGTGAATATTTTCCCACTGTGGAGGCTGGATTCTACACCATGGGACACATACCACATGTGATTGGGGCCATTGATGGGACCCATATTGCCTTGGTCCCTCCCAGGGCAAATGAGCAGGTCTGTAGGAATAGGAATAGTTTCCACTCAATAAATGTCAAGATGGTGTGCCTTGCTGATCAATACATCTCCCATGTCACTGCCAAGTTTCCTGGACCTGTGCTTAATGCTTATGCATTGAGGAAAACCCACCTATCAGCACCACCGACACTGACACAGCAACCCGCAACCTCAGGCAAAGGATCGACGACTGTGCCAACACTCTTGCTCCCGATCAAGAAACCTTCTAACAGACGAACTGACAGAAAGGCCTTCTGGTTCACCACCGACCTCCAAGAATCCAAGCAAGCATGTTGAAGACTCAAAAAGAAGTGGTGCCAAGATCTGACACCGGACAACCACACAGCCTTCAAGAACGCCATCTGCAGACACCACCAACTCATCCGAACCGCCAAGAGAAATTGCCTTCAAAGAATGCATTGACAACAACGCATACAGCTACAAGGAGCTCTTCAACATCGTGAAGGAGCTCTCCAACCCCGGCTCCAACGTCAACGACATTCTGCCATCACAAGACCTCTGAGACTCCCTAGCCACCTTCTTCTACCACAAGATTGCAGACATCCATGACAGCTTCAATACTCAGACCCTCTCCCGTCAACCACCGACACCACAGACTCACCACCTACAAGCCTCCTGCTCTCCTGGACCCACGTCAATGACAACAAAACCATCGAAATCATGAACACCATCCACTCCGGCCCACCATCCGACCCCTGCCCTCACCACATCTTCAACAAGGCAAGCTCGGCATCGCACCCCAACTCCGGAAGATTATCAACAGTTCCTTCGAGACCGCCACCTTCCCAGAGAGCAGGAAACACGCCGAGATCAACGCCCTCCTCAAGAAACCCAAGGCGGACCCAAAGGACCTCAAGAACTTCCAGCCCATCTCACTGCTCCCCTTCCCGGCAAAGGTCATAGAGAAAATTGTCAACAAACAACAGACCTGTTTCCTCGAGGAGAACAACACTCTGGACCTATCCCAATCCAGATTCTGCAGCAACCACAGCACCAAAACCACCCTCATCGCTGCCACCGATGATATCAGGACCATACTTGACAATGGCAAAAATGTGGCCCTCATCCTCCTGAACCTCTCAGCCGCATTCAACACCGTCTGCCACAACACCCTACGCACATGCCTCAATTACAAAGGAATCTGCGACAGAGCCCTGGTCTGGATCACCTCCTTCCTCACCGGCTGAACTCAGAGAGCCCGCCTCCCTCCATTCCGCTCTGAAGCCACCAAACTCATCTGCAGCGTACCCCAGAGATCGTCCCTCAGTCCGACCCTCTTTAACGTCTACATGGCTCCACTCGCAAACATCGCCCGATCTCACAACTTCAACATCGTCTCATACGCTGATGACACCCAGCTGATCCTCTCTCTCACGAATGACCCCACCATCGCCAAGACCAACCTCCACGAAAGAATGAAGGCCATCGCCGAATGGATGAAGAACAGCTGCCTGGGATTGAATTCCGACAAGACTGAGGTCCTCATCTTCGGCTCCACCCCTTCTGCATGGGATGACTCCTGGTGGCCTGCCTCACTGCGAACCGCACCGACACCCACCGACCACGCACGCAACCTGGGATTCATCCTGGACTCATCACTATCAATGACCCAGCAAGTCAACGCCATCTCCTCCTCCTGCTTCAACACCCTCCACATGCTTCAGAAGATCTATAAATGGATCCCCACTGAAATCAGAAGGAAGGTGACCCAAGCCCTTGTAAGCAGCAAACAGGACTACGGCAATGCCCTCTATGCAGAAACCACAGCCAAGCTCCAGAAAAGACTGCAACACATACAGAACGCCTCCGCACACCTCCACCAGGACATCCCCCGCCACTGCCACATCACAGCCCACCTGAGAGACCTACACTGGCTCCACATCAACAAGAGAATCACATTCAAACTCCTCACAAACGCTCACAAGAACCTACTTACCTTCAGGAGACATCTCAAGACATGGCTGTTTGAGCAGTAGCAGCCTCCCTCCCCT
This sequence comes from Pleurodeles waltl, assembly GCF_031143425.1. Classification (NCBI taxonomy): domain Eukaryota; kingdom Metazoa; phylum Chordata; class Amphibia; order Caudata; family Salamandridae; genus Pleurodeles; species Pleurodeles waltl. The sequence continues at coordinate 995,382,524 of NC_090450.1, read as the reverse complement.
CAGCACCTTGAGACCCTCACAGGTGTGTAGTGCGCTCTACAAATATTCTGATTGATTGATTGATTGTCCCACAGGTGATGGCATGACTACAGAGGCACAGAGTGTGGCTCATATGTGAGGTTGAGTCTTCACACAATGTGTGTCAGTGTATGCCAACTGGAGTTGTACTCCATGCCATTGTACAAGGGTAATGTGTGTCCCTCACTACTTCCAGATGACTCCGGCTACCCAAACCTGTCCTGGCTGTTGACCCCTGTTGGGAATCCGAGAACAGGGGCTCAATCAAAATCGGTACAATGAGGGACATGGTCGAACCAGGAGGGTTGTAGAATGCACATTGGGTCTACTGAAAGTCAGGTGCCTCTATTTAACAGGTGGCTACACCCCTAAGAAGGTCTGCCAGATTGCGGTGGCCTGCTGCACAATTTGGCCCTCAGATGCCATGTGCCCTACATTTAGGTGGAGGGGGGGAGACAATGCACCTGTGGCAGCGGTGGACACTGAAGACAATGAGGAGTAGAGTGTGGACAACATGACACATATCATACAGCAGTACTTCCAATGACACTCAGGTAAGACTGTGGATTTGTTCATATCTCTTTTTAAGTTAAGTGTTGTGTGCCAGCTGTGTTGTGCTAATCACTGCCTTTACATTTCAATTGACTGTCACTTATGCCTGCCCTTTTTCAGATGCTGGTGTGGTCACAACTGTGTACTGATGTGATGACTACAGGCTGTTTAAACACATTTGTTGGATGGATTCACATATTACAGGACATTTGTTCAGGATAATACAGTTCATCACATTGCACATTTCTGTCTGATAAAGCCCTATCACTCCAGTTGTGTCCAAGGGTATTTATTGAAGTGACAACAATGAAGGGATAGTGCACTAGAGTGGGGTGATGGTTGAGGAAAACTTCAGTGTTGTGGCCCAGTTGGTTTGTAGCACAGGTCCAGTGTCCATGGGGCCATAGGAAGAGGAGCAATGGCAGCCCAAAATGAACAAGGTGACTCAGTGGCACACAAGGGGGACATTCTGGAGGGGCTCATTTCCTGGCGGTGGTCTTGGTCTTGGCAAAAGTCTCTGGTGTCTTTCTGGGTCGGAGGGAATTTTTGTGGGGTGGTTCACCTTCTGCAGGGGGAGGGGTGCTGTTGGCCTGCTGGTGGTGTTGCAGGTCCTCCTGTCCACTAGCTGCAGCAGATGTTGATGGCTGGTGAGTGGACTGGCTTGTGGAAGTGGGGCGCTCGTGCTCTGTTCTCCCACATGGTGTTGGCCATGTCACCCAGCAATCCTATAATGTAGGCCATGTTGGCATTTAGGCCGTGCAACTGCTGCATGACCTCCTGGTGGTGTACTCCCTGCAGCCGCTGGTTCTCCTGCATGATGGTGGTCACCTAGCCCATCCTGTCCTGAGATTTTTGGTATGCCCACAGGACATGTGTGAGTGCCTCCTGGACAGTCGGCTCCCTGGGCCTGGCCTCCCCCTGGCACACAGCTGGCCTCCCACTGTCCCTGGCACCTTGTGCCTGTGTCCCCTGAACGGTGTGCCAACTCCCACTTACACCAGGACCTTCACTGTCTTGCCTGTGCGGTGTCGACTCAGGTCCCTGTCCAGGTGGGCACACTATTTGATCGGCATGTCCTGGGGACAGAGGTCTGGGGACGTTGAGAGGCTGCTGTGGAGTTGGAGTCGGAGGGGAGGGGCCTTGTGGTAGACTGACTGTGGGATGTAGAAGCCGACTGACCTGTGGTTCCAGATGGGCCAAGGAGTTCACCCAGCTCGGGACATCCAGAGTTGCTGTCATCACTGAGGGCATCTTCTGGTGGAGGACTGGGTTACAGAGGCACCTACTTGCCGCTGACATTGACTGGGACACCTGTGGGGATGTAAGTGATTTGTTAGGGTCATTTTCTGTCACACATTCCACATTTCTACCTTTCTCTATGGGTTTGGTGTTGTCCTCCCACCTTTGGTGGTGTATGGTGATTGATTGTGGGATTGGTGGGTCTACATACTGTCCAGGCATTGCTGGTGGGTGGGCATGCAGAGCTGGGAGGGGTATGCTTGCAGTGGGTAGGGCATTCAGGGGTACATTTAAGTGTGGTCATTGAGGTGGTGTACTGTGTGGGATGGAGCAGGGTGTAGGGAGTCAGGATGAGGGGGTGACATGCCATGCAGGTATTGGTGGAGGTGGGTTAGAAGGTTAGTAATGGTGACTTACTAGTGTCCAGCCCTCCAGTGACTCCAGTGAGGCCCTCAGTATGCATGATTGCAAAGACTTGCTCCTCCCATGCTGTCAACTGTGGGGGAGGAGGTGGGAGTCCACCGCCAGTCCTCATGATGGAGACCTGGTGCCTTGATGCAATGGAACGCATCTTCCCTTGTAGGTTGTTCCACCTCTTTCGGATGTTGTTCCTTATGCATGGATGTCATCCCACGGAGTTGACCCTGTCCACGATCCTCCACCATAGCTCCATCTTCCTGGCAATGGATATCTGCTGGACCTGTGCACCAAACAGCTGTGGCTCTACCCTGAGGATTTCCTCCACCATCACCCGCAACTCCTCATCTATGAAACGGGGCTGCTTTTGTGGGGACATGCTTACTGTGTGTTGTGTGTTGTGCAGAGGGTGTTCAGTGTTGTGGTAGGGTGTGTGCTGTGTGATGTATAGGTAGATGTGGTGTGTGAGCAGTTCTTCCACCGGTGGACTTAGGTCACTTTCAACTGTCCAGAACAGTAGGTCAGGTGCTTGCTATTTTGGGCACATGTACTTGATGCATTTGCATTAATAACTGCATCAGACATCTGATCGACCAGAAATCTATGTCACCCAATGTTGTGCCTTCATGATTGTGCTACATAATGATGAAATGACGTGTTGAGATTGTACATATGTGGATAGTTCTGTGTAGCTACTCTGAGGTACATAGGCATCTGATAGAAATTGGTTAATTTGGTTACATATGGGTCATCAGTGCAGGACTACACAGTCATCCACACATTTTCACATACATATGTGTCCAATGTCCTATCCAACTGACATTTTAGCCAATGTGTTGCAATTACAGTGTATGCATTTCTATGGTCTGTAATATTGATGTCAGCACTGCTCCTCATCCCCTGCACATGTGTAGGTGTCTGCAAGTATACCATGAGCTGCTGTTGTGTGCCAACTGCATGACTTATTGTACATTTTCTCCTCTCAAATTACATATCTTGCCATGAGGGAAATGAGACAAGCACCAGTGTACTGTCCACTGGTAGACCTAGCAACCATGGAGGACAGGCATGTCATACAGACCTACCGTCTGAATCGCCAGACCATCATGGATATATGTAGACAGGTGGAGCCAGATCTGATGCCAGGCAGTCGCAATTCCTATTGCATACCTCCCATCATTCAAGTATTGTCAGTGCTACACTTCCTGGCCACTGGCTCATTACAGCATGCTGTCATCGTAACAGCAGGGATGTCTCAGCCCATGTTCAGTCAGGTATTGAGGGATGTACTGTGTGTTTTCTTGCAACACCTAGACAGCTACATTAGGTTTCCCCTAAGAGTGGATATTGCCAATGTGAAGGGTGACTTTTATCAGATGGGACAGATTCCTCATGTGGTAGGGGCCATTGATGGCACCCATGTCTCCCTGGTCCTCCCCACTGTCAATAAATAGGCGTATAGGAACAGGAAGAACTACCACTCAATCAACATGCAGGTGGGGTGTCTGGCAGACCAGTATATCTCCCAAGTGACTGCCACGTTTCCTGGATCAGTGCAGAACAGCAATGTCCCAACCATGATGCTACAACTACACACAGAGAGGGCCTGGCTGGTTGGAGAGTTTGCATTGTTATGTTTTTAAATGTAATGTGACCTGTCATCACAATCTGCACAATCGCTGTACCTCAATTGCTTTTGTTTTACCATTGTGTTCAGAGGTGACTCTGGCTATCCAAACCTTCCCTGGCTGTTGAGACCTGTGAGGTACCCAACCACACAATGAGGCTCACAGGAGGACAAGGCATGTAATCAAGCATACTTTTAGCCTTCTAAAAAGGCAAATACAGGTGCCTGGACTGATCTGAGGGTGACCTCCTCTACTCACCCCACATGGTTAACCAAATCATCATTGCCTGCTGCATGCTCCACAATCTAGCCCTGAGGTGTTAGATACCATTGCTAGCTGATGAGGGTGAGGCAGTACCTGTGCCTGCAATTGGTGATATGGAAAGTGATGAAGAGCCTGAGGATAAAGAAGCTGCTGACTGTAGGACTGAGCTCATCAATCAGCTAGTGACATGCAGGTATATGAGGTGGACCATTTAATGTCTTTTCATTGCAGAATCAGAAGTGGATAGCTGACACTACACCTCCTGACCTTTGACAAATGTGATTGTGTAATGATATCCAGTGCCTGTGTGTAAGTTGTGGCAGACAGAAGGAATGTTAGTTGTACAGTATTAGCGGTTCTGCCCTAACGTGTTGTAGCAACTGATTCATAGATTCACTTCTCTCATGGACTGACCAGTTCATACCTGGATTTCATGTATTCTCCTATTGCCAGCTCACGCCACCCACAAGATGTGGATGTCATCTGTGGGTTTTCTAGTTAGGGCTTGGGGAATACATAGTAAGTAGTAATATGGGCTGTAACTGTGATTTGCCTTTCTTGCCATTGTGATGTGCCATTGCATTGCTGTCATTGCCATGTTCTGGTCCTCAGTCATGCATTCTATATGGTGTAGGGAAGTACAATAGTCATACATGCATGAAATGTGACCTAATGTGCACTTTGCAGGCTTTTGTATCAAAGCGCTGGTGCATTGTGGAAGTCTTAGTCATACGATTAGGCTGTGGTATCTTTGCCCATGCCAAGGGCTGTGTGGGCAGTAGGGCTGTGTGGGGTAATGGCATGCAAGAGAGGGCTCTCGGTGATTGGCAGGTAGGTGTAGTGGGACATTCAGTGAATTATGGGGTATGTGGTTGCTGAGGAAGCATGCAGTAGATGACAATTGTGTTACATTGATGTGGTGGGTACTTTCCAGCGTCCAGTCCCCCAGGTATTCAAGTCAGGCCCTCAGGTTGCAGTATCTCCAAGACCCTCTCCTCCCAAGATGTGAACTGTGGGGGAGGAGGTGGGGGCACTCCGCCACAGCTATTTCATGTCTCGATGCCATGGAACGCACCTTCCCCCGTAGGCCGTTCCACCTGTTCCTGATGTTGTCCCTTGTGCATGGATTGCTGCCCACTGAGTTGAGCCTGTCAACTATTCTTTACCATAACTCCATTTTCCTGGCAATCGATGTTAGCTGAATCTGTGCTCCAAACAGTTGTGGCTCTACCCTGACAATTTCATCTAACATGACCCTCAACTCATCATCTGTGAATCTTGGGTGCTTTTGTGAGGACATTTTTGAGATTGGGTTTACGATGTGGGGGGGTGTTGTTTATGAAAGGGTGCAGTGTTGGGTGAAACATGGGATGTGGGCAGTGGTTGTGATGGATGGACGGTTTAGTGGAATGTGTGTGCTAATTATGTGTGCTTTGTTTGATTATTAGATGTGTGATATATGTGATGTGTGTGTGCCTATTGTGTTAGGGTGCTCTAACTGTACGTGTCTGCTCTCAGTGTATCTGTATGGTGTTTTAGCTGTAAAGGATTGTGGGTTGTGTGGGGGGTGTAATATAATGCAGTGTGTAGGTGTGTCAGGTGTGTGGATGTGTGTCAGGTGTAGGGTATTCAAATTATCCTATGTGGTGCTGTATTCTGTCAGTGGTGGTCTCTGACTGCGGCGGCTCGCACTGCCAATGTTTTACCACCATGGAAGAACCGCTGTGCTGATTTGTGCATCGTAATCTGGTGGGTGGATTTGTGTCTGGCTGGTGGTGGGACCCCCTTTTTCACGCTCACCAGTGTCCTGGCGGTTTTGGAAAATTGGCTGTGTTTTGGCGGTCTTCACTGTGTGGGTTGTAATACGGCAGTCGGATGACAGCCAACATTGTGGTCTTTTGGCGACTGCCACCAAGATCGTAATGAGGCCCGTTATGTCTTGTCACTGGCCATCCAGGCAAACTAAAGATTTTCATTGGTTTCAATCATAAAACATGAATTGCAGCATTGAAAAGCATGTGGAACATTGTGTGTTTTTTTATATACTGACAAAACAATATTTTAATTTATAGAAGTATTTTAAGTAGGGCAGCGTTTTAGAGGGTTGTTGCTTCTTTGTTGGCCTTTTAGTTGGTGGATTTCATTAAGATCTCCTAGTAGCAGAGAATAAGGCTGTCATGTTTAATCTCGTAGATCAATTTTTTTAAAAATGACTCATTCCTTTGATCTTGCAGCTGTAACATCTGATTTTGGTCCAGCATAATTATTCCTCATAGAAATCTACAATCTACATTGGTACAATCTGTTCTAGCGAGTGACAATGGTGCACAGTGTGCTGCTTATCTTTGGAGAACTTATGGCAAAATGTTGAAATTGGGATCATGCTGCTCAATTCCCATCAAATGATTGAAGATTGTTGTTGTAAATAGCAGAATTGCTTATAGCAGTTCTTGGCAGCTTTCATTGGAAGAATTACTGCTCCTTTTTACAGGCTTGATATTCAGAAAGACTTCCAACAACTGTTCTTCTGGAGAAGGCCCTGGTGGATCATGACACAGTGCAACATGTTCCCCATACCCAAAAGCATGCATATGCACACTTATAGAACATGGAAGCATGTTATTGTATTTAGAGGTGTGATTTAAAATAACATGCCTTACCCACAAACCCATTTGCACAACCAAAACATATGGGGGCTATTCACAAAGGATGCTTACACTTGTGAGAATTTACATGCCTAAGTTTACTCCTACACTCATGAGTAACTTCACTACTTATTGCTATTCACAAATTCCAAATGTGATGTCACTGAACAGTGTAGCCTTATTTATGAGTGTAAGGGCCAGATGTAGCAAAGAACCAATTTGCGACTTGCAAATTGCGAGTCCCTGCGACTCGCAATTTGCAAGTCGCAAATTGGTATGCAGTACGGTGTCTCAGACACCGACTGCGACTCGCTATGGGGTCGCAATGACCCACCTCATAAATATTTATGAGGTGGGTCGCAAATTGCGGCCCCATAGCGAGTATAGGCACTCGCAAACATGGAGGCCTGCTGTTGTGTCAGCAGACCTCCATGTTCGTGACTGCTTTCAATAAAGCAGTTTTTTTTTTTTAAGTGTAGCCCGTTTTCCTTAAAGGAAAACGAGCTGCACTTAAAAAAAAAAAACGAAACCTTTAGTTTCTGTTTTTTTTCAGGGCAGGTAGTGGTCCCTTGGACCACTACCTACCCTGAAAAAATATTTTTGGGTCCATTCACAAAGTGGAAGGGGTCCCATGGGGACCCCTTCCAATTTGCGAGTGGGTTACCATCCACTTGAAGTGGATGGTAACTGCGACACCATTTGCGACTGCGTACGCGGTCGCAAATGGCATTGCATACCACTCAGACTCGCAAATAGGAAGGGAACACCCCTTCCTATTTGCGATTCCGAAATGCATATTGCGAGTCGGTACCGACTCGCAATATGCATTTCTGCATTGGGAAACGCGTTTAGCGACTCGCAAACGGCAATTTTTGCCGTTTGCGAGTCGCTAAACGTTTCCTACATCTGGCCCTAAGTTATTACTGCCTAAAGCAAATAGTAGCAAGTACCTGACAACGCATGGCCCACCACTGATACTGCAACACCCTCCCACAGAAGACAACGCAGAGACTCAAATTAAACTCCACAAGTTATAATGTTCGATTTAATTATTTAAACTAGTTAAAAATAAAAAACATGTAATTGGATAAATCTAAATCTCAAATGTATTTATTCTTTGAATATAAAATATTTTAGCACACATTTTTTAATGGGAGATTCAGTTTAATAAAATATAATTAAATTACTTTAGGTGGGAATTTATTTTCTAATTTAAACTTCAAAAAAATAATTTTCAATTAGTTAATGCATTCAATTAAATTAAGGTTTAATTCAAAATAAATTAATACGGCTAGGTTTTTTTCTTTAGTTCTATACGTAAAACAAAAATATAAAATTAAGTTACAATAATATTTAACATATAGATATATGTTCTAACCTTTCCAAGTTCAATACACTTTTTTTGTTTCCCCTGTAATTTACCATGGTAGGGAAAATTAATAAAGTGTATTTAATACCAAAAAATAGTAAAACTATTTTTACCAGATCTGCTACAGACAGAGGCGTAACTATCATTGGTGCAAGAGATGCAATGGCACTAGGGCATAAGGGTGTGAGGAGCCCACTGTATCCTAATTTAGGAGCCTTCCTAATGGACCAGGAAATAGAGAGGACATCTTTTAATGCAGGTTTTATTGCTGAAGGCACCATTGGGACATCTCTGTGGTAGTGGGAAATATACCAAGTTTACACATAGTGCGACTGGGGAAACGTAAATTGTTGAATTTACTACACCATAGCATCTGTACATGTATCTGGAGATCTATCTCTCCAGAAAATTGTAATTGCAATTCTCAATTAGAAAGAAATGTGGGACTTGATTCATAAAAAAAAAAAATTAGAACATGTGTTGTATGAATGTTTGCGCTATGCAGCACTAAAGCACAGAGGGCATAGGATCCCAAGGACATATCACCTGGTATTCCCAGTAGTAAGGTGGAAACCTACACCTGGTGGACTTTTCCAGAAGTACTACCAATAATTTTGATGAATATGATATAAACATAGCCATGTTAAGGTGGTGGAGTACATTTTGCCCATATTTTTACTTTTAGTCTCATGAATCAACTCAATGTGTTTTTATTGCTTCTGTTTTTTAGACAGATGCTCTATCCTGGAACTGACTTGATTTTTAGTTTCCCCTCTGAGTCTTCCTATCAGTAAAACACTGAATTGACTAATTTGGTTGTATCTTGGAACTCATCCTTGTGGGTCAGATCAGTTCAGGTGTTTTGTAGAGCAACTGCAACCCTTATGGGACAACACCTGCCAATACATTGACACATTTGAGAGCATAAATAAGGTGATTTATGGTTGGTCCAATCTAAGGTTTGTGGGGGGATTATCCCATTGTTTTGGGACCAGCTATGTAAAGGATCGTTCTCCCCATCTTGTCTTTTTGATCATTGGTTCTGTCAGCAGCTTTAAGTTTCCAGATCGTAAAGGTCTCCTAGGAGTGTAAGGTGCAGGACGTTTCTGGATACCGGAGGACCCTTTCCCTTGTATTACCTGGTGTACCATGCACAGAGCTTTAAATAGGTCCTTTTTAGTGTGGTAAGCCATTGCAGGACAGCTAAGGCAGCTAAGTAGCTTGGGGTAATGTGATATCATTTAGCTCTTTGAATAGACCATGATCGGATTCATTGTGCATTGTGTTTTCTTGACCAAATATACGCAGGGCTTAGAGCTCCCATCAGGCTGCTTCATCCCAACCCATTACTGCCCATCTGCCACTACCTTTACACCATCATAAGACCCCAGGATGTCCATGACAGGCTGCATCTGCATTGGGGTGTCAAAATATTCAGTTTAACAATCAGGGTGTGGTGTGCTGGAAATAATTGCCACCTAAATCAGACCACTGCCCCTAGAGAGGTGTCAAAGGACTACATTTACATCCTCATTAGGGTATTCCCAGGAAGATGAAAGCACAGAATTATTAACTATACGCCTTGTAATCCAGGAATCATGATATTACCTGCAATAATACAGAAGTCATGAAATACCCAGTGAAAATTCTGAAATCTTGATATAATCTGTAAGAATCCAGAAATCCTGATATAACCTGTAATAATGCAGAAGTCATGATGTACCTAGTGACAATCCAGAAATCGTGATATAACCACTGACAATCCAGAAGTCATACCATACCTAGTGACAATTCTAAAGTCATGATATGACCTGAAATAATCCAGAAATTCTGATATAACCTGTAACAATGCAGAAGTCATTTTGTACCCAGTGACAATCCAGAAATCATGATATAACCAGCGACAATCCAGAAGTCTTGATAGACCCAGTGACAATTCTAAAACCATGATATAACCTGCAATAATCCAGAAATCTTGATATAACCTGTAATAATGCTATAGTCATGTTGTACCCAGTGACAATCCAGATATTTTGAGATAACCAGTAAGAATCCAGAAGTCATGATATACCCAATCACAATTCTGTAATCATGATCAAACGTGTGATAATCCAGACATCATGATGTAACCAGTGACAATTCAGTAGTCATGATTTAGCCAGTGACAATCCAGGAATCATGATATAACATGCAATAATCCAGAAATCACAAATAACCTGTAATAATCCAGAAAGCATTATATAACAAGTGGCAATCCAGAGGTCATACTATAACCAATGACAATCAAGAAGTAATGATATAACCAATGACAATACTGAAAATGTTGGTGTAACCTGTAATAATTAGGGGTGGGTGAAGAATTCTGCTCCTCCGGCAGAGTTTGAAGAGTTTGCAGAGTTTTGCCCACTCTGCGCTTCACCCAGAGCACTGAGTTAAAAAAAAACTCTGTGAAGTGACATGGAGTGGAGTTTTTTTTCTTGCACGGCTCGCCGCGAGTAAGAGAAATCACTATGTTGGCGAGCGAGATTTCTGAACCCCAGCAGTCGTGGCAGGTCATGCCAGCCCGTGTTGAGAAAGCTGCCACTTGCGTTGACGAAGCTGCAGCTTGAGCATAAAATCTACTCGAGATGCAGAAAGAAGTTAGCGCCCTGTGGAGCTCCGTGTGATGCCATTTGTGCTGATTTTACAGCGCTAGAGAATCTTCTGGTGCTGAAAATCAGCTTGAACAGCGAGACTTACCCAAACTCCGCCACTCATGGAACTCCGCATATCGCAGTCACATTTTTTCGGCACAGCGCAGAACTCAGTGAACTCCATCCAGGCCTAGTAATAACCAAGAAATCATGATATAACCAGTTCACACACCATATCCTTGCTCAAGTGTACTGCACTACTACTACTGAGTCCATTAATTCTACCACTAGTGCTGTCAATGCGAGCTACTACTGCTATGCCACTCCTGCTGCTATTGCTACTTCTACCACTGCTGTTTTATTTTTATTACTACCCCAACTACTAGTATTACTACTATAGTTTCTAAGATTAATACTACTATTACTACTACTGTTATTACTACTGCTCATGATACTACTACTTCTAAAACTTCTACTATTACTTCTACTGCTACTGCCGCTACTGATATCACTGCTACTTCTGCTGCTACTAATGTCATTGCTGCTTATACTACTCCTACAACTACTACTACTGCAACTACTGCTACTATAATTACAACGACTGCTTCTACCGCTCTTGCTTCTCTGACTTTACTACTACTACTGTATGTATTACTGCTGCTATGACTGTTACTGCATGCATTACTACTACTACTATTAATACCACTAGTGTTACTATCACTGCTGCTACTACCACTGTTTTGTTACTACTATTGTTACTACTACTACTGTTACTGTTACTGCTACTACTACTGTAACTACAACTGCTGCTGCTACTATTAGTACTAGTGTTACTTCCACTACTTCTTCTGCAACTACTACAGTTACTATTGCTACTACTACTGCTACTGTTACTACTGCTGCTGCTTATACTACTACTACTGTTACTACTACTGTTACTACTACTGATACTAATACTTCTGCTACTACTACTGTTACTGTTACTGCTGCTACTACTACTATTCTTACTGCTACTACTACTGGTATACTAATACTACTGCTACTACTATTGGCACTACTATTACTGCCACTACTACTGCTGCTGCTACTACTACTGCTACTACTGCTGCTACTACTGCTATAACTACAACTGCTGTTACTGTTACTATGCCTCTCATCCATTGCACAATTTAGAGCCTTACATTATGATCCACATGCTCATGTACCAGCCCTAACCCATACTCCTTCCACACTAAACAGATAAAAACTAAATAATCAACGTGCCACTCTTAACAACTTCGATTCCACTTGTCTATTACATATAAAGGCTACTCTACAAAAAAAGGTACACTCTTCATGTCTATCTCCGCCACCAAGTCCACCACCAACACACACAGACCCAACAAAATGACTCCTAAGCCTGCTGGAAGAGGAACACTATGTTGAAAAACAGGACAATTGTGACCCTCGCACAGTTATCACAACTAACAATACATCTGCTACAAGCTCAACATATACTGCTCACCCTTCTCCAAAACAAAACAACACTACCACAAACGGACATTTTCTAAACTGCTTGCTCATAAATGTTCGATCACTCCTAAAAAACAAGCACCACATCTACGACCTGCTCACAGACACACAACCTGACATACCATTCATAACGGAATCAGGGTTGGGAGATGAAATGGCCCCAGTGTTGCAAGAAGCTGTTCCTCCGGGCTATCAAACCATCACACAAAACTGTATAGGCAAGAGAGGAGGTGGACTAGTTATTATATTCAAACAAGCAATAAATCGAAGTAAAACAGACAACATTTCTATACAAGGTTGTGAGGCGCTCCTCACCAGATGCAACCCTACACCAATTTCCTCCTGTAACTTTCTCCTCCTTTACAGACCTCCACCTAACAACTCAACAGTCCCAGACGCTTTTCTAGATACAGCCTCAAACCTTATAACATTATACTCAAACCTATACATTCTTGGGGACCTAAACATTTGGTTTGACAAACCCAATATGCCCCATCCAAAAGCTATCACCACTGGCCTACTCGCATTGAATCTACATCAGATTGTACACAGTCCCACACACATCGCTGGACACATCCTAGATGTCATTTTTGCAAAGCCTAAACTAGTTACCGTTCATAGCATCACACCAATCACATAGTCAGACCACCATTTGATAACTTTCCGACATACAACACCACAAATCATCACACCCCATAGCAACTTACATACATGCATCTGTTGAGCATGGAGCAAACTCAATTTTTAAGACTTAGAAACACAGCTAACAGCCAACACAGATCTAGATACAGTTAATTCTGTTCTAGAACTTTATGAGTGGCTACAGGAAGATTTCGATATCCGAATACCACTCATAAAAACTAAACAGGACAAAAGAAAACCAACACCTTGGAGAAACACAGAACTTCAAAACATAAAGCAACAAATCAGAATGGACCTGGCTCAAAACAAACATAATTCAAGACAAACTTCAGCTACACAAACTTAACAGAATATACAAATCATCCATCAAAAAAGCTAAAAAAGGTTCTACTCAGACAGAATTCTAAAAGATAAATCTGCAACCAAAGAATTTTATAAAATTCTCAATGAATTTAGAAAATCTAAATGCATGGAAGGAAGCCATCCCACTACTCAAGATTTCACAAACAAACTGGCAACTCATTACACAACCAACGCAGACACATTGTACTCCTATTTAAAACAGAAGAAAACCATCAGCACCAACCCCTTTCCTAAAATCCACTCTAAGAATAAATCAACCCAGCCTCTGCACTCATTCAAACAAATATCACAAGGTGGATTTATGGAATTGGTCAAAGAAAGCAGGCCTTCCGGTTGCCCTTGTGACCCTTGTCTACCAGACATCTTCAGGAACATTCTTTTATCTACATCTGCTGCCACACCTGTAAGAAGAATCATCAATAACTCTTTAACTACAGGAACTTTTCCTGAAGACCTGAAAAAGGCATTCATACGTCCATTATTAAAGAAAACAAACCTAGACCCACAGGACCCCAACAACTACAGACCAATCACAATTGGACCTTTCCTGGGCAAACTGTTTGAAAGAGCAGAATTCGCCCAGATGTCACAATTCATCGAATAAAAAAATTCCTTACTTGCAGACTACCAAACTAGATTCCGCCCAGAGAGAGTCACTGAATCTGCACTCATAGCAATCTGGGATGATCTTAAAAACAGTTGACAGCAATGGAGTTGCTGCACTACTTCTCTTGGAACTCTCGGCTGTCCTTTGATACGGTTGACCATGACACCCTAATTCAAAGACTCCACGAAGCCGGCATAGAAGGGACTGCTCTTGACTGGATTACATCCTACCTTCACAACAGAACTAATATTATCTATTCTCCCTCCTTCTCCTCCAAACCCTACCTCACAAAAACCGGGGTCCCTCCAAGGATTAATCATCTCACTAATGCTTTTTAACATCTACATGATGTCATTATCAGAATTGATCAATGATTTTCAAATCACATGCTACAACTATGCAGATGACACACAAATGCTACTTAAATTGGAATGCCCCAAAGACACTGAAAAGTCACACATCTTCTGATGCCTCAGAGCCGTTGATCAGTGGATGACTTGGAGCCAGCTCAAACGAAGGACCTCATTACAACCCTGGCGGTCGATGATAAAGCGGTGGTAATACCACCAACGGGCCGGCGGTAACCACAATGGAATTATGACCACGGCGGAAATCGCTCACGCAGACAGCCACTTTAACACACCGACCGCCACAGCGGTAGCAACAAGCACCACAGCGGTAACCGCCAACAGCCAGGCGGAAGACAATGTACTGCCCACACTTTAATGACACGCCTATCCGCCACCTTTTCCGGGGCAACGACATCAAAAGCACGGCAGAAACAGACCACAGAAGTCAAAGGACTCACCTCTGGAGACACAGGGAACAACCACAACACCATGGAGCCCGAGTTGCACATCTTCCCCATGCTTGTATACCTTTTCCTGCATTATGAGCAGCAACGCCGGCGAAGACGACCACGATGAGTACTGCCTGCTAGCACACAAGGGAGGGGGAGGACAAAGAGAGTGACACACACATGCAACACCCCCAATACCAACACCAAACACAAACAGATTCACTAACAGTACATAACTACCCAGTACCCCTCAGGAATAATGCAAGGACAAAAGGAATTGATTAAAGAGAGTGTAATAAGACAAAATAGTATAAATACGTGCATCAAATTCAAAAGGTATATACACATTTACAAATGGAGGGACATTGCCAAGTCCTCAAAGTCCGTGAGCCACAGGGCCACAACACATAGGCCAAGAACCCACCTCACTCCTGCAACTATACAGAGAGAACCCTGCAGGACATCAGGTCGAAAATACATAGGCACCTCAGGGGGATGGGGAATGGGGGGGCACCTCAGCCGAAAGATGGTACAACACCATTGGTCCTGGAGGGGGCTACATGCCCTGTGCGATGTCCTGGGGAGTGCAATACCACAGTCTCTTCAGTGGGTGGTTTGCCCACTGGTTGGTCCTGGTGAGTGCAAGGCCACAGTCTCTCAAGTGGGTGGATTGCCCACCGCTTGGTCCTGGGGAGTGCAAGGCCCGGGTCTCTCTAGTGGGTGGCTTGCCTACTGCTTGGTCCTGGGGAGTGCAAGGCCACAGTCTCTCTTGTGGGTGGTTTGCCCACTGCTTGGTCCTGGGGAGTGCAAGGCCACAGTCTCTCAAGTGCATGGCTTCTCCACTGGTTCTGGAAGGGGCATTGTGCCCAGTGTGCTTTATCCTGGCAAGGATGGGGTGAGTGGATGGATTCTTTCACTGGTTCTGGAGGGGGCATTGTGCCATGTGTGCTACATCCTGGCAAGGATGGATTGAGTGGATGACTTCTCCACTGGTTCTGGAGGAGAAATTGCGCCCAGTGGGCTTCATCCTGGGAAGGATGGGGTGAGTAGATGGCTTCATCCACTGGTTCTGGAGGGGGCGTTGTGACCAGTGTGCTTCATTCTGGCAAGGATGGGGTGAGTGGATGGCTTCTCCACTGGTTCAGGACCAGGGCTTTTTGCCCTGTGATGCAGCACTTGGGGAGTGCAAGGTCACAATCTCTCCCCTGGGTGTCACACTGACAGGATTTGCAGGGTCCAGGATGCACTGCAGCCCATTGAGGCAGGACTACACACTGCCCGCCGGCGGTGACGGCTGCTCAGTGGTGGAAGTGGTGGTGCAGGTGTCAGGGCTGGCAGTGGTGGGGGGAGGCTCCAGCCCATCCCCCGCAGCCTCAGACGGCTGCCCACCGGGGCTGCTGCTGCTGGTGGTGGTGCTGGTAGTGGTGGGGGGAGGCTCCAGCCCATCCCCTGCAGCCTCTGATGGCTGCCCACTGGGGCTGCTGGCCGTGGTGCTGGTGGCGGTGCTGGCAGTGGTGGGGGGAGGCTCCAGCCATCCCCTGCAGCCTCAGACAGTTGCCCACTGGGACTGCTGCTGCTGGTGGCGGTGCTGACAGTGGTGGGGGGAGGCTCCAGCCCATCCCCTTCAGCCTTGGACGGCTGCCCACTGGAGCTGCTGCTGCTAGTTGCGGTGCTGGTGGTGGTGCTGGCAGTGGTGCTAGTGGCAATGCTGGCAGTGGTGGGGGGAGGCTCCAGCCCATCCCCTGCAGCCTCGGATGGCTGAATCGTCAAGGTTGGTGGTGGGGGCTCAGAATCAGTCCCAGCACCAGGCCTCCTGTCCTTCCTGTCTGCTTTTGCAGACCCCTTGCCCTTCCCTTTTGCAGCTGGTGGTGTCTCCTTGCCCTTCCATTTGGAAGCTGGTGGTGCCTCCTTGCCCTTCCCTTTGGCAGCTGGTGGTGCCTCCTTACCCTTCCTTTTGGCAGCTGGTGGTGCCTCCTTGCTCTTCCTTTGGCAGCTGGTGCTGGCACACTTTAAGCGCTGCTGCCTGGTTCAGTGGAGTCTCTCCCACCTGCAGTAGCTGTCAACACTACTGTGGCAGTGGACTGGGTAACTGAAGTGCTCGCCTGGGTTCTGACCACCCTGGCCCAATGTGAAGGACGGGGGAGTTAGGGAAGAGGTCAGCAGTGGAGAGGAAAAGCTTGACAACTGTTGGGTGTCTGAGTGCTTGTGTTTGTGTACTTAGGGAGGAGGGGGCACAGACCCCTGCCCAGTAGTGGATGCCTACTAGCTTGGTAGGAGAAAGTTGACATCAGATCCTGCCAAACATGGGACCTACCCTGCAATGTCCAGCCCGGCCTAGGGGCACCCACGGGCCCACATCCCACACCCGGAGACGACCGCACTACGTGCAAGTAGTATATTGGGAAACTGTTCTCACCCCCTTGTGGCTACTGTGATGCCCTCAAGTGCCCATACAGCTCCGGATAGGCCACCGCCAGTATGTGGGTCATCAGGGGAGGTCAGGGTTCCACGGGCACCCCTTCCTCGTTGGGAGGCCATCCCCTGCTGGGCCTCCACCGTCTTCCTTGCCCAGCGTCTCAGGTCCTCCCACCATTTGCGACAGTGGGTGCTCCACCTGCCGTAGACCCCCAGGGGCCGCACCTCCTTGGCGGCGATGGCACCCCATATACTCTTTTTCTGATGGGTGCTAACCTGCAGAAAAATTTACATAGAAAAAGGTATCAGTCAGACCGTCCGGCCTGTTACACTCATGTCACACTATAGCCCTCACATCCCCTTACGCACAGACATTACCCACCATACATGCAGTACGTTGCCCAGGGCCCATCCACCAACCCCCCCTCCACACACGAGTCCCTCACACACAGCACTCCATGCATTCATGCCCCATGTTTCGTGCTCACACTGTACTCTGTTGGTCTGGAGGACCATACAGCTTTTGGTACTGGGGTAGGACTCCATCCACCAGTCTCTCCAACTACGCAGCGGTGAAGGCAGAGGCCCTTTCCCCAGTAACACGAGCCATGGTCGGTTCTAGACACAGGTCACAGCGGCACGTGCAGTGTAGGTTCTCTCCTGTTGAAGGTCAGGTAGCAAGTGAGTGAACAGATAGAAAATGGCAGTCACGTCCGCAGCGGTGCGTACCATCACGGCTGGCGTTCATCACCAATGGCCACTGTAACCCATAGGGCCCAATGACAACCAATGAGGAGTTGCACGGCAGTACTCGACCGCCTACAACAACGGCGCACAACATCAGCAGCATTACCTCATTTCCACATGTCCATCCACACAGGACAGGTGGTCGCCATTTCAGGGGGGGCAGGCCATGGCACCAAACTGCGTCATAGTACACATGGGCACCATTTGGGCCTGTACAACAATATACTGTTACAGTCACAACATGCAATGCTGTGTAGTGTTTGGAAATGTGGAATACTGACCAGCTGCAGAAGAATAGGGGATGGAGACATCCCCCCGGGTTCAGACCCCTGGTGAACTTGGCAACAATGGCAGACAGGCACAGTATCCTCACCTATATACTGGACAGGGCCACAATCACAGAGCTGTGTGCCCAATTGGAGCCTGACCTGATATCTGCTATCTGTCAGCCCACCGGGATCCCCCCTCGTGTGCAAGTCCTATCTGTGCTCCATTTTGTTGCAACTGGCTCCTTCCAAGTGACAGTGGGCTTGGTAGCAGGAATGTAACAGCCAATGTTCTCAATAGTGCTGACCAGAATGTTGTCTGCCCTGATTGCGCAGCTACATCGTTTTCCCCCAGGTGGAGGATTTGGCCACAGTGAAAGCTGACTTCTAAGCAATGGGACATATTCCCAACAGAATGGGGGCTATTGATGGTACACATATTGCATTTGTCCTGAAATTAACAGTTTAGAAATCGAAAGAGCTTTCACTCCATAAATGTGCAGATAGTCTGCCTGGCGGACCAGTACATCTCCCATGTCAATGCAAAGTATCCTGGCTCTGTGCATGATGCCTTTATCCTGTGCGGAATAGCAGCATCCCAGATGTGATGGTTCAACTCCAGAGGCACCTGGTGTGGCTAATAGGTGAGCCTTGGTTCCCATCCAGTGGATGTTGGTGGATGGGTATGGTGTGGCCCATAAGGGTTAGTGTGAGTCTAACAGGCATCCCTTGATATTTGCAGGTGACTCTGGTTACCCCAACCTCTCATGACTACTGACCCACGTGAGGAATGCCAGGACAAGGGCAGAGGAACGTTACAATGAGGCCCATGGGTGGACAAGAAGGATCATTGAGAGGACCTTTGGCCTCCTGAAGGCCAGGATTCGTTGCCTCCATCTAACAGGTGGATCCCTGTACTACTCACTCAAGAAGGTCTGCCAGATAATCGTGGCAAGCTGCATGTTGCATAACCTTGCCTTGAGACGCCATGTGCCTTTTCTGCAGGAGGATGAGGCTGGAGATGGGCGAGTGGCAGTAGTAGACCCTGTGGACAGCGAAGATGAAGAGGATGAGGATGAGGACAACAGAACATCAATAATACAACAGTACTTCCAGTGACACACAGGTAAGACACTGTAACTTCACTTTACATTGACAGTTTTGTGTTGGATATTGTACATGGCAGGCAGATTCTCCCAATTCTATGGGAACTTACTGTATCCTTTGGCATCTCTATTTTCAGATATCTGTGTCACACTCTGGCACCTGGTGTGTGGACTGCAGCCCACTACTGGTCATTCCTATGTATACATTCCTGTACAGTTGTATTGCAGTGTATAAAGCTTGTTAACCAAATACATAGTTTAATCATTTGACAGACTCCATACTTGTATTTTTTTTAAATGGTGTTTATTTAAGTGCCAATAAGTAGAGGGGTATGTGCAATGGGCTGGGGTGATGGTGGAGGAATGTACAGGATAGAGTCCAGTCTATTTGCATCACAGGTGCATTGTCCAAGGGGGCAATGTTCTCTGGCTTCTGCCTGAATGGCAGGGACCGTTTGCGGGGTGGTTCTCCTGCTGCAGCTGGGAGGGTGCTGGTGGCCTGTTGTTCCTGTGGCAGGGCCTTCTGTCCACTAGTGGCAGTGGAGGTGGAGGGCTGTTCATCGGTGTGGCTAGTGTCAGGGGCCCGGAGGTGTGCCACTGCCTCCCTCAGGGTGTTGGCCATGTCTGCCAGTACCCCTGCAATGGTGTCCCGGGTGGTGTTGATGTCCTTTAGGTCCTCCCTAATCCCCAGGTACTGTATCTCCTGCAGCCGCTGGGTCTCCTGCAACTTGTCCAGTATCTGGCCCATCATCTCCTGGGAATGGTGGTATGCTCCCAGGATGTTGGTGAGTGCCTCCTGGAGAGTGGGTTCTCTGGGCCTGTCCTCCCCCTGTCGCAGAGCAGTCCTCCCAGCTTCCCTGTTGTCCTGTGCCTCTGTCCCCTTAACCGTGTGCCCAATGCCACTGACCCCAGGTCCCTGATCGTCCTGTGTTTGTGGGGTGGCCTGGGGTCCCTGTAGTGGTGGACACACTGCTGATTGACGTGTCCTGGGGACAGAGGTATGGGCCCGCTCGGTGGGTACTGTGGGTACTGTGGGGGGACTGGATGTTGCTGGCACCTCCTCTCAGGTGACGTTGGGTGGGTGACCTGTGGGGATGTAAATGCAGTGTTATTGTTTTTGCGTGTGAGATCTTGTGCATGGGTGTGTTGCCCTCTATGGTGGTGATTGCCCTGTCAACTTTGCCTTGTGTGAGTAGTCGTTTTGTGGGCTAGGTGATTCTCTATAATGTGCATACTTTAATGATGAGTGTCCATGCAGTCTGTGATGGGGGTCCGTGCATTGGTGTTATGTACAGGGCTTGGTATTGGGATGGATGGGTTGTGATGGTGGGGTGTATGTGAGGTGGTGGACTGATGGGTGTGAGGGTAGGGGTGGGGGTATGTGATGCATGGGCATGCAGGTAGGGGGGTGATAGCAGTAAAGAGTTGACTTACTAGTGTCCAGCCTTTCTCCTTCTCCTGCCAGGCCCTCAGGATGCAGTATTACCAAGACTTGCTCCTCCCATGTTGTTAGTTGTGGGGGAGGAGGTGGGGGTCCACCACCAGTCCTCTGTACTGCTATCTGGTTTCTTGCTACCACGGAATGCACCTTCCCCCGTAGGTCACTCCACCTCTTCCTGATCTCATCCCTTGTTCTTGGGTGCTGTCCCACGGCATTGACCCTGTCCACGATTCTCCGCCATAGCTCCATCTTCCTTGCAATGGATGTCTGCTGCACCTGTGCTCCAAATAGCTGTGGCTCTGCCCCGGATAATTTCCTTCCTCATGACCCTTAGCTCCTCCTCTGAGAACCTGGGATGTCTTTGTGGTGCCATTGGTGTAGTGTGAGTGGTGTGTGCAAGGGTGTGTGGGGTGATGTGTTGGGGTGTGTGCTGTAAGGTGGGTGGATGGTGTATGGGTGATGGTGTAATGTGGCTCTGGTTCTGTGGGTGCTCTTGGTGTCTCTCTCTCTCTCAGTTGTCAATTATTTGTAGTCGTAAAGGGATGTGGGTAGTGTGGGTGTATGTTTTATAGTGGCGTGGGTGTGTGGGTGTGGTGTGTGTATGGTTGTCAGGTGTGTGTAGTTTGAATTGTCCAATGTGGTGTTGTTTTGTTTGTGTGTGTGTATTCTGGAGCACGGCGTTCTGTACCGCCAATGTTTACCACGGGTGAATGTCCGCCACGGTGATTCTTGGGTCATAATGCTGTGGGTGTAGTTCTGTTGGCGTAACTTTGTGGGTTTTGGTACTGCCAGTTTATCACTGACCTTTGGGATGGCGGACATGTGTGTGTGGCTGTATAGTGATGGATGGCTATTTGTAGGTCATAATGTGGGTAGCGGTAATCTGCCGTGCCAGCGGTATGTTGGCGGTAGTCAGCATGGCGGTAAGCGGGATTTACTGCCAATGTCATAATGAGGGCCTAAATGCTTCCAAAACAGAAATACTCACATGTAGCGACTGGAAAAATTATGACCCACTGTGCGCCTGGCCTGACGATCTAGGACATCCTCCTCAAGTATCCAAGGAAGTTAAAAACCTTGTCATTACCATAAACTCCAAGTTAACAATCAATGCCTAAGTTGACAAATTAGAACAATCAAGCTTCATCACCTTGAAGACTCTGTAACGCATCTTCCCCACCTCGGATTTCCATACAAGGAGCAGGCTACTATCTCTCTTGTACTATCCAAACTGAATTATACCAGTGGACTCTATCATGGATCATCTCTATCTATTATGAAAAAACTACAACATATTCAGAACTCAGCTGCCAGACTACTATTACATGTAAAGCCACAAGCCCACATCTCCCCTGCCTTGAGAGCACTACACTGGTTACCTGTTGCCAGAATGTCCACCTTCAAGCTGCTTAGTAGCACCCACAAAGCTATACATGGAACAGGACCACTTTTTACCAGAAACAAAATAACCAAATACATTCAACAAAGAAACCTCCGCTAAAGATTGGCACCCCGCCTTAGAACACCACCATACAAGAAAAAGACAATAGGTGGTGCATCCTTCTCCGTTCAAGCAGCCAAACTATGGAATTCATTACCCCCAAAGATAAGATCCACTGATAACTATCTTGCCTTCAGTAGACTACTCAAGAGTTGGCTTTTTGCTTCAGAACCACCATATTCAAACAAACAATTGACTGCATATGTCTCTGTTGATAAATATTTATAATTTGATTATGTGTATATTCTAGATATGTATAGTTCTTTGAGAAATATGTATCATGACTATTTCATAATAACAAATTATACACATACTCTTTAAGCCTGTTTAACAAATGTGTATTTACTCACGGTTATATATATATATATATATATATATATATATATATATATATTATATATGTGTGTGTATGTGTGTGCATGTATGTATGGATATATGTGTGTGTATATACATATATATGTGTATATTATTCAATGCTTAAAATGTTCATAGGTCATTGTATAGCTCCTAGATAAGCTGTTATATTAGATACTTGTGAATCCCTGCTTTCATTTTTATATCACAATGATCAAATGTTTTATTATCATAAGCATTTCGCTATTCAAATAGTGAGGAAAGATAAATATATGTTAGAAAAGTACACTTATTAATTAACTTCAAATATTACAAACCTTGAAAGTCTGTGTTCATACAATACTACTTTTCTTCTCATATAGTTATACCCATTATTATATTCCTTGCACATATTTTCCTGTACTATGTATACATATCTATTTATTTATTACTGTAGTCCTAATGTACTGGAGATAAAATTCTAATTATAAATAATTAAATTAAGTTAAAAAATAAATAAATAGATTAAAAAAGAAAACTTACTATAAAAACAATTATATATATATAAATAAAATAATAAATAAGTAAAAATAATATCAATTTACTCTCTTGTAAGCTTTACTCTGTCTCCCCATCACCCTATTTCTCTATCAATCTATCCTCCATCCCCACTCTGACTCATCCCAAACCCATTCTATTACTTTCATCTCCAAAATAACCCTGCCTGAGCTCTTCCTTCCTCTACCGCATCTAGCTCACTGCAAACCTCAGTTTACTACCTTGGCCTCCCAAACAACCCTACTAAAGTCTCCCTCATTTGTCTCACCTTTAACTCATTTAAACCCCCTCCTGCTACTATGATCTCCCTAACCCTTTCCACAGACTCGTCCTTCCTCCATCTCTCCATTACTCATCCCAAGCCTCATCCCATTACTACTATAAACTCCCAATTAACACTTCTGGATTCTTCCCTCCTCTATCCCTCCATTACTCTAGTCAATCCAACTAACAAACTCACATATCCTCTGCTCAAATTAACTCACAATAATACTAATACTGTACTCATAATTTCCTATACTGATCCACCACTATTTCCTCTTGGGTTCTGGAGTAGCGTGCTACTTGCCAAAAAGTGCTTTGACGCCTTGTCAGGGGTAGTAAGTGCTATATAAATACAATTACAATTACTACATTTACTACTACTGCTGCTGTTACTACTACGACCTGCTACTACTACCACTGTTACTGCTACCACTTTCACTACTACTGCAACTGCTACTACTGTTACTACTGTCGCATAGACTCTTATTATCCTAATGAGACTACTGGATTCGGGCGGCAGAATCACTTGCACTGTGAACCCACTACAGGTGACACCTGTCGGCCTAATCCGGGTTTGTTGCGGCTAACTAGCAGTGCCTCATCTCCACCCAAGGGCGGGGTGATTGGGCAACCGAGCGCATGACACAATTGACTCCTCAGGGAAATCGTGGTCACTCAAATCGCATCCGTTTCTCTCAGTTACATTAGTCTCACATATGTAAGGACAATCAGAGACAGAGTATAGTTCAATATAGTTTTATTGAAATAACTGCATCTTAGATAATAAAGCATGTATTGCAATAACTAGGACGATGAGACATGAGAGGATTAAAATTGTGACAAGGAGAGTGAAACATAAAAATAACGCCACCATGTTGTCACTAAAATCGTTAAGAATAGCTCCTACCAAGGCTATGTTAGAGCACAGCATGTTAAGCTCTAATTCTGCCCTTCAGGTTCCCCTGGGAAGACATCATCCCTCATACCTGAGCAAGATGCCTGTAGTCTACGTAAGCAGCTGCAGCGAAGCGTTCAGCAATTAGCATACAGTCGTGGTCATCCGGCTGGAATCTCCCTCTAAGGCACATGGGTCAAAGTAGTGTTTTTACAATAAAACAGCTGATGTTCCAAGAAAGGATCCCCACGTGAGAGTGTATATGTTTCTGTGAACATTGGAGACCAAGCGTACCACTTTTGCCGGCAACCTATCTTACTGCAGCCTTGGGAAAAGCACAGAGTGAATGTCATATTTAAGAACGCAGTGCTGGCCTAGGCAAAGGACAGTTAGATAGAGAAAAATAAAACAAGACTGCGAATGTGGCTATTGTTAAAATAAAAAGCGAAGCCTAGTTTGCTAAAATAACGTGTGTAAAACTATAGCTAAAATGGCTACACAACACTACTACTATTGCTGCTACTACTCCTACTGTTACTACTACTTCTACTGCTACTACTACTGTTACCACTACTATTGCTGCTACTACTACTCCTGCTGCTAATACTATTATTACTACAACTGCTGCTAGTAATGTTAATACTTCCACTGCTACTATTACTCCTGCTGCTAATACTACTATTGCTACTATTACTACTACTGCTGCTGCTATTACTACAACCGCTGCTACTGTTACTACTGCTACTGCTGTTGCTACTACTACTGCTGCTCCTGCTACTACTGTTGTTACTACTACTGTTACTGCTACTACTGTCACTACTTCTGCTGCTGATAATTCTACTACTACTGATATTACTACTACTGCTGCTACTACTACTGTTACTACTACTGCTGGTACTATGGTTACTACTAGAACTGATGCTACTACTATTGTTACTACTACTGCTACTACTCCTACTGTTACTACTACTGCTGCTGCGGTCGTGTAGCCATTTTAGTTATAGCTCTGTGCACGTTATTTGAACATACTAAGCCTGCCGCTGTGCACTTTAACCTAGATATATTTTATTCAGCTTTGCTTTATTATTGTTACAATAGCCACTTTTGCGGTCTTGTTTTATTTCTCTCTATCTAACTGTTTTTGCCTAAGCCAGCACTCTGTTCTCAAACAAGACATTCTTGCTCACTCTGTGCTTCTTTCAAGGCTGCAGTAAGATAGGTTGCCGGTGAATGTGGCACACGTTTTGTCTCTGACCTTCATAGAAAACACACATCCTTACGTAGGGACATTTTCTCAGAACATCAGTTATTTTATTATAAAAACACTTCCTTGTCCTTTACACGTTAGAGGGAGATTCCTGCCAGAGAACGACGACTGTATGCTGATTGCTGAATGCTTTGCTACCGCTGCTTATGCAGACTTCAGGCCTTTGCTCAGGTATGGGGATGATGTCTTCCCAGGGCAGAATTAGAGCTTAACACGCTGTGCTCTATTGCAGCCTAGGTAGAAATTAGCCTATTGACTTTAGTGAGAATATGGTAGCGTTATTTCTATGCTTTACTCTCCTTGTCACAATCTCAATATTGTCATGCTTCATCGTCCTGGTTATTGCAGCACATGCTTTGCTATCTAAGTTTCAGTCGCTTTATTAAAGCATTATTGAAACCTATACTGCCTCTGTTTGTCATTGTGTATGTGAGACCAATGTAACTGAGAGAAACGGATGAGACCTGAGTGACCGCGATTTCCCTGAGGAGTCAATTGTGTCATGCGCTCGGCTGCCCAGTCATCCCGCCCTTGGGTGGAGATGAGGCACTGCTAGTTAGCCGGAGCAAACCCCGGATTGGAGCGACAGGTGTCACCTGTAGTGGGTCAGACTCAGTGTCCCACACCGCAGGCGATTTTGCCGCTCAAAATCCAGTAGCCTCATTAGAATATTGAGAGCCTACGTGACACTAACACTACTACTACTACTGTTACTGCTACTATTGCTGCTACTAGTACTCCTGATGCTAGTACTACTCTTACTATACTGCTGCTACTATTACTACTGCTACTACTACTATTCCTACTACTACTACTATTGCTATTATTACTATAACTACAACTGGTGCTACTGTTACTACTACTATTGCTGCTACTACTACGCCTGCTGCTAGTACTACTCTTACTACACTGCTGCTACTACTACTGCTACTATTACTGCTGCTACTACTACTATTGCTACTATTACTACTACTACTACTACTGCTATTACTACTATAACTACAACTGGTGCTACTGTTACTACTACTACTGCTACCATTGCTACTGCTGTTGCAACTACTATTACTGCCCCTTCTACTGCCACTGCCAACTATCGCGTCCAGTATCAGATCTTACCATTTGTGCAGTTCCAGCTCAAGACAGGGCTCTTGCAAGATCCAGGGACTGTTAAGCCATAAACATAGTCCTACAGACTTTAGTGCTGGGGGCGTGGCAGACAAAGTATGATAAACACCTATGGAGAACCATCACTAAGTCATTTCTACAGCTAGGGTCTGATTTAAGAGGCCCTAGCGCTACATTAGCATCGTCATAGCGTCATTTTATTTATGCAAAGGCTCGCTAAAGTGGCTTTTTACACAGGCCATATTTACAAAGTGGTGCAATGCATACATTGCGCCACTTTCTAAACCCTTGAGCCACATTATACCTGCACCAGGCATAATGTGTGCAAAGGGGGTGTTCCCCCATCAAGGGGGCTGAAAAAATGGTCAAGGAAATCTAAGAGATTTCCTTGTGCCCTTTTTTTCGGCACTTTTAACATCTGCTCAGCCCTGACTTACCCAAGGCAGCGTGAGCTCAGAGACAGCAGCTACATGTGCTCTTTCTGTGGAGGTAAGGCAACTCATAAAGGTAAAGAGTCTCATTGAGTACTGATAGCTTCCGTTACCTCCTGCGTTTTAGGGGCACCACCACCGAGAGAAAGAGCGGAACCCGCACCATCACCCTCACCTTTACACATCCCCACCGAGCCACTGGGGTGCTGTCCCAGCACCCTGCAACCCTCCTTGTCCCACAGTCGCAGGCACAACAGCAACACACATTAGGAGGAGGAAGAAGACAGACCCTACCACAAGGTGAGCAATTTGAACTCAGATCAGATGTATGTATAATTTATTATGCTGTTGTCATCAGAGTGGGGATTTCTGTGTGCTCCATTAACCAAGCCACGCTCTACTTCCCAATGGCTTGATCTGATTGCAGAATTCACGTGGAGATGGGCTTTTCCATTAATGCAAGAACTGTTTCTCTTAGGTAGAGTTATAAACGAGTGTGCACTGTACAGGAGACCGGGTCGAATTCCGCTTCTCGCAGAACTCCATTGAGATTTTAGTTAATTTGGTGGAATTCCATGGAGTACAACTCTGCGAGTTCCGCCCACCCTTACTTTAATCTTGGTAGTGGGGCAGCATGGATTATGATAGAGTAAAAGAAAATCCCAAAAAAAGAAGTACATAGGCTGAGGAAGACTTGAACCATACAATGCATATAAATATATGTGGTATAAAGAATGGAAGAGCTTGTAAATCTCCTCTTTAGCAATAACCATCCTCAACATTGCCTCCATTGACAGGACATACTTTCCTACATCAAGCCTCTGCTGAACCATGCCTCAGCAATACAATTCTCACATCCACCAACCAGGCAGCAATGGATCATTCCTGGGTAAAGTGATTGAGAAAGGTGCGTTCATTTAAATCAACAACAACATTGATGGTCGGGAACTTCTAGCTGACGCTCATGGCAGCTAGAGCCCATGCCATGGGACAGAGTCCTACATATTGCCTACATGGGATGACTTCAAAAATCAGGTGTGTAAAAGCAGAACTTATGTCCTCTTGTAACTGGGTGCATTTGGCTCCCATTATTTCATAGACCCCAGGACAGTGGGCTCCAGGACAAGGATTCATCTCAAACCACACATGGATCGTTTTGATTCCACCTTTCACCTCATTCCTTCAGATAATCAACGGCAGCATAAATCAGGAAACATTAAAATCCTGTCAAAACAAGAAACTCATTCGGAAAAACTACCTAGATTCTTCCTCTAAGCCACCCGCAGCATGATACCCAAACAATATGCACCAGAAGAACATTAAAACTCATCCCTGAGATGCACAATGGTATTGACGATGACCCATGGATCCTAGCACCATGCTAGCTCTCACACACAGTGAACAGTGCGAACGCACAGGTGCATGATTTACAATAGCTCATCTGATGGATCTTTTTAAGTGTTCTGAGTCGCGAAGGTAGTTAACAGTAATAAAACATTTCAATTCTCGTGAAGCCCATTTGGCCCCACAATAAGCACCAGGAATTGATGATTGATCTCAAGCAATTTTTTTTACCAATTAATAATCAGTCCAGTAAATGTGTATATCAGAAGAATATTAAAAAGATAAAAGATTATAGCTGGCAGGCTGGAATATCGCAATAGGTTCAGTCTCTGGGGGCAGAGGTGGGAGATCAGGGTAGTTTTGTTTTTAGGGGTGAAGTGGGGGGTTGGGGTAGTTTTGTTTTTAGGGGTGGGGTAGGGGTGTCAGGATAGTTTTGTATTTTAGGGGCAGGGTGGGTGGAGTTGGGTAGTTTTGTTTTAAGGGGTGGGTGTTGGGTGTCGGGGTAGTTTTGTTTTTAGGGGCAGGATGGGGGGTCAGGGTAGTTATGTTTTTAGGGGAGGGGTGTGGGGGTCGAGTTAGTTTTGTTTTTGGGGGCGGGGTGGTGGATCGGTTGTTTTTAGGGGAAGGTTTTAGGGCTCAGGGTGGTTGGGGTACTTCTGTTTTTAGGGGCAGGGACAGGGTAGTTTTAGTATTATGGGCTTTAGGGCAGGAGGGTGGGTGGCATGCTAGAACCACACATGCCATTGCCACACATAACTTTACCAGGCATAATTTTACAATGAAAAATTGTTGTAAAGGCATGCGTGGTAAAGGCATTCGCGGTTCTTGCATTAGTTGTTCCATTATACATTCAAGATGGAAAGCTACTGGCGATGGTGACGTGGATCCTCAGACGTTCTACAAGGTTTAATGTGGTGTTCAGGTAGTCAGGAAAGACAGATCCTTTTTACGTCTTGACTAGAGTGGATCGCTAGAGACTTAAAGTGATACAGATCTCTTTACTTTGACTGGAGTGGCTGAAAGCTATGCACATCTCTCTCTTTAGCTGAACTTCTATTGAGGGTCCGGTTTTGCTGACACTTGACTATTTTCCCATTTCTTTCACTTTAGAAATCTTTAGGTTTCCCTCCGTTTGATCATCATACTTAGATTTAATAGGTTTTATTGCTTGGGCAGGAAGGTCGAAGTTTGGATTCTGAACATCAAGTGCTGTTTCTTATCTTTCGTATTGCTGCAACTGAAATATTGGTATTTCTTATGCTTGTAAGATTTAACCTGATTAGACACTTTCAATCACCGCTGGTGATTCTGTAGTCACATAGTATGTTTCTGACACTCATTTACATAAGCCTGGCTTTGAATTTGTAATAAACCTTTAACTTTGAATTTCCGCCTCCGAGATTTAATTTGAGACCAAATGGGTCACACTGCTAATTGAATTTGAAGTGCTGTTTGATTTCTCCTTACCTTTCAGAACTCCTAAAAAGATCTGTCATTATCGAAGAATCTAAAAAATGGTCCAGTTGCTGTCTCAGACGCAAGGTGCTAGTGTTTCTAGGATACAGAGCAGTAGGGTGGGCTAGTGCTGACAGGATGCAGAAGGAGCTGTTAGTGCAGGATGCAGAACGGGCCAGTGTAGGAGTTTGTGTACCCGGGTTAATGCGCATATGGTAGTGCGAGATGAGGGTGGTATCATCCCTAAAGCACAATCCTGTCATACTTTGTTGTCCATATGATGCATTGTAGTGTGATGGCTGCAGGATGAAGTTCAGCAATGTGGTCATGTTCACCCAGGACACAGTGCAGTGAGGATGGTGTCTCCAAGCTGAATTGTAGTGTGCTAAGTTATCATCCATAGCATGTTGTGACTTGCAGGGTGTACTGTGTGGTGCACAGTAAGGTGTGGTGGGTCACTGTCCATCAAATACATTGCAGTGGGGTGGGTTAGCGCTCCTAAAATCAGTGCTTAATTTGTACTTGTTCCCAGGACAGGGCACCAGCACTTATTTTTGAGGGCCTGCACTTATTTTTCTGCCTCAAGCATTTACTGTGAGTAAAAGACACATATGGGAAAGACGGAGGGAGAGAAAAACGAAAAAGCATCACAATGGGAGAAAGCAGAAAGCTGGAAGTGTGAGCTGAAGGGGCAGGGATTGGCTGTAAATTGATTAAAGAGGCCCGAGATGACTTCAGGATTACATTGCCTCAGTATTATGTGTTAGCACATTTAATTGCAGCAGCTGCATGTTTAAGAAGATGGCTTTGGGCACCGGTACATTTTTATTTACAAATTAGGCACTGCCTAAGATGAAGCGTTGTGTGATAGTTTGTGTAATGAAACACAATCTGCTAAATGAGTTTCACTCGGATGCAGTGGAGTGGGTTCATGCCACTACGGTGTAATGTAGTGTGGTGAGTTCATAGGATAGTCTCCCTAAGCTGCAGTACAGTAATATGGTGTGTTAATGTCCCTAATTATACAGGCTTTAGACTATATAGGGCCCAGTAGAAGGAAGACAGCTCAGACTTCCAGGTAGCTACCTGGGTGCTTTGGCCATAGCAAAGTTGTTGTGAGCACGAATGCTTGGTGGGTGATGGGACCAAATCTGAAGTTCAGGGTAAAACAGAGAATTTGAAAATCTCCACCCTTATTCTTTAACATTAAATGTGGTGTGACAGTGTATTAAGTAGTATGTGTTTAATCAGACAGGTGTAAGCCAGAGACCTCAACATGGCCAAACATTGAGACCACTAAAAAGTGATGAATGAAACCTGAAAATTGCTCTTGAAATGGAACATTCCTCAGGGAAGTGTTGCATTGTATTGTTTTTATCTCATATGTTCAACTGCAGGAGGTGGCCTACCATATGCACATCAGCCTTGACCCCACCTCTAAAGGAAGAGTCCACCAGTAACTGCCATCCTGTCCCATTCTGAACAGGAACACAGCGTTGGGTGGGCGTAACTTGCATAGTTCCATATAGCGCAATCACCGGTAGTTGTCTAAGAATTCCACAAGACTGCACGACAATTACACAAGGAGAGTAATTCTGCATGTAGCACAATGTATTGCCACAGCAATGCTCCCTCGTGACCAGAAGGGATGTCAGGATGCATTATTGCTAAATGCAACAGAAAACAAATATCGATCACTAACAGCCGCTTGCGCTCTCAAAATGTGATCTTGGAGTAGGGTTTTCCCCTGACTTACTACCAGCATTTAGCGCTGTTTTCTCAGCGTAAAATGCATCCCCTTGTGTCCAAAGTGGGTGTGAGGATATGTTTTGCACTAACAAAGTGCACTAAAAGCGACAGAACATGAATAGCAAGCTCGAGGAGCCACTCGCGGTCTCTAAATATGCTCTTGCAGTAGGATTTCTTCCCCAAAATTACTCTTAATTTAGCACAGGAGAGACTGCATAAATATCACAATTCTGCATCAAAGAGTAACATGAATTACCAATTTTAGTGTGATTAATCTGGCATAATTGGAACTCTACCAAGGTCTAAGCACAGCCCCTCTGCACTTTCTTGCTTTGCCTCATGGTTCCCAGGGTTGAACTTGGAGCCCACTCTAGGCACCCTACTCTAGCTTAGGAAGATTCACTGAGTTAAATAAAAATTGCTAAAAATGATTGAACAAATCAGAACCACTAGCAACATATCTGGGTACCACTCCGTTAATCATTTTTAGGGTGCCTGTGCTATCAAAGAAGGGAATCAACCTACAATAAGTAGTCTTGGCCTAGAAGGGCTTCTTCAGCTGCTGGAATGTGCTTCTCCAATTCAGGCAACAAGTCCTAAATGCTTTTGGGGTAAGTTGTGGATGACAATGCACCTGTATACACATACTAGCACATGTATGTTCACTCCAGGCCACTACCCACAGTAAACAGTATGACTCGGATTACGAGCTGGTCAGTGTATTCTGACCCCTGCATAAACGACGGTTTACACACGGATCAGAATTACGAGTTGGTAGGTACTTAACGCATCCCATAATTATTAGATCCATTAAATCCCTTTCGCAAGTCGAACCTATGGAAATTCAACAGGGGAAAAGCATACGGTATTTACGTGGGCCCTGCAGATTTTTGTGCGTAATTCATAAATGTTATTCCCCAGAACCTCATAATAGGTGTTATTTATCACACCTGATAAATAAAGTAACCCAACCTATTGTTATTTATCAGGAGCAATAAACAGTACAGAAACGTGTAATCAGGGCCTTTGGACCTGATTACAAGTCATTCTTTTTTTCTGACCAATGGTTAAATCCCTGTTTACGCACAGGTCGGAAATACAAGTTGAGGGCTATTTAACGATTTTTATCGGATGCATTAAATACCTAAACTTTTGTTAAATTTCAGCAGGTCGAACCTGGCAAAATTTAACAAGGGAAAATCATGCAGGCATCATGGCATCAAGTGGATTTTGTTGTGTTAAACACCAAAATCTGCATGTTATTTCCCAGAAACTCATCACAGGTGCTGCACCAAATAAATAACGAACCGTTTATCATTATTTGGAAGGTGCCCTAAATAGCACATATACTTATAATTGGGCCCCTTAGAACCCCCTAATGCCACCATGTGTGCACCGCATGTAAGGTACAGCACACCATGGCGGTAGTTAGGGAAACTTTTTTGACTCTAGTTCGGAGCTTTGCAGGACTAGCGTAAAAAATGTTGACTCTAATCCTGCAAAGCCCATTGAGGCCCATTGAAAACAATGGTGTGCGTCCTTTTAACATCTGCTCTGAGCAGGCATTAAGAGTGCCGGAAAAAAAAGACACCCAAAAATTTCTTAGATTTCTTTGCACCATTTTTTCAGCCCCCCTAACGGAGAAACACTCTCTTTGCATACATTATGCCTGGCGCAGGCATAATGTAGCCCAAAGTGTTACAAAGTGGTGAAATGCATGCATTGCGCCACTTTATAAACTTGAAACGTCGATTTGACCTCGTTGGGCCACATTAGTGTAAAAAAAAGTATGCTAATGTGGCACAAGGAGGCGCTAGGGGCTCTTTAATCAGCCCTTTTGTGTTTTATGCAGGCACTAATATCCCCAGCACATGCCCTTTCAGCTGGAAAATATCTTGCCTGGTGCCTCTTCTGGCTTGTCTATAAAAATTTACCATTTATCAGAGCATGGTCGATCCTAATTAGTCGTAATATTCAGGAGTGTTTCCATAAACCTTTTCAGATGGCGTCCAGAGAGATGACTAGTTATTAAAAATTCAATGTGAGCAAACACTGTAGCCATCACTCCAAACCTCCATTTCCCCATCTCCATCAGCTGAGAAAATGTTAGCACAACAAAGGACTGTTGGGAACTTAACCTTTTAGGGCTTCAGCCTTTGTAGAGCACTGAGCCTTGCACTGAGCACGGCTGTGCATGACTATTTACAGGGCTGTGTTTGACACAAACAACCTTCTTAAGCACTTGGGGGTACTCGCGACCACACTGATGTTCAGAGGCATGGTCACTGCTGCCCCTAAATCTGGTGCCCCTTCAGAAAACATTTCAGCAGCCTATGAAAGAGACTGAATCCATCCACAGAATTGTGAATTGTTAATGCAACACAGACACACTGCACGCACAGCAGTCAGTACACCTGGGATATATCATGAAAGGCTGCTCTGGCTCAGCAGTAAACTGAGAGTCTGTTTCTGTGTGCTTGCACTGTCTAAAGTCCATTCATTTAACTTAAATTCCTTCAAGTTAATGTTTGCTTCTACACAACAGATCTCAGCAACAGAAAGAGGCAAAACCTGTGCATTGTTTCCATAGAGTGCCCACGGGTTGTGTCATGAATGTCTGCACTTGCTCAGCACAGAGCTCAGTGTCTTTATATGCACTTTCACTGTCTAAAGTCCAGTTATTTAATTTATATTTCTCCAAGGTTATGTTTGCGTATAGACAGCAGAACTCAGGCAAATGTCTGCACTGTTTTCCAAGCTGTACGGTCAGGCTGTATCATGAACAGGTGCGCTGGCTCACCGCACAGCTGAGTATCTGTTTCTCTGTGCTTGCCTTGTCTAAAGCCAATTAATTTGACTTATGTTTCTCCAAGTTCGTTTGTTTATAGACAGCAGAGCTCAGGAAAAATGAGGCAAAACCTCTGTACTGTTTCCAAGCTGTGCCACAAGGCTGCGTCATGAATAGCTATGCTGGCTCACCACAGAGCTGAGTGTCTCTTTCTACGTGTTTTCACTGTCTAAAGTCCATTTATTTAACTTATATTTCTCCAAGTTACTGTTTTCTTATAGACAGCAGAGCCAAGGCAAAATGAGATAAAACATGTGCACTGTGTCCAAGCTGTGCTGTCAGGCTGTATCATGAATAGCTGCGCTGGATCATTATAGAACTGAGTATCTGTTTCAATGTGCCTTCATTTTCCAAAGTCTATTAATTTAACTTATATTTCTATATACACCTATAAGTTAATGCTTGGTTATAGAAAGCAGAGCTCAGGCAAAATAGGGCCAAATGTGTGCATTGTTTCCAGACTGTGCCCTCAGAACAGCTGGGCTGGCTCGCCGCAGAGCTGAGTGTCTCTTTCTATGTGCTCGCACTGTCTGAAATCATTACATTTCTCCTAGCTACTGTTTGCCTATAGACAGCAGAGTTAAGGCAAAACGTGTGCACTGTTTCCAAGCTGTGCCGTCAGGCTGTATCATGAATAGCTGCTGTGGCTCACAGCAGAGGTGAGTATCTGTTAGTATGCGCTTGCATTGTCTAAAGTGCACTCATTTAACTCAATATTTCTCCAAGTTAGAATCTGATTGACCACAGCACAATTAGGAGATGTGTTATGAACAGCTAAGCTGACTCACTCCAGAGCAGAATGCCTGTTCTGTGTGCTTTCATCAA
Source organism: Pleurodeles waltl (assembly GCF_031143425.1). Taxonomy (NCBI): domain Eukaryota; kingdom Metazoa; phylum Chordata; class Amphibia; order Caudata; family Salamandridae; genus Pleurodeles; species Pleurodeles waltl. The sequence continues at coordinate 995,347,266 of NC_090450.1, read as the reverse complement.
AACTTAAGCATGATTTTGAGACGGCACAGCATAGAAAAAGTACCAGAGTTTGCTTCTCTTTGTTTCCATGCCGTGCTGTCTGAAAATCAGGGACTAACTCAGAAATATTTTGGGCCAGATTTAAGAAAATTGACGGTACATTACAAGTAGCGCCTTTTTTCTAGCAGCCCCTTGCACCCCCCTACCGCCATCATGTGTGTGCCGTATTTAATATACGGTGCACCATGGGCCAGGGTAGGGGCAATAGTATTCACATTTTTTACGCTATTGATTTAATTTTCAGGATTGGCATCACAATTGTTGGCGCTAATCCTGAAAAGTACATAGAGGCCCATTCTAAATAATGGTGTGTCTCCTTTTAATGCCTGCTCTGTGAGGGCGTTAAAAATCTAGCTAAAATGAATCTATGAGATTCCACAGCACCATTTTTGCGTGCCCCCCTTGCATACATTATGGCGAGCGCAGGCATAATGTGACACAAGGGGTTGCAAAGTAGCGCAATGCATGAGTTGCACCACTGTAAATCTGGCGCGGCAAATTTGGCCTTGTTGCTCCACATTAGCGTAAAAAAACAAAGCCAATGTGGTGCAAGGAGGCACTAGGCCCTCTTAAATCTGGGCCATATTGTCTCATTCATTGATTCTGAGCTGTACTGTGGGACTCCACCATGAACAGCTGCTTGACTTCTGCCAGGAACCTAGCACGTTTTCCGGCACTTGGACTCTTTAAAGTGAAGTCATTTCACCTGATAGTTCTTGGAGTTAGAGATTGACTTTCAGATGGCACAGCTCAGAAACAATTAGCAGGAGTCAACTCTTTCTGTTTCTGACCTGTGTGGTCTAAAATAATGCACTAACTCAGAGACCTATCAGCGTAAATACATGTTACACATTGCAAGTGGATAAAACAGATGCTCCACTCTGCTCTATGTTGGTGCAACTTTTCATGATACAGCCCAAAGATGTCAGCATATCAATCTTTTAAAGTGAATTATCTGTTGCAGCATACAAATTTTGCAAATGTTGTGGGTGCATAGTGCATGAAAGTGTGTGTGTAACTAGGCCCTGCACAAATAGGCTACATTTCATGATCATAGTGTTGAAACATTTCAATCAACATTAAGGAGGGTCAGCTCGCAGGAAAGGAGAATTCTGTGCTCAATTAATAAGCCAAGAACTATAAAGAAAGTGTGAACACATAGAATTCTTCCAGCTCTCAGTTTGTAGAATTATTAAATGTCAATATAATCATTACAGAAAGAAGAAAGTTAGTTAGAAACAGAAGCAATATTCAATAATTAAGGCAATGATGTAAATGCCTTCAAGATATTAAGTAGGCATATCACATATCAAAATAGTAAACAAATGAATAATGAGCCCCACTACAAAGTAGCCATGGAGCATCTTGTCCTTTAAGTGAATGAAATAGAAGAAAACGATCCCCCCAAACACTACACAATTTCATAGCGTAACTGTAGAAAACTGGGTTACTGGTTGGCGGGAGTGAAACCTTAAGCAGCAACCACAGTTCCTTTCAGGGTGAAGCCACAAGCAACCCTAAATTAACCTGTGCTTAACCCTCGTGCATGATGATTTTAATGATTTAAGTGAAAATAATGTTTAAAAGCTCAAAGTGGCAACTGGGGTTATATGGTCGCATCATATCAGGACAAAGTCACACATTCAGAACGATCACAATGGATTGTGGGCAACATACAGGTACCCAGCTAAGCCCGCTGAACAAAGTACGTTAAATCCTGGTTGCGTGGCATTGCAAGATTCTGGGTTGAATATGCATTGCACAGGGCGGTTCCAATGACAAGTGAGTAGTGATGAGAGTTCCGACATTGAGGATATGTCAAATGGTGATGGCTCTGATGGCGCTGCCAATGAGATTTGCGATGTGAGGGCCTGCATCGTTATTAAGGATGCCATTAATGGAGGCTTGTGATGACAAGACCTGCATGGGAATGCATTGTGCAGCAGTGGCCTGAAGAGCTGTGGGCTGCAATGTAAGGTCCTGTATCAGATATGTGTTGCCCAGAGACAGCTCTGATGTGAGGGTGCAAGGAGATGCATCACACTGCATTGGTCCTGCCCAAGAGACCACAGCTGGGTGGGAGGTGCAACTTCAGGGGCACATCCAAGGGTCCAGGATTTTGGGGGCCAGACTCACAGCAGGTAGCATTCAGGTGCTGGGTTCAAGGTGGTTCGAGCCTTATCTGTCCATAAGGCTCTGAGCAGGAGGTCAGCCAACTAGCCCTCAATCTGGTGGTCCTGGCTTCAAAATGCAGGTCCAGTCCTTTTTACTCAGGCAGCAGGGCACAAGAGTAGTAAGGCAGCATATTAACAATCGTTCTACAGCAAAACAGCACAGCAGTCCTTCTGAGTCTTCAACAGGTCCATAGGTATACTGAAGAGTTGTGTCTAAGGGTCCAGTAGTTATAGCTGATGCCAGCTTAAATGTAGGAGAATATACTGGAGGATTCCACCTCAGAGGTGTTTGGAATTTCCTGC